>NC_052571.1:5516562-5819218 GCF_016699485.2 Gallus gallus
TCGTAGTGTGGTAACCTGTGAGCAGGGAAGTTCACAGCAGCATTCTGGAGGGATGGGGAATAGGAGCTCCCAAGAACAGAGGAAAAGGGTCCCCGGGATTGTGTCTAAGGATACTTCCTTGAGTAGAATGATAAGAAACTGGAAAAACAACCCTAAAACAAGGGTTAAATACAAGGTATTGTGTATTAATGTGGTCTGAAGAACCAATACACGAGTTGTCAGTGTTTTGTCCAAAATATGGATCTGATGAGGACTGGGTATGTTGTGCTCTAAATTCATATGTGAACAGCAAAACTCCTTTCTCAGCAGAAGAATCATATTATGCAGCCTGTTGGCTGGAGGAAATAAGTCAACTCATTAAAAAAGGGGCAAAAAAAGAGAAAGGAAGTGATCAAAAAGAAAAGGAAAGAATGGGATCCTTTAGATAACTTGCCCCCCCCCCCCCCCCCCCCCCCCCCCCCCCCTTATAATTCTGAAGCAATACAAGCAGCAGCCACCTCTGCAGAGGCAAGGAGTGCTGATCCTTTGCAGGGTCCTAGAGAGAGTACATATTCTCAATTACGGAGGGAATTGGAACAGTGTAAACAGGACCTGGAAAATTTTCCTTTTTCTGATACTAATCTTACTAACACCTCACTGTACCCTCTTAGGGAGGTTTCCTTAGGTCAAGAGGAAATAGGGTATGTTAATGCCCCCCTTACTAGTGGAGAAGTAAGGAACTTTAAGAAATGAAGTCCTCGACTGAGGATTTCACAGGGCTCACAGAGCAGTTTGATCAATTCCTGGGACCAAACTTATACTCCTGAGGAGAAATGGTGTCTATTCTGTTCAGCGAAGAAGAATGGGAAATGATTAGGCGGGGTGCCATGCGAGAGTGGGAGAGGATGCACCCACCAGGACTGGGTTGTCCCAGGAGAACAAAAATACCAGTTACCCTAACTGGGATAATAACCATCAGCAACATGGGAATAATATGAGGGACTTGCAAGTTATAATAATTGTGGGAATTAAGGAAGAAGTATCCAAGTCTTAGAATTCTATTAAAATCTTTGAGGTTCAGAAAGGCAAAGATGAAACCCTGAGTGAATTTCTGGAGGCTTGGAGACAGGATGCAAAGGTATTCAGGGATAGACCATGACAAGTCTGTAGTTCAAGGGCTTTTAAAAGTCAATCCTGTGACGAAAGCCTGGCCGGATATACAAAGGAAGCTTCAGAAGATAGAAGGGTGGAATGAACAACCACAAGAAAACCTTTTGAGGGAGGCACAGAAAGTGTATGTTAGAAGGATCTCCTTTAGGATGTATGTTTAAACACTGGAAAAAGGGGCAATGGGAGAAGAGTAAGGGGACCCTCTCATTGGAGTAGCCAGTTTGGCAGATCATTGTGCCAACTCTAAAGGGTTTGGGCATTCACAAAAGGAATGCCCACAGGATAAAGCTTCTGTTCTGGCTATAGAAGATGACATATCCTTCAGCTAGCAATAAGGGGGTAGGGGGAGTGATTCCCAACTGAGATTCTGGTTAGCAGGGGGTCATCTTTCCCCTCTGTTGTTCTGAGCCTATAGCTGAGCATCGGTCATTTATATACTCTAGCTAAACAAGTATGCAGGGATGGTGCAGTGTGTTAGGATAAATAAGAAAACCATGTGCAGTCAGCCCAGGGGTGGACAAGAACCAGGGATATGACCTTTCCAGAGTGTATAGGTAGATTTTACAGAACTTCCTAGAGTGGATCATTTTAAATATTTATTAGTCTTAGTCAACCATCTGTCAGGATGGGTAGAAGCTTTCCCTTCAGTATCTGCTACAGCAAATGTGGTAGCTAAGGTAATCCTGGAACAAATAATTCTCAGATATGGGATTGTTGAGACTCTGATCAAGGTAGTCACTTTACATCACAAATATTGCAAAGACCAATGCAGACTCTGGGAGTTAAATGGGAATTTCACACCCCATGGCATCCTTCTACGGTGAAGGTGGAGTGGATGAACCAGATGCTGAAGAAACACTTGACTAAGTTAGTGTTGGAAACTCAGCTCCCCTGGACAAAATGCCTACCTTTAGCACTCCTCAGGATTCAAAATGTGCCAAGAAAAAATGGGGGAATCTTACTGTATGAGATGTTATTTGGATTGCCATGTTTTGAAACCAAAGATGCCTTTCTTAAAAACTATATACTCAGGTTGTATTCTTCACTGTCATCTCTTAGGACCCACGGATTGTTGGCTCAGACTTCACCTTTGGAATTTCCTATTCATTTACTCCAGATAGGGGACTCGGTCCTGATACAGATGCGGAAGGAGTCGAAGCTGCAACCTGAATGGGATGGACTGTTCCAAGTACTCTTGACTACTGAGACAGCAGTAAGGATGGATGAGAAAGGGTAGACTCATTATACTTGGTTGAAGACCTTAGTTGACCCTGAGACTTTGCAGACAATCCCTACAGAATACCCTTAGAAAATGAAAATCAGAAAAAAGTAAATAAATTAGGATTGTAAACTAACCTTTAATCTCTCTCTAACTTCTCCTTAGGAACATCCAATGAACACTACGTGTAATTGGGGAAAAGGGTTGGATTATACAGGACTGGAGTGTCCTCAAGGGCTTTTGGTTTTTACATTGGCGTGTGTAAAACAAACGAAAGCAATGAAAGAACCTTTATTTGAGATACAGGCGCTATAGAACAAGATATCAAAGAAAGAGGAATTAACTCACTCCTCCCAGCAAGAGTTTGGAAAAAAGGGTGAGTTGAGGAATGCAGCCTTCTCTGCTTCAAACTCTGGTGTACCGGAAAAGGAGGGGGGGGGGGCAGACCACTCAGGCTCTGAGTGCATATGCACTCCTGGAAGCATGGCCGGAAGCACCACCAAGAGGGAGAGAGAGGAAGGGTGGATCTAGGCTCCCCCACTCTGGTCACTCACATGCTCACATACTGGTTTGGGCTGTGACCTGGCAATTTCACTGCACTCCATCCCTTCACAGTGATGTGCAGAAATCAAGCTCTATAACCACAGAGTAATTATAAAGCAGGTATGTTTAATCAGTGCTGCGCAAACACTGGATGCAGGGGGGATATTTCCACCTAGTCTGCATAATGGAGGACAAGAAAGGCACATACTTAATAAGCAAGCTGCTTACATATGCATTAGATGTCCAGGAAAAGGCTGGGTTATTACAATGAGTCCTGAAAATGATTGACAACCCTCCCTTGCCCCAATTCTCAGCTGTTTTACACATGCATATCTCTTGGTGGTCTTTCTGATGAAGGTCATCGTGTTATTTTGTTGGACTTGGGTTAGGATGGAAGATGCTTGGCTGGCTCTGGTTGGTCATCTCATAGGTCACAACTCCGTTCACCAATCCGCTGCTTCATCACTAACTTGTGGTTTGCTATTTTAGTCTGCCACCTCACATTCCAGAGATAGGATAGCTAACAATTTTACTTGGAAAAATAGGTGACCCACTATCTGCACTAATTGTCTAAGTCTGTAGAAAAGCATCTGTTATCAGCAGCAAGAACCTGGTTTAGCAAGGTCAAATTTGCAGCTGCCAGGTCAACACCCCATGAAGGCACATAACCTTTAACCTAACTTGCTTTCCTTAATTCAGTTCCTCCCTTTTCTTCAATCTAGCAAGGTTACTCTCCCTTGCTAGATTATCCTATTCTCATTAAGATTCATTTGGAAATACTTCTCCTTTTCTATAGACTGATGGAGGTGATGCTGTTTCCACTGTTCATAGGACTCTAAATTGTTTTTCCCAGACCATACAAAGCATTTCACTACACAACATATTAAAGCATTAGTAGTAGGATCACTACTACTACAACTACTCCTCCGATGAAGAGATGTTTTTTAGCCATTTTTTTTTATCAGGCAACCAGCCTGTCAGAGTGTCCCAAATTCCCGAGAAATCAGCCAGTGATTTATATTAGGTTACCAAGTGAACTACCTGGGATTTTTCCCACATGGTCTGAAAATCTATTTTTACTCTGTAGGTCTCTGCAGAAGGTCTTGTACTCTGTAGGTCCAGTGGAGCCTCAAGACCCAACCTTTTAGTGCCTTCATTTAGAGTCCATTTTATGTGGATTCCCTTGTACAGGGTTCACAGTAACTTCTAGGGAGACATTGCGGATCTTCTGTAGTGGAATGATTGAATTAGGTTTTTTCCCCATCAAGATTGTGACCTGTCTTTCCAGTTTTTCAACATGGTCACGCAATAGTTGATTTTCAGTAGCCAGAGCCTCTTCAGTTATGTTCAGCTGGTTCAAGGCCATCAGCAGTGGCCACACCACTGTGGATGTGGCTAACTGTCATTCTCAAGTAGCAAGCATACTTTTGCTAAGACTACAGATATACTCAGCCAGGGGGGCTGGGGACTCCTGGACATTTCCTCTGTCCCATAGGGGGCCCCATTTTTCAACAATAGAAGCAATCCTGTGATACAGGGATCCTAGGAATCCCGGGATGTGACCTGGCAAAACTTCAAAGGGCTAGTCCAAGCCACCCCATGATATTGTTCAGAAATGCCATGGTAAATATTTTAGGAGGCTTATAATTGAATAGCTTTAAAGATATTTGGCTGTCTGGCTCGCCAAAATGTAAAGCAAACAAAGGTGATGACAGTCTTTATTTGAGATACAAGCACTATAAAACAAGATATCAAAGAAAGAGGAATTAACTCACCCCTCTCAGCAACAGTTTGAAAAAAAACGGTGAGTTGAGGAATGCAGCATTCTCTGGTTAGAACTCTGGTGCACTGGAAAAGGAGGGGGGGGCAAACCACACAGGCTCCGAATGCATATGTGCTCCTGGAAGCACAGCCAGAAGCACCATAGAATAGCTCAGGTTGGAAAAGACCTTAAAGATCATCAAGTCCAACTGCAACCTAATCATACTACCCTAACTCTAACAACCCACTGCTAAATCATGACCCTGAGCACCACATCTGAGAGGGAGAGAGAGGAAGGATGGATCTAGGCTCCCCCACTCCGTGCACTCATGTACTCACATACTGGTTCAGGCTGTGACCTGGCAATTCCACTGCAGTCCTCATAGTTCTCCCTCGTGCCTAGCTCCCAGATATAATTCTGGAGCTCTTCCATGGAATTCCATAGATCACTATCACTATGGGTAGGCATATCCAGTTTATTAGGCCACATTATTTGGCATGCGGCCTGTCTCATCCCACTCAGTGGGTTTCAAGGGAAGCAAATCATGGTTTTTTTTTTTTGGTTTTTTTTTTTTTTTTTTTTTTTTTAAATCTCCTATGTTGCACCTCCCCTAGTCAGTAAGGGGTCGCTACCACGACAGTCATCCAAATCTCAGGAATAATATACATCAATTTATTGAGAGCTTACTTAACAACTACTTGGAAGTAAAATTGGCTTATTATGATTAATAAGCATTACAGGTAAGACAATTTTAGGCAATGGCTACTACAAAGAGTAAAAGAATAAAAGAAGATAAAGAGAAGGGACAGAAAACAGGGAAAGAGAGACAGACATATAAACAAAGCAAAGCAGTTCACTACTCCTAGATGCAGCTGTGTCTTGGTGTCAGGTGCTGATCTTCAGTAGTGATGGGCCATTGGAGATTGTGTTGTTCAGTTGACAATGACTAATGACAACAGTACAAACTCTTACTTACAGTCCAAAGTGGTCCAGCCAGCTCTTTTGGAGTGACAGCTTCCGGCTTAGTGATCTCAGCAGTAACTCTGTTGTTCCCATCTGCCAGGACTTGCAAATTTAAGTCAGCACATAAGAGGAAGCAGGGAGATGCCAGCCTTGTACCTTGTCTTCACAGGATACAATAACATCACTTCCCAATTTCCTGTATAGACATTCCTGAGCCCTCCTTTTTGAAGGCAAACAATTCCAAAGAAATGCTTTCAAGTGTAAAGTTGTCAACAAAGTGATGTTGATTGCCTAGTGTAGATTTGAGACACTCCCTTACCAGTCTCAGACACAGCCATCAACCATTGAATTAGTGGTTTTCCTCATTATGCTGTACAGTTTCATATAGTCTTTGTCTGAGGGCAGAGTGAGTGGTGACAGATGCAAGTTTAGAGACTTCCAAACCACTTACCACAACAGTCTTTGCCTCCATATCCCATAAACAGAGTAACCATGCCAGTACCACTCTCTTGGTTTTTGTCTGAATCTTTGCACTAAATCCATTAGTTTGGCTGCCATATATAGGTGAGCTGTTACATGTAGCGTCATCCGGGCGAAGGTCACCCCTACCAACCTATATTGCATCTTTTTTGTTCTGTGTCACTATAGGTCAGATCTCAAAAGGATCCAGCTCAAGTAGAACCTCAAGATACAACCTTGTGATTTTCTTGACTACCAAACCCGTATTATATGGGCCCACTGTTTCAGGGGCCTCAGTAGTTTCCAGTGATATATTCCAGATTTTCAGGGGCCTTAGTAGTTTCCAGTGATATATTCCAGATTTTTTTCAGGATAGCCAAACTTGTTTTTTCCCCAGTTAATATGGCAAGCTGTTATTCAAGTCTTTTGACTCAGTCTCTTAGTACTTGATTTTCATTTTCCAGGGTGGTATTTGATAGGTCTAATCAGTTTAAAGCCATTAACAGAGACCATGCCACAGTGAACAAAACCAGCTGTCATTCTTTTATGATTAATGTATCTTTACTGAGACCATGAAAGCATTCTACCATGTGGATCAGAGAGTCAAAAAACATTGCCCCTAACCCTCAAGGGGCCCCATCTTTCACTTACTGTGGTAACTCCATAACATCAGGATCTCAGAAATCCCAGGACATGTCCAGGCAAGGTTTTATCTAGAAGAGTAATTTTTTCCCCCACTGAACCATCCAATTAGGTTCATTTAAAAACACCATTTTCAGTATTCTCTTTCTCAGGAAGAACTGCCTGGCTCACCAAATATAGGGAAAGGTGAGAGCAAATAATCACTGCTAAATTACCCAAGTAAGTGTGATGGTCACAATCCAGTTAAAGGACAACTTGCTTACCTGCCCCCAGGATCAGAGCTTACCAAATACTCCAAAAGGAGGGACCACCAACTAGAGAAATACCCCCCTGTGGCAGCCAGCCCTTAAATGAGGCTTAGGGAGGGGTGGAACCAGGTTCCACCCCTTCCAGTCACACAGATGACTTGCTTTCACCTGTGCTGCCAGGGCTCGTTTGTGTCCCTTCACCAGGTGCTAAATCATTGGTTCAGGCCATGACTTGGCAATTCCCATACAGATGACTATTAAAATTTAGTAGACAGAGTTTAATATTTTTATGGTTAAATATGAGAAAGGTACACTGTAGAAAAACACTAGCAAAAAACAAGAGCTCACATATACTTTTAAATTTATTTTATCAGATAGATGTTGTCTATGTACAATCAGTGTGCATTGTAACAATTCTATTAAAGTCATTCAAATTTTCTAAAATATTAGCTGGCCACATAGTACATTTGACATTATTGCCCATTTTAAAATGGAAAACAAATGGATGTACAATCAATTTTGGCTAATTTGGATTCTGAAGTTCACTGTTTAGATATTGAACACTCCTCCTTTAAAACCAATGGACTGGAAAAAGCTTTCCAGAAAACATTTTGACTATTTCCCACCATTTTGCTACAACAAATAACAATATTGACAGTTCAACAGAAAAAAAAAGCTAACTAGAATAAAGCCCCAAAATATTTATCTGAAGTATCAAAGAAAAATGGGCACTAAATGCAAGAAAACTGTTCCTTTTCTACATTCTGAACAGTGATTTTCATCAGGCTATTTTATTAAAAATAATTAGTACACTGCCTGTTTTGAATACTTGTGACAGGAAGGCCTGAGTTGGTGGGGAAAGGAACAAGCAAAATGGAAGAAAAATTTAATTTATTTGCAGCCATTTCAATTTATTTATTTATTGTAAAAAGGCTTTATTACATCTGATCACAAACAGGAGAAATCCTAGCTATTTTACAGTTATAGGTACAGAATTTAAATATTCAAGCTTGTGATGAAAAGCCGCTAGGTGGTTGCACTGTAGAATGTAAACATGTAGCTTTGGAAAGTGAACAAAATCCTTGAGAATTCTTTACTAAGAAAACAAAGCAAACTTCTCATTCCTTCTTGAAACAAGATCACATGTCAGTGTTTAAAAATTCATTTACAAACAATTTCAACTGCATTCTGCCTAAAAACAGTTTTATAAGATCCAGTCTGAACAGGGCAGTGTTGAGGTCCCTGTAAAAGTAAACAGTATTCATTTCTTAAGAAAAAAAAAAAAAGTGCCACAGCATTTGCAGCACTGTGCAGCATAAACTTTAAATACAAAAATATTTTTTTTGTTGGAATAATAGACCTTGAATCCTGGGAAGAAGTAACAATACTGCTACTGATAGAATATACAGTCTTTCAAGTCACATAAGGCAATTACTGTGTTAGTTTACTGTATATGGCTAAAAGAAGGTCCAGAAAATGTCAGTCTTTGTTATGTTTTCCAGCCACTCCATGTATGTTCAGGTGTACTTTTGTGATCTGATGAGTGTTCAAATGGAGATCTTGAACCATAAGGAGACCTCTGATCTAATGGTGACCTTGAGCCACTACCAGAAGCTCGGTGGTCCATTTGCCAGTCTGAGTGGTACCTATAATCTCTGGAAGATTTATGATGGCTGTACTCTGAAGTGGAACGGTGATCTGAATGTATCCGGTGATCTGAATGGGAACGGTGATCTGAATGAGGCCTGCTGTCTTTTAAACTTCCTTCTAGGTTTGACTTGTGATCTCTGCTCCTATGGCCATCCAACTTTCTATGCTTACTATCACTACAGTATCTGAAAAAAATGCTTATATTAGTAAGCATTACAGAATTGTAATTCTTACTATGTATTATTTTCAATTCAACAGAACTATATTTCTTTACAATTCTGCATTATTAAAAAAAAAAAAAACACTTTGGTGCTTACTACAAACATACTACAGGAAAGGAATTCTTAAGAGATTTTACAATTGTGCAACCAACTTACCTGCTGTCTTTGTAGTGATCCCAGTCTCTATGATCTTTTCCATTGCTGAAGTCTGAATAGGGCCTTTTCCTAGAGTCACTTTTCTTATAAGTATCTCCCTGATATCTGTCCTTATGATGATCATGGTACTGACACAAATGTCTGTCAGAAGAATAACTGTCCCTGATACTGTCATCATGGTTTGTATTCTCTTTTAGACTTTCCACATCTGTTTAATAAAACAGACAAAGGTTATAAGGAATTCTCATACACTATACTTTTTTTCTTCAACTAATTCAAACAGCACTTCTACCTGTGAGATTTAAAGCAACATGAAAATGGTATTATCATTTGACAGAAACAAGATCTAAATAACTTAAAGACAAATGCACTGATGTGAGTGAACTGAATGAGATTTCAGAAGTAGAAGGCAAGCAAGCTAGGAATGGAGATATGTAGGGCTGAGAAACTAAAACTTTTCAACCTTACAGATTAAACGTAGCGGATCAGTGTGGTCCAAATGAGAGGTGGGTAGAGACTAGATGCCTTTAAAAGGGCATTTTTAGACAGAACAATTGGAAGTTCCTCTTGAAGGAGAGCTAGCTCTAGCGTGAACAGAAATTTTAAAGGTATACCTTGTTAATGAAAGATTTTTAGTGGTACTCCTGTTTTAGTTTCAGCTGGGATGGAACTGTTTTCTTCGGAGTGTCTGGTATGATGCTATGTTTTGGGTTTTTTTGGGAGAAAAACAATGTTGATAACACACTGATAATTTGTTGTTTAGCAGTGTTGTACAGAGCCAAGGCCACTCCAGCGAAGGCCTGAGGGGGGAGGGATATTACATATATATTCCAAAGGGATATTCTATATCCTACAACATCAAGTGGAAAAAGTTTTGAAGGTGGTGGGAATTGATCTGTCTCTTCTGCTGCTTGGGGGCTAGCTGGGCATCAGTTGGGAGGTGGTGAGCAATTGCTCATGCATCACTTGTTATAGACATTTATATATATAGTCATAACTATTATCTTTTTCCTTTTCTCTTTCTTTGTAAATAGTTTTATCTCAATCCATGAGTTCTACTTCATTTTTTTTTCCAATTCTCTCCCCCATTCCATCCCACTGGGAAGGGGGAGATTGAGCGACTGTGTGCTGCTGGGTTAAACCACAACAATTCCTAAAACACATTATGCTCCTTTTAAATTCATAACATACTCAAAGTTTTAGATAACATGATATAAAAGTAAGTAAGTATTACAAGCATGGGAGCATAGAAAAACTGTTATTGTCAACAACAGAAGACATCTCATATTCCCTGAAGCTATTGTGACATTGCAACTGCTACAAATATTCACAGAGCCTCCCAGAAGTTTACAAGTTTTGAGTAGGCCTTTCTCCCTGCTCAAAAGTAAGTAGATAAAATTATTGAAGTTTTTATTTTTTAAGGTGATCAAATAACTTGCCACTAAAATCAGTAAGTACCAGGTTCAATCTGTGCTCAGTTCAATTTCATCAGCAAACTAGTGAAGCTATGCCATGTCATCCTATCTCTATTTATATCCAGCAGTACAGGAGTTTTAGGAGACATTTTTAAAACTTATTTCATTTTACATCCCTCATTTAAGGTACACAGGACAATAATATACTTTAAGATTTCTTACTTGGATTTCTAATTACTTGTGTGTTCACATTAGCAGCAATGTTCTGGTCACTGTGTTGCTGAAAGAGATGAGTACAAAAATTGCCATTGATAAATCCAAAAGTTGCATCTGAGTTCTTCAGAAAATATTCTAACAAAATAGACTAGTTTACAATGAACAGAAAAATACACTTCAAGTAATAATTTTGTTATTGTTCCTATTAAAACTACTAAACTGATAATCTAATAAGTTATAATAATTAGAATATATATATGTATATTTAGAGAGAGTGAAAGTATTACCTGAGATTCTTGGCGTTTTTTGATTGCATGCTTATATAGTTTGTGCAACTTTCTGGCATCAAATTCTGTAAACTTAGAGACAAAAATCCACAAGTTTCTGAGGAAAAAGAAAAAGAGGTTATAATACTTCCAGATATTAGTTTTTCTTGCATCATACAAGAGAATATGGACTTAAATAAAATTATTTCAACAGTAATTGAGTAAACTGAAATAATTGTAAAGTCTGTTATACAGAATACTACTTAGCTTCACAGCAAATGTTACTTAGCTGTATTTCAAACATTTGAAAAATTAATTCCTTTAGTAATTTATAATTTTTAATGTTTATCAGAATGACTTCAAAATGCACAGCATGAAAAGTAGTATTAATGACAATTCTGTTAACAGAGTATGTGTGGTTGCCTAAAAATATAGTTTTCAATTTGCTCTGAAAGTATTATGAAAGATTATTTGAAATATGTCAGAAAACTTAAGTATCCAGTAATGATTTTTCCAAACTTGAAATCTCTTGTAGTGTAAGACATTTGACCTACATGCCTTATTTTCTACAAATATCAGAGACAGGATTTTTCTGAGTACATCCCTGAGTACATTGCAATAAATGCTTTTTATGAAGTCATAGGTAATACATGATTACATTTTAGACTTTTTAAAAAATAAAGGATTCTGCAATTCAAATTCATTCCAACTGCAACTCACACATTTAATAAAGGCCTATTTTTAGCACAAATAAAAAACCCTCAAAGTTGAAACAGTCAGGTTCTTTAACAATAAGAACGCTTTTCCACTAAACATTAAATACACTCTACATACACTTATTTTGTTTGTTTTCTTTTAAGATGACTCCACTACTGGACAAAATGTATTGCTATACAAATGTGCTACATAATTATAGCTATATAAATGCTATACAAATATAAATGTGAATCCATTAAAAGCTGGGGCCATTTATAATCATTTTCTTGAAAACATTTATTTTAAACAGCAGAAAAATACAATAAAGAAATTAAGAAACAAGAGAAATAATTAAAAATTATTCTGCTTAATAGAAGCTATTATGGATTTTCTTTTTTCCAAGGAAAATCATGAAGAATAACTTACTTTCTCCACTGTTTAATTTGTTCAGGATTTGTGTACTCCTTTAAACATTCAGTAATGTGGTCCCCAATTTTGATTAGGCACTGTCTAGTATGTTCCAGCTGTTCCCTTTCAGAAAGGCCTTTCTCTGGTCGATCCAGTTGTTTCAGTGCTGCTTTAACAGGCCTCATTCTTTCTTTGCACTGTAAAATGGAAAAGAAGGAATACATTAATTCAAAGGGAAAAAAAAAAAGAATTTTATAACAGGAATCGCCATTACTGTGCTATTTATACAGGCAAAGACAGTACTGTTATAAGCCAAATGGAAAAGACTTTACTCACAGCTCATTAAATTTAGTTTTACAAGAATTTTCAGTTGAAAAAATTATTTAAAACCAAGTTGAAAATTTGCTACTATATGAAAGCATTAAATTTTATGCAACATAGATATAAAAGAAAACACTAATTAAAAAAAATCTGATTTAAAATCTAATTTATTAGATTATTTATTAAGAAATAATAAAATAAAATAAATAAAATCTAATTTATTAATTTATTTTAATCTGATTTAAATATAATTTAAAAAATCTGAGGGAAAGGAATAATTACAGTGGGGTTTTACAATCATGGATGTAACAGCATAAGCATATAGGACAAGACTTTAATTTTTAGGACCTTAAAAGCTATACAAACTCAGTGTTAAAATTCAGCATGAGAATATTTATTTCAAGTGGATACTTTCTACAACAATTAAACTTAGCATTCAGAGGATAAAAACTGCTCAGAGAAGGAATGTTTAAGTCCAAGTTCCATGCAGGTACAAAGAGAAACTAAGCTATCTGGGATAAAGCTAGTTTAGGTATGCCTAAATTAGCAACAGTGATGGCAACATAGATACATTTCATATCTGCATTCTAGAATTCTCACAATAATTTAAACATGTTAATAGTAAATGCAGACAGATCAGTTAGCATGTTTCAAATTAGAGACACTTGGAAATATCAAAACAGACTTTAGTATAGTGTAGATAACCCTTCATCATTCTGAGATTTTACTGACAATAGATATCAGTGTTGTAATGCCTAATAGCAGAATCAAGGACATCAGAAATTGTGTTCATTTGGAACATCAAGTGTAAACACTAAGTTATCAACAAGGGACTTACCACACTGAATGTCTTCTGATCCAGTTCTTCAGATTCGTCAGATATAGGAACTGGTTCACTAATTGCAGTAATATGAACTGGAATATCCAATAATGGAACTTTTTTATTTTTTTCTTTATATTCAGATTTGATTTCATTTACCTAAGAACAAACATGAAAACTTATCTGATCAGCAAACCTTATTTTTTGGCTAGAATTATATTGTAACTAGGCAATCACCATAATTACTACATTTTCTCCAGTAATAACAAGAAAAGAACGTATTCTGACATTCAATGATGGTACATTTTATTTTCTCTCTCTGAGGGATGGAGAATGAGAATGGAAAACTTATGATTTTCATACACAACTTCCATTCACAGTCCCACTTTCCCATTTTTTTTGTCCGTCTTTGTATTTGCAAATGGTAAAAATAAAACTTCAAGTTATGCAAAAAAATTCAATCACAACTGTTAAGTAAAGTAAATGATACCTTCTAAACTCAAAATTGTTCACAAAAAACTGGTGGCCTTTTCTAGTGCTATATAAGAAAAATAAACCTAATTACCTTCTCTTCCTTTACTTCTTTTACTTTCTGTATGAATTCTTTTACTTTGTTTTCTCTCTTTTCTTTAATATATTTTAATTCTTTCTTATCCTCTTTTTCTTTTTTCTCCCTTTTCAAATCTCTCTTATTTTCCTTTTCTTTTGTCTCTCTTTTTTCTCCAGCTTCCTTCTTTATACCAATATCTGGCTCATCTTTTTCTTCATTTTCTTTTTCTGCTTTTATTTTTTTATGTGGATGTTTCACTGAAACAATCTCATCCTGAAATACACAAGCATATATTATATCAAACTGAGTTTCTAGCTACACAAGTTTTGTAACCAACAGATTGAAATGTATTTTTTTATATGTAATTTCTTTAGACTTTGGTTTAATACCTATCAAATAGAGCTGGATGCAGTTGCAAAGAAAAATGAGGACTAATCATTCATTTCCTTGATGCGACGCAAAACAAGTATGATAGAGCAGTGGTAATGGAAGGTGAAAGATTAAGCCCATTTAACTTTCATATCCCCAAAGAAATCTACCTCTGTAAAAGGTAGTTAAGCTTCAAAGAGCTTAAAGCAATAAGGAACTAGGCACCAGATAATTGAGCTGATTTTTCAGAGCACTCAAGTGACAGTGATGATAGAAGACCTCTATTCTGGTTAGCTTTCTTCCAGTAACATTTTTACAGACCACAAATTAAACAGTCATGGGAGAAGGGAACAGAGTTCCAACTTTCTCTTTTCTAGAGGAGATCTAAAGAATCTGGTGTTCTTTCACCTACCTTCAAATTCAAAAATTAGGTGTGCAACACAATTAATTTGTTTTGTTGTCATCCCCCTCCCCCCAACAGCAATTACTATTGGGTGTTAAATTTAAATAAGTGATCCAACAAAATTAGAGGCCTAAAAGAATCGAGCAGAAGAAATAACAAGCTAACAAATTTAAGTAGCCTGTTAATGAAACTCTTGACATATAGATATATACATGAACATTCACTCATGTGTCTAAAAATATCATTTATTCATGTTGTGCTTTCTAATCAAGCTTGATTTTTTTTTCATGAGCTGGAAAAAAAAGTCACTATCTAAAGAATTATTATGAGTAGTTGTAGTGGAAATACTGAGTCATGGCTTGAAACAGTGATTGAGCACCTGGTGAGAAGGCAGGGCCAACCCAGGGGAGCTCAGGTGCATGCAATGCAGCTGAGTGACCAGAAGGGGTGGAGCCAGGATTCACCCCTTTCCAGACCTCATTTAAGGGTTGTCAGTGGAAGCAAGGGCATTCTTTTGGAGGTCCTTGTGTACTTGGGGTTTTCTGAGGGTAAGCAGCTTCTTTCCTTTATTTTTGTCTCTATTACTGTTGTGTTTGAGTGAATCCTCACTCAGTACAGCTTGAGATCTTTCTGCTCTACTGTCATTGCTGCACTGTGTCATGATACTATAGTTATAAGTGAGAGACATTAGTTTTTATGATTGAGGTTTTTGGGTGTTACATTAAAACTACGTTTCTAGCAGATACAATGCTCAAGTCTTTAAAGAACACTGAAATTTTATGTCACTTGTAACTGAACTACAATATTTTATGACAATATTTTGAACAATCAATCTTTAGCTAAGGGTTTATGTTTAAATTAAAACAGATATCTTCCCTGTGATTATATTAATGTAATGTTATCTGCCACAGAAGTACATGGTTCCAATGCTTCAATTTTATGAGGTCAAATAGAAAGTATTACTGATAAACAACTGAATAATAATCTTTACCATATGAAGGATGTTTACCTCATTATCATCATCAGATTTTTCTGAGGGTGGTGATGAGGAGTCATTCTTTATTTCTTTTATTTTTGCAGCCTTTGTTGCTTTATTCTTCTTACTTCTTGTTTTTCTCCTCTTTGAATTGCCCTGAACGTAAATCAGTACCTTTATTATGTCAACTGACAATTGTCTGTATCACAGTTGTAGAAAGAACTTGTTTTTATGTTAAATAAAGCATTAATCTTATTTAACAGCACTAATGACCACCACTTTTCTCAGGGCTGGAGACTGAGTTTAGTGTAATGGTAGAGAATATATAAAAATAAAACAATATTAAATTTGCAATTAATTCCTTGAATTAGTCTCATATTAATGTGATAAGTGATACAGACAAAATTCTACAAAGAAAAGTAGAACTAAGGACAAAAAAATCTACTGACATGCCCTTATAAGTGTGTCTGTTTCACTACTGAATGTCAAGCTTTACTTACTGCACCAGCAAGTCTCTGTGCTTCCTTTCTTGCAAGGTCTTTATTCAGTAATTTAATGAGGTAATCTGCACGAGTCTGTAACTGCTTAGCCTGGGGTTTCTTATCTGGATCATCAGGTAAAATCTGAGGGAGAGCAATGGTAGTATCAACTATGAGTACACACTACCAAATCTAGAAGTTGCTAGACTGGAGCTCTGGGAACAGGAAAAGCTGCATTAAGAAAGGAGAAACAAAAGGTAGAAAACTAATCCATTCCAACTATACCTGGCAAACATGATAGCATGCTTGAATGAATAGATAATTTAAGTGTTATATATTTTCTGTTAACATACAAGTAATATAAAATCTTGAAAATGGCCTCACAGAATTTCTAGTAAACTGAAGAAACTAGTCAAATTTGTTTTCACTTTCATAATTTATCTAAGAAATTCAGAACTTTTGTACAGTTATCTACAGATCTATTTCTGCCTTGTACTACTTCTGAATGCAGAACTCATTACCACAGCATATTTCAGAAGCCAAAAATATAAATGAGTGGTTTTGATATAGGTTGGTTTGTTTAGCAATAGGGATTAGTACATTAGTTTAAGAATCAATATATTAGTTTAGCAAAAGGAATCTGTAAGTGATAGTTCTGAAACTTTCCATTTCCACTTTAGTGGGTGAAGAGCCTTGTCTTTTCTCAATAATTTTGCACTGAGGACATAATAGAATACTTTTATCTTCTGCCTCAATGATTTTACCTCATGAGAAGTACTGGAGTCACAATAGAATGCTTTTATCTTTTGCCTCAAAACATGCAAGAATATTTTCCTTGGGTTCCACACACGTAGTTTTTAAAAAGTGGCTCACTACAGCCTAATAAGCAATGGAAATCTTTCAAACTGGAGAAAAGTGAATGAAAGTAAGTCCAAGGTTTCAGTGATAAAGCTGATGGTTTTTTCTTTTTTTTTTAAAAGGGGGGAAGAAGTAGGTGGGCACTTGACCACCCTAGGTACCACTGAGCATGCCCCAAGGGACATTAGCATGTATCTATGAGCCCTTGAAAAAGAATGAACATGTATGCTAATGTACTGCATATGTATGTCTTAATTGTTTAAATGTAGAACCTGAACTCTGAGAGGGCATGCTTGCTTGTCAAGTCACCCAGTGAGCATCATGAGGAATAAAGGAATGCTGCTTTCTAACACCACATTGGAGTTAGTTTTCTTCCCGGATTTCAGATGACAGTTTCATAAAACAGGCAAATAATAGAAGGCACGGGTAGGACATCGTTAACCCATGGCCCATCATATCCCAAAGCTACAGGTTGTTGTCAATGTCACCGAGTTTGCTTCACTCCAGTCTTTCCCTAAATATATGTTTCTCATTACTTCTAGGCAGCCATTATACTACTAGTAGTCTGATGAGTACAGCTATTCTAAATGTTGTGAATTAAAGGCAGTTTCAAGTAAAGAAACTGGGGACAGAAAAGAAAGGGGGGGGGGGGGGGGGGGAGAAAACCAAACATACCACAAAAAAGCCTTCCCTCCAAAAGTTCAAAAATAACATAACTAGAGCATCTAAAATAGGAAAACAACAGATGAAAGAGAATTCAAGTGAGAGAGATTCAAATGTATAGAAATAAAACTGTAAGAAGGTATAATTCAAATGAATACACAAGATCTTGAAATCTAATAATTCACCACAGGAGTACAAAAGAGTACAACTGTCCTAACTTCTGCGAAATTTCAGCTATCATAAAATAAGTGATTTCAGTAACTGATCTTATTAGCATTATTATTTAAACAAGCAAAAAGTACTTAATGAAATTTTGTAGATGACATACCTTCTGTGTCAAACTGAGATCAGGATCCATTTTTATCATTTCCCAACTGCCATAACCATATTCATAGATGCCTATTAACAGATTGGAATCATCTTCTTTACCCCAATCTATATCAAAATGAGCTGCTTTGGTGTGGTATGGGATGACATATCTAGTAGAAACAAATTAGAAACATAAATAAGCCATCTTTGCAAACTTAGCAAGGGAGAAGGGAATGCACTAAGAATAGTAAAAATAAAAAGTTTCATCTTGGTATTTTAGGTTAGTAATCCAGATAACTATAATCAGATTTTCTTACAATTTCTATAAAATATTTATTGAAATCAGTACTGAAACAAGTTTTAAAGCAGATAAAGATTAAGATGGCCATCTGCTGTTCTTTATATCTGTGACTGTGGACTGAGTCAGAATTGGCTAACAATGAAGACAAGCTTCAAATATCACTCTGGTGTAACTGCTAACTACATAAGCATAGTCTAGGGACTGATATGCAAGGTAGCATGCTGAAAAGTTCAGACAGCTGAAACTACCACCAAGGATTACTGTCTGTTCCACTTTGACAGATATTGCTTTCCCTCAGGACAGAGGTAACAGAAAGCATCTCCTCAACAAGCCTAATTTCAAGTCTGGAGTAATTAGTTGTAACTGAATTCAGTCTCCAATGAACACATTTCAGAAGCCAAAGCAAATACTGGCTTCTAAGGAGAGGGAAGAAATAATAAACAGAAGATGTGGAGCAGATTATGCTGTCATTTCTTACAGGGAATGAAGAGACACTGGTGTCCCAGGATGCTTAGAGTCTGTACTGGTTAAACATATGCATATAAGCCTTGAATAATTTTCTAGATTATGGTTTTCTTTAGGAGGAAAAAAAAATACCTTTTCCTTTCTTCTGGATCTGAAGGAATCGATTTATGCAATGGTGCCAACTCTTCTTCGTGAGAAATGACTAGCTTTGCATTCACCTGCACTCCTGCTATTCGGAATGTTGGGCCTTTAACTTTCCCAAATCTACCACCTTAAAATAAAGGATCAAACTATTAAAATATTCAGACTTTATGTGAATGTCATAGACAAGTGTCAAGAAAATAAGCACCACAGGCTTACGCTATAGCAACAGATATTCAATTATAACAAATAACCAAAAATTCTAATCTAAACTTCAGAATCTCAAGGTCTTCCAAATAGTAGCAGATTGCTTTCAAATTTCATGATAAAAACAAAAATGTGCTGCATTCTATGGTGACAACGCATAGAGGGAATACGGAGAAAAAGCTGTGGATTTTTTTTTTTAAATTTCACCAAATATACTAATGTTTTTATTTTGCTTATCCCTCAAGAAATACAGTTATAACCAGAGTGCAAAAATAGTTCAGACTCTTGCCACTTTTATTCCTCTCCCCGACCCGTAAATACAAATTACCTGTTCTTCCTTGACCAAAGTCATTATCATTTAAAGCCTTAATGCATCCATTATGTACAAGTTCTCCCAGACGTCTAAGGTCTGTTTCAGATTTATCAACTAGCTCAGCATCTCTAGCTATAGCATCTAACCTGTAAGAAAACAAGTACAGTTTTACAGCTCTAAAACATTAGTTTTAGTAGATTTCCCCCCCCCCAACCTTCTCTTCCCCAAGCTAAACAGTCTCAGCTTTCTCAGTCTCTCCTTGGAGGAGAAATGCTCCAGTCCCTTGATCATCTTGGTGACCTCCTTTTTTGTTGGACTCTCACAGTAGCTCCATATCTCCCTTGTACTGAGGACCCTAGAGCTGGACACTACTCACCAATGCTGAGTAGAGGGAAAGGATCGTTAATGAAAACGTCAAACAGGACTGGACCCAGTATTGACCCCTGGGATACACCACTAGTTACTACTGACCACCACCCTCGGGGCCTGGCCATTCAGCCAGGTTTCAACCACTTCATTGTCAGCCCATCCAGTGATGGCCACTTCAGCAACTTGTCTATGAGGATCATGTGGGGGACTGTCAAATGTTCTCCTCTCATCCATCAGGCCAGTCACTTAATCACAGAACGTTATCAGGTTGGTCAAGCATGACTATCCCTTGGTGAATCCATGTTGGCTATTCCTGATGACTTTCTTGTCCTTTGTGTGCCTGGAAATAGTTTCCAGGATTAGCTGTTCCATCACCTTTCCCATGCACAGAGGGGAGGCTTACTGGCCAATAGTTCCCTGGGTCCTCCTTTATAGAGTCATAGAATGTCCTGGTTTGGAAAGGACCTCAAGGATCATAAAGTTTCAACCCCCCTGCCACAGCCAGGATTGCCAGCTGCTAGATCACATACTAGATCAGATTGCCCAGGGTCCCATCCAACCTGGCCTTAAACACCTCCAAGGACGGGGCATCCACAACCTCTCCAAGCAACCTGTTTCAGTGCCTCATCGCTTTCTCAGTAAAAAACTTCCCCCAACACCTAATCTGTAGTTTAAAACCATTGCCCCTTGTCCTATCACTATCTACCCTTGTAAAAAGTTGATTTCCCTCATGTTTATAAACTCCCTTTAAATAGTGGAAGGCTGCGATGAGGTCTCTCCCCAGCCTTCTCTTTTCCAAGCTGAAAAAGCCCAGTTCCTTCAGCCTATCTTCATAGGAGAGGTGCTCCAGCACTTGGATCATGTTCATGGCCCTCTTCTGGACTCTCTCCAAAAGCTCCACATCTTTCCTGTGCTGGAGACCCCAAACTTGGGGCCTCATGAGTGCAGAGGAGAGGGGGACAATCACCTCCCTTGCCACCTTCTCTTCTGATGAAACCCAGGATACCACTGGCCTTCCAGGCTGCAAGCACACACTGGTGGCTCATGTTAAGTTTTTCATCAAACAGGACCCGACCCTTAAGTCCTTCTCAGCAGGGCTACTCTCAAGGAGTTATCCCAGTTTGTATACATATCTGGGATTACCTTAACCCAAGTGCAAAACCTTGCACTTTGCTTTGTTGAACCTCCTTCTTGGAGTGAAGCAAATGTCACTCCTGTTTTCAGGTACTTCTCCCAGTCATCATGATTGAGCAAAGATTATCAAGAGTGGCTCTGTAATGACATCTGCCAGTTCCTTCAGCGCTGGTGGGTGCACCTCATCAGGGCCCATGGACTTGCAAATGCTTCATTTGCTTAAGTATTCTCTGACCAGATCATCTCCCACTAAGGGTACATTTTCTTTCCTCCAGGTCTCTGGAACCTGGGATTCCTGAGGGTCAATCTTGCTGGTAAAGACTGAGGCAAAGAAGGCATTCAGTACCTCAGCTTTTTCCCTGTCCCATTTAACTATGTTCCTAATCTCATTCAACAATGGACCAGCATTTTCCCAAGTCTTCCTTTTGTCACCTATGTATTTATCAATTATTCCCTTCAGACTTTGAAACTAGAGAATTGATCATGTAAGTTAACATTCACCAATACTTGCTATGCTGTGTGCATTTTTGATCCATGCAGTTAAAAGCAGCTATAGAAAAGAATACACAAAATATAAAAAAGATATAATAAAGGTGCTTCAGAAACTAGAGAGCAATACAGTAGGAATTATAAAGGTCTCTAACCACACACTTTCAACATATTACTTTAAATTCATCTGAAAAGAACCAATATATATACATGAGAGCTGCTCCAAAAGTAATGCCTCCTAATGTTGGCCCACAACATCAGAGGCAAATGGTGGTGGTATACCCCTCACTGTGCTCACATCCACTGTTTGGTCTCCACAAATGTTCAGCAAGCATTGATGAATGTCAATGGGTGCAATTTTTTCCTGCATGAAGGAATTAACTTAGACCCTTTTACTTCATATGCACTTCCATGTCAGACATCATCTTGTCAGACTGCCCATCTGCTGCCATCTGTCACACAGCAAACAAATGTTGAACCTACCAGCCAATATTCTGTTACCTCTACTGCCATACCACCTCTGACATCATAGGCCAACATAATAAAACAGGAGGCATTACTTTTGGAGCAGCTCTCATAATAATTGTCACAATAAGCATGTAAAACTGGCTGTTACACTGCATAAAACCATAGACTTTTTACAATAAAACTAAATGATTATCAGTAATGCAGATCAAACAAGACAGTAGGTAAAGTACAATGAAAGTGAAAGCAGTCTTGCAAAACTGAAGAGTTTTCTAGCTATCTACATACATACCCTGTATGAAGAAAAGAAATATATTAATTGAATTTCATGTTATAGTAAAGGCAAAATATTAGGCATGCTATTTTCTCTTCAGCCTAAGGTTTCTTGGTGTATTGATTTAATTTTAAGTGTAAACAAGATTCCAATTTGCTATGCAAATATAATCAGATAAGTTTACCTTTCAAGTGGGCCACCAAATTTCTTGTAACTCTTGATAAATCTAGTAATAGAAAATAATTCTGCAGTTAAAAATATATGCTTAACTATACTGGGTTTAAAATTTATTTGTAAAGTGTTAGTACAATACTATATGGACAATGCAAAGAAATAAGAACTAAAGAGACTAGGTCAGATTAGTATATCAATTAAGCCACATTTAAAGCCAGAGTTCTATTTGGCTTAATAACTGATGCAAATAAAACAATAGATGATAGAATTTATTTCAAAGGTTACTTTACTAGTTTCACGAGACAAAGGATTCAGAAACATGATGCGTCTAATCATAAAAATCACATGTGGATTTACAGCGAATAGACAATTCAGACATTATGTTAGTCTTCGTATAATAAAGAGGAGCAATCTGGAATTCTGAGGTGATTTTAAGATTTAGGAAAACATAGTAACAAAGATAAAGGAATGTTACTGCCCTCAGAAGAAATGCATAAGTAATTGAATGAGGGAAAGAAACTAGAAATACCCAGAAAGGAGAGGGAATGAATTTTTTAAAAATTATATATATTTTTTAACTCAACAATCAAGAACCGAAGTTACTAGTGCAAGCAGGAGAATACCCCTGGACAAAAACAGCAAACTATGTTGCTAGATAAAAAGGAAAGGGAACAAGACTCTTAAAAAGTTACTTATACAATGAAAGATATTTTATAAGCATTGCAGTATTTTACAGAAACATGAATACTTATATTATAGAAGAAAAATAGCATTTCACAAACCAAAGTAAAAAAAAACAATTTCTCCTCCCTCAATCAAAATAAGGAATTTTTAGCACTAGATATTGATGGGACCAGCTGTATAGATTCACTCATCACAATAGGTTTTTTCGTTTGTTTGTTTGTTTTACTTTTACAAAGCATTATATAACAATAATTACAGTGGCAAGAAGTTTAAAAGAAAATTATTTTAGCCTTTTATAGGTATTTTCACAAAGATGTGCGTATCCTTTCTTCAACTAGTCTTTAGGTAAAATGATGGGAAGGTCACTTTTTTTTTTTTAATAAAAGCACGCTCACTGAAACAATTGTTTTTAAAATCACTGTCTTCAGGGGATGCAGGAAGAATAACGCATTAAATACTGAAAAAAAAAAAAAAGAATATTTTTCAACTCAATTTTATAGCACACCTAAATGGGTACAAACTACAAACAGGAAAACTTTAAATGTCTAGAATAAAAATTTTCATCTAAGGTCAAGAAAGATAGACTTGTTTTCCACATTTTCAAACTCAAGATGATAAAATGTTTTGTCCCATTAAGCACGCATGTCCCCACACATCTTACCGTCTAATCTCTGCATCACTAAATCCTTTAATGTTTTCACGGGGAATAGTTCGTGGTCGTCCACGTTTTTTTGGTCGTTTTCTTTCTGAGATGGAATCACTATCAGATCCAGAATATCTTCTGCTCCTACTGCATCTCCCTTCATTTCCATTAAAGCTGATCTGGAATTTCAGAGTAACTAGTTCAAAGCTACATGACTAAAACATTTTATTTATGTGTTACCTAGTCCATAAAAATATTTTGGGGGAAAAACACACGAAAACCACACAACACAAAAGTACAAGTCAAAACATCAGCAATAGAAGTATCAAAGAAAAAAATCAGTCAGAACCCAGAGATACCTGTTTTGCACAGTTTCTCATTCTTGGAAGCATATATATTTCTTCAAGTTCTTTTTGTCTTTCCTCCTCTTCTATTCGTCGCCACTGAACTTCTGGAATGATTTCTTCCCAGTTTCTTAGATTTTGTTCTGGTTCCAATTCAATGTCATCTTCATCCATATTGGAAAAGTTAGCTACCTTATGTTTTGGAACATAAGTATTTTCACCAAATAGATACATGATTTTATTTAAACAAGGACTCAGTAAATATCATTTTAGGAAAATAGTTTGGAATGGCATATTTTATTTATATAAAAGTAACGTATGCATATAAAATACTTCATGAAGCAACATCTCTAATGAAAGTATTTTTCATATATGAAATACATACGTTCCATTCAAGATAGCTGAATATAAAGAGGGGGCTCTTTTTAATTTTAAAAGTTAATTAATATAGAAACACTATGAAATACCTTCTCAATAGCTGTGCAACTGTTGTTTAATTTCCTTCAAAGCAGGGCTAACAGCATTTGAACATTCAAGTTAATGTAAAACTCTATGTTATTATGTAGAACTAACCAAACATTAATAAACTGTGGAAACCACAGTACATTGCAAATTAATGATCAGCAGGAAGGTGATTTAGTAATCTGATCTAAAGCAAAGTCCTTCCTTGCTTTAAATAAAAACAAACAAAATCACACAAGCAAACAAGAACAGTCACAAGATACAAACACACACTTCGGTCCCACTATAATATTTTGTGTTATCCAGTTAAGCGCTTCTGGTCACCCTCTGAAGCAATCAGCTCCCGTGCAGGCACATTCTGCAGTGGAGCATGGGATCGTGGTGTGCGAGGGATGTCTGGAAATCAAGGAGGCTCCAGGGTGAGGAGAGAGTCACCAAGAGACCCTACCCCCTCATGAGAGTGGCTGAGGAGGCATGGGCAGGGCCAGGAGCAGCAGCCCAACACATCCACATGTAGAAAGGCAGCCCCCAGGAACCACTAGCAACTAGCATAGGCAAACAGCATGGTATGACAGTTTCCAGGGCAGTTTGCCCAGGGAGAGCAGCAGGCAGCCTGCTCACAGGCTCTCATCCTGATGGGAAAGCAACATGTTGGGCTGCAAGTAATACAGGAAACTCTTGGAGTTCATCGATGATAAATTCCTGGTACAAGTATTAGACATACCAACCAGAGGTGAAGCAACACTGGACCTGGTGCTCATAAATGCAAAGGAAATAATTAGAGAGGTTAAGATCAGAGACAGCGGGGGCTGTAGCGACCATGCCCTAGTAGAGTTCATGATCTTGAGGAATATGGGCCTGGCAAAGAACAGTCAAGAGCCTGAACTTCAGAAGAGTTAACTTCCAACTGTTTAAGGAATTATTGGATGAGATATGAAATTGTCCTTAGGGACACCAGAAAGGAACAGAGCTAGCAGCTCTTTAAGGACACCTTTCTGAGAATGCAAGAGCTCTCCATCCCCCAGCATAAGAAATCAAGCAGAGAAGGCAGGAAATTGGCATGGCTGAACAAGGACCTGCAGCCTGGGAAGAATACAGGGATGCCATCCAGATGTGTAGAGATAGGTTAAGGAAAGCCAAGACACACATGCAACTGAAGTTGGCAAGGGATGTAAAAAATAACAAAAAGGGATTCTACAAGTACATTAGTCAGAAGAGAAAGGCCAAAGAAAACATACTTCTCTGATAAATGAGAAGGGAAAACTTGCTACAACAGACACAGAGAAGGCTGAGGTACTCAATGAGTTCTTTGCCTCATTCTTCACTGGTAGTTGGACTTCCACATCCCTGAACTTCTAGGTGGAGGCTGGGGGAAAAAAAAAATCCCTCCTATTGTAAGCAAAAAGCAAGTTCAAGACCACCTGATGAGACTGAACATGTATGTGTTTAAGATGATCTGGATGAGGGGAGTGAGCGCACTCTCAGTAAGTTTGCGCATAACACCAAGCTGCGAGGAAGCATCAATCTGCCTGAGGATAGAAAGGCCCTACAAAGGGATCTAGGCAGGCTGGATAGCTGGGCTGAGGTCAGTGGGATGAAGTTCAACAAGACAAAGTATTGGGTCCTGCACTTTGGTCACAGCAACCTCATGCAACACCTGGGATTGTTGGTCAACACTTGGCTAAACGTAAGACAGCAGTATGCCCAGGTAGTCAAAAAGGCCAATAGCATCCTGGCTTGTATCAGAAATAGTGCTGCCAGCAGGACTAGGGAGGTGATTGTCCCCCTGTACATAGCTCTGGTGAGGCTACACCTTGTGTACCATATTCATTTTTGGGCTCCTAACTACAAGAACGAAATTGAGGCCCTGGAGCGCATCCAGAGAAGGGCAACAAAGCTGGTGAGGGGATTGGAGCACAAGTATTATAAGGAGCAGCTGAGGAAATTGGGATCGTTTAGTCTGGAGAAGAGGAGACCCAGGGGAGACCGTCTTGCTCTCTACAATTCCCTGAAAAGAGGTTGTGGCAAGGTGGGGGGTTAGCCTCTTCTCCCAGGTAACAGTGATAACACAAGAGGGAATGGCCTCAAGTTATGGAAGGAGAGATTCAGGTTGGATATTAGGAAAAACTTATTCTCCTAAAGAGTGGTCAGACACTGGAACAGGCTACCCAGGGAGGCGGTGGAGTCCCAGGAGGTATTTGAGAAATATGTAGAGGTGGTACTAAGGAACATGGTTTAGAGGGCAATATTGGTGGTAGGTAGACAAGTGGACTAGATGATCTTAAAGGTCATTTCCAACCTTAATGAGTCTATGAAATCTATGGAACCCAATTGAAGAGTGAGAACAGGACCCTGTAGTAATAGAGAGAAGGGCCTCACAGGAAGAAAAGGGAAAGTAGCTTCACAAAGTAGAAATAAGGGGCAAATAGAGATAGTTTAGGTAGAGAGTGTTAGAAAACAAGGGATTCCAAGCACTTTCACAGACAGTAGGTCTGGAATAACAAGGAGGATGAAGGCCATAAAGATAAGGACTGGAGAGCAGCTTGAAAACATTTGGCAGGGAGGTGATTAGGTGTCTACAGGGCAAGCTGAAACCAGTTCGGGGGATGCCCCCCCTTCGGGGTCAGAAGTTTGCAGTGAGGAAGACTACGAGCCTTCATCATCATGACCTACTACGCACGCACAAGGGGGGGAGGGACTGTATGCTAATGGGCTGTCGGGAATGTAGTGAATATGTATCCGAATTCCTGTCAACTATTGATTATGTATTAGTTTGACCTATATCTATAGCACGATTTCTCCTGACGGTGTGCAAGTTAGGTGGAACGATCCCCCTTGCACCAGGGTGTACACGCGTCACCAATAATCACATACCTGTTCTATATCCTTACTGGCGATAGGGTCTGATTTCTGCACGTCACAATGACACTTATCCGTGACATACATCCCCAGGCCCTGAGGGAACCAGCTGACATGCTTGTCAAGCTACTCTGTCATATTTGAGAAGTCATTGCTCAGAAGTGAAGTTGCCAAGCGATTGGAAAAGGGAAACATTACTCCCATTTTTAAAAAAGGGAGAAATAAAGACCCAGAGAACTAGAGGCCAGTGAGCCTCACTTCTGTGCCTGGGAAGATTGTGGAGCAGCTCCCCCTAGGAGACTTATTAAAGCATATGCAAGACAAGGATATGATCCATGACAGTCAGCACATCTTCACCAAAGGCAGTTCATACCTGAGTAGTCTGGTGGCCTTCCATGACGGAATGACAGCATTGATGGACAAAGGAAGGGCAACTGACATAATCTACATAGGCTACTGCAAGGTGTTTGACATTGTCCTACACCATATTCTTATATCTAAATTGGAGAAATATGGATTTGAAGGTTGGACTGTTCAGTGAATAAGGAATTAGCTGGATGGTCACACTCAACAGATTGTGGTCAAGGGCTCTATGTCCAGGTAGAGGCCAGTGACAAGCAGTGACCACTAGGGGACTATCTTGGGACCAGTACTCTTTAAAATCTTCATCAGTGACAGATGACGGGATCAAGGGCACCATCAGCAAGTTTGCTGATGACACTGAACTGAGTAGTGCAATTGACACAAGAGAAGGAAGGGATGCCATGCAAAGGGACCCAGACAAACTTGAAAGGTGGGCCCCTGAGAACCTAATGAGGTTCAACAAGGCCAAGTGCAAGGTGTTGCACTTGGGTTGGGGCAATCCCAGATACGTGTACAGACTGGAAGAAGAACATCTTGAGAGCAACCCTGCAAAGGATTTGGAGATCACAGTGGATGAAAAGCTTTATGCAAGCCAGCAGTGTGCGCTTGCAGCCTGGAAGGCCAACAATACCTTGGGCTGCATCAACAGAGGAGTGGCAGAAGGAGAGGATTGTCCCCCTCTACTCTGCCCTCACAAGGCCCAATCTGAGCTACTGCATCCAGGCCTGAGACCCCCAACACAAAAAAACATTGAGTTGTTGGAGTGGGTCCAGAGGAGGGCCACAATGATGCTCAAAGGGATGGAACACCTCTCTTATGAAGAAAGGTTGAGGGAGCTGGGATTGTTTAGCTTGGAGAAAAGAAGGCTCAGGGGAGACCTCATTGCAGCCTTCCGGTACTAAAAGGGAGCTTGGAAGCAGGAGAGTGACCAACTTTTTACACAGGCAGATACTGATAAGATAAAGGGGAATTACTTTAAACTAGAAGAGGGGAGATTTAGATTAGATATTAGGAGGAAATTATTCACTCAGAGGGTGGTGAGAAAAGTAGTGGATGCCCCATTCCTGGAGGTGTTCAAGGCTAGGTTGGATAGGTTCCACAGTGGAAGAAAGGGATGCAATTCAGAGCGATCTCAACAGACTTGAAAGGTGGGCCCTGGGTGAATCTAATGAGGTTCAATACAGCAAAGTACAAGGTTTAACACTTGGGCCAGAGGAATCCCAGGCATATATACAGACTGGAAGGAGCAGTCCTTGAGATTAGCCCTGCAGAGAAGGACCTGGGGGATGAAAAACTTAACGTGAGCCAGCAGTGTGCTCTTGGAGCTCGGAAAGCAAATGGTATCCTGGGCTCCATCATGAGAGGGGTGGCCAGCAGGGACAGGGAGGTGATTGTCCCTCTCTACTCTGCCCTTGTGAGGTCCCATTTGGAGTACTGTGTCCAGGTCTGGAGCCCCCAATACAAGAAAGACAGGGAGCTGTTGGAGAGGGTCCAGAGGAGGGACACAAAGATGATCAAAGGGCTGGAGCACCTCCCCTACACAGGCAGGCTGAGGAAGCTGGGCTTGTTCAGCATGGAGAAAAGAAGGCTGACCTAATTGCAGCCTTTCAGTACCTAAAGGGAGCCTATAAACAGGAGAGGAGTCAACTCTTTACAAGGGTAGATAACAGCAGGACAAGGGGAAATGATTTGAAGTTGAGGGAGGGAAGATTTAGGTTGGATGTCAGGGGGATGTTCTTTACTATGAGAGTGGAAAGGTGTTGGAACAGGCTGCCCAGAGAGGTTATGGATGCCCTGTCCCTGGAGGTGTTCAAGGCCAGGTTGGATGGGGCCCTGGGCAGCCTGGTCTAGTATTAAATGTGGAGGTTGGTGGCCTTGCCTGTGGTGGGGAGGTTGGAGCTTCATGATCCTTGGGGTCCCTTCCAACCCAGGACATTCTGTGATTCCTGGGCAGCCTGATCTAGTGGGTGGCAAACCTGTTCACAGCAGGGAGGTTGGAACTAGATGATCTTTCAAGTCCCTTCCAACCCAAGATATTCTATGATTCTTTGATCTGGCATTCAAGCTTGAATGGAAACTAACTTGAAATTTCTAAAAGGTCATCAACAAAGGAATCCAAACTTCATTGTGTTTTCAGAAGCACTATAGTTGCTTAACAGTGTAAACCATTTAATGAAAAACAGCCCTACAAAGTATTCTAATCATTAAATCAAAGACTAATGTATATGTAAATCTCTTTCTTATTTTGTTGGTAGAATACATTATGCATTTTTATGAGGGCTACTCCAAAAGTAATGCCTCTTATTTCATTATGTTGGCCTACGATATCATAGGCAGATGCTGGTGGTATGGCAGTAGAGGCTGAACCTTCTCACCAATATCCGCAGTGTCTGACATGGAAGTGCTTATGAAGCAAAGGTGTGTCACTGAATCCCTCCATGTGGAATAAATGGCACACACTGACATTGATTGATGCTTACTGAACATTAATGCAGACCAAATAGTGGATGTAAGCACAGTGAGGTGGTGGGTGGTGCGTTTCAGTAGTGACAACAGCAACAGTGGGTAACCTCCGCTCGTGCAGATTTTTTTTTTCCCCATCACTGGTGAAAATGCATACCTAATTGGTGGTGATTATGTTAAAAAATAGCATTTTGTAGTTGAGAATTGGCTCTACCAAGTAGTGTTATTGTGCTCTTTTCATCTGTTGTAATTTCCATGGAAATCAATAGGAGGCATTACTTTTGGAGCAATTGACATAGATGTTTGCCCTGGTGGTAACTGTCCTGTATAGGTGAAAAAACATTCTATGCAGAGTTGACTTATCGTGGCATTTGTTTCACAGGAATAAAGAAAGGTACATAATAATAATTAACATTCATACAGAAAAAGTATAATTATGGGAGAATTAAAGGAACAGAGCAATACCTTGAACTGTGAAAGTAACTCATCTCCTACAGTTAATGGGCCTGACTCATTTTCTCGAGTTTCAGCCCTCTTCAGGATTTCATCTATATCCATCTCCTGAAACAGAAGTTGTTTGTCTTTACAAGAAAGTACTTCACACAGTTTTGGTTTTTATATCCATGAAGTATACATGGATTGTTCCATTTACCTGAGGCTCCTCTTCCTCCCCTTCAGGTTCTTTAAAAAGTTCCTCAGCACCAAACTTCAAAATTGCTGATAACTCTTCCTTATTAAAAGGTGTTGAGCTGAAATACAGAAAGTTTCAGAAAAAAACATGTTATCTTAGAGATTTTTTTCAAATTACTATAATCGTGATACTATAATCATGAGTCAATTGAGCTTCCTATTGGTTGTTAAATATAACCTATATTTAATATGCACATCAGATGCTTCAAAAGTACTGCCTCCTACTTATTTCTAAGGAAACTACAGATACAAAGAGCACAATAACACTATTTGATAGATCAAATTCTCAGCTACAAAACGCTAGTATTTAACTTAGTCACCACCATTAGCTGTACATTTTTGCTAGAGATGAACAAGAGCCCACATGCCATGCTCGTAAAAATCTGCACCAGCAGAGGTGACTCACTGTTTTACAGCTGCTATGATAGCATAATCACTAAGAAAACGTTGCCCACACAGTCCATCTTTCATCAGTCTGAATAGATGCAAGTGAGAAGGTGCCAAATCTGGACTATACTGTGAGTATGGTTAGCAGTGTGGTTCAGGGTTTTCAAACTGGTGTGGGGCCCAATGTTACAGCAAGAGTGCTGTTGGTCTCTTCTCACAGGCATCAGGTGACAGGATGAGGGGAAATGGCCTCAAGTTGCACCAGGGGAGGTTTAAGTTGGATATCAGGAAAAACTTCTTTACAGAAAGGGTAGTTAAGCACAGGAATAGGCTCCCCAGGGAGGTGGTTGAGTCAACATCCCTGAATGTGTTTGAAAAATGTCTGGATATGGTTCTCAGTGACATGATTTAGTGGAGGGTTGTTAGGGTAGTACGGTTAGGTTGCGGTTGGACTTGATCACAGAATCATAGAATGGCCTGAGTTGAAAGGGACCACAATGATCATCCAGTTTCAACCCCCCTGCTACGTGCAGGGCAGCCAACCACTAGACCAGGCTGCCCAGAGCCACATCCAGCCTGGCCTTGAATGCCTCCAGGGATGGGGCATCCACAACCTCCTTGGGCAACCTGTTCCAGTGCGACACCACCCTCTGTGTGAAAAACTTTCTCCTAATATCTAACCTAAACCTCCCGTCTCAGTTTAAGACCATTCCCCCTTGTCCTATCGCTATCTACCCTTGTAAACAGTCGTACCCCCTCCTGTTTATATGCTCCCTTCAAGCACTGGAAGGCCACAATGAGGTCTCCCTGGAGCCTTCTCTTCTCCAAGCTAAACAAGCCCAGTTCCCTCAACCTTTCCTCCTCATAGGAGAGGTGCTCCAGTCCTCTGATCATCTTAGTGGCCCTCCTCTGGACCCACTCCAAGAGCTCCACATCCTTCCTGTACTGGGGGCCCCAGGCCTGGATGCAGTACTCCAGATGAGGCCTCACAAGAGCCAAGTATAGGAAGACAATCACCTCCCTCTCCCTGCTGGCCACCCCTTTCTTAATGGAGCCCAGAACACATTTGGCCTTCTGGGATGCAAGCACACACTGCTGGCTCATGTCCAGCTTCTCGTGCACCAGGACCTCCCAAGTCCTTCTCTGCAAGGCTGCTTTCAAGGAGATCTTCTCCCAGTTTGTATAAACACCTGGGATTGCCTGACCCAAGTGCAGCAACCCGCACTTGGCCTTATTGAACCTTATTAGGTTTTCATGGGCCCACTTCTCCAGCCTGTCTGGGTCCCTCTGGATGGCTTCCCTTCCTTCCAACATATCGACTGCACCGCTCAGCTTGGCATCATCTGCAAACTTGCTGAGGGTGCACTCAATGCCATCATCTATGTCATTGATAAAGATGTTGAAGAGCACCGGTCCCAAGACCGACCCTGAGGAACACTGCTTGTGACCGGCCTCCACCATGACACAGAACCATTAATCACAACCCTTTGGCTGCATCCAGCCAGCCAATTCCTAATATATCGAACAGTCCATCCATCAAATCCACACCTCTCCAATTTAGAGAGAAGGATGTGGTGAGGGACCACGTCAAAGGCCTTGCAGAAGTCCAGGTAGATGACATCCATCGCCCTTCCCCCGTCCACCGAAGCTGTCACTCCATCATAGAAGGCCACCAGATTGGTCAGGCACGATCTGCCCTTGGTGAAGCCATGCTGGCTGTCTCGAATCACCTCTTTGTCTCATATGTGACTTAACATAGCTTCTAGGAGGATCCGCTCCATGATCTTCCCAGGCACAGAGGTGAGGTTCACTGGCCTGTAGTCCCCCGGGTCTTCCTTTCTCCCTTTCTTCAAAATGGGAGTAATGTTTCCCTTTTTCCAGTCACTGGGGACTTCACCAGACAGCCATGATTTTTCAAATATGATGGAGAGTGGCTCGGCAACCACATCAGCCATCTCTCTCAGAACCCTAGGATTGATATCATCTGGCCCCATGGACTTATACACGTTCAGTTTCATGAGGAGGACTTGGACTTGTTCCACTGTTACAGTGGGACAGAAACCACTCCCCACACCCTCACCTAGAGACTCATGGTCCTGGCAGACACAGGAAGCCTGACCACCAGTGAAGACTGAGGCAAAGCACTCATTGAGTACCTCAGCTTTTTCTATGTCTGAGGAAGCCAGCTCCCCATTGCCTTTCATCAGAGGGGGAACACTCTCCTTGGCCTGTCTCTTCCTGCCTATGTACCTGTAGAACCCCTTCTTGTTATCTTTCACATTCCTTGCCAAGTTCAGCTCCATCTGTACCTTGGGTTTCCTAATCCTATCTCTACACACACGGACAACAGCCCTGTATTCCTCCCAGGCTACACAAACCTGCTTCCACTTCCTGTATATTTCCCTCTTTTCCCTCTGTTTAAGATGATCTTTAAGGTCTTTTCCAACCTGAGCAATTCTATGATTCTTCTCTGGCCTGACTCTGGAAGTTCAAGCTTAGTGAGCATCACAATGTAGCAGGGTCAGAGTTGATAGTCTGTCCAGGTTCCAGGAAATCCAGAAGGATCACTCATTTCCTATCCCAAAAGACAGTGCACATCACTTTACCTGCTGAGGGCTGCATCTTGAATTTGCATCCTTCAATGGGGAATTTGCATGTCACCACTCTATGAACTACCGTTTTGACTCCAGCTCATAGCAGTGACACCACGTCACATCACTTGTAGTGATGTGATTCAGGAAACTGTCACCTTCAGCCTCATATTGGTTCAATAGGCCCTGACAAACTTGCATGCAGTGTTCTTTCTGTTCCTGTGTGAGCATTTGTGGGACTCGCCTGAAGTCAAGTTTATGATATTGCAACATTGCCACTATTGCTTCCAACACACTGAAGTCCATATTCAGCTATGTACACAGTTTGTTCTCTGGGCGTAATTTGCTGATTCCTGCAAACGAGCTGATTGAGACACTCTACATTTTGTGGTGTGACAGCTGTGCATGGCTGTCCGGAACATGGCTTGTCTTTTACATCACAGTTGCCACTGCTGAAACGCACCACCCACTCCTCACTGTGCTCACATCCACTATTTGGTCTCCATAAGTGTTCAGCAAGTGTTGAATGTCAGTGGGTGTCATTTTTTTCCATATGGATGAATTGAATTCAGTGACACACCTTTGCTTCACATGCACTTCCATGTCAGACGCCATTCTGTCAGACTGCCCCTCTGCTGCCATCTGTCACACAGCAACAACATGTATCTAGATATAGGTGGAAAGCTTCAACCTCTACTGCCATACCACTGACATTGGCCTCCGACATTGTGAGCCAACAAAATAACATAGGAGGCATTACTTTTGGAGCAGCCCTTGTAAATATAAACATACAAAATATAACCCATTGCCACATATTTTTTGCCTTTTATCAACCAAGAGAAATGACTTGCATTTTTACTCAAATAGTCAAGTATACTTAAGCATAAATTGATATGAAAGAATATATAAAAATACCTTGAAGGAGTAGAGCCTGTATGTAGTACAGTTTTCCCTGTGGTGTCCATTCTCTGAATCACTAAATGATCTAACACCATCTTTTTCTTGGCTCTTTCAAGAATATCTTCTTCTACTGATCCTTTTGTGACTAGCCGATAAATATTAACCTATGTATATTATAATGAAGGCTTTATTTATATGCTCACGAATTACACATGAAGACAATATTCAGATAAAATTAACATAAAGAAATTAAAAAAAAAAAATCACAACACAAAATACCTTGGAACAACAACAGAGAGAAATGTTAGCCTGAACTACAAATCTTCTAAATATTACTGAACCAGTATTTCTCATATGAAACTATTCAATCATGTTACCATGGTCTCTACATAAAGTTTTTATAAAAATAAAATTTAAAGAAATGTATTCTTAGAACTCTCCTCTTAAACTTCAGTGATTATGCACAAGCACAGTGACAAACAAGTGCCAATATGTTATTACTTTAAATCTTCTGCAAGAAACAAAACCCAAAGAGATCTACTGAAATAGAAATACTAAATATTTAACATTAAGAGCATGTGCCATAAATATAGCAATTATTTTCTAGGATGACATGAACCAATGAACATGGGACAGGCCCAGAACAATTCTCTCTACCCATCCATATATTGCAGCTACCACACCATCTGTCCGTATAGGGAGATTTTTTATTTTAAGACTTCAAAGGTGCATTAACATTTTTAGACAGAGCTAGCAAGTGTTAGTTATTCTCAAAATACACAAAGCCTACAAAGGCCTAGACAAACAGCTTATGGCTACGCTGTGTGAAACCCTCATTCAGGTTTGGAGTTTAGAAGAAAAATGTGCATACCTGTTTCTTTTGTCCAATCCTATGAGCTCTAGCCTGTGCTTGCAGATCATTTTGTGGATTCCAGTCAGAATCAAATATAACTACAGTGTCAGCAGATGCCAAATTTATACCTAATCCTCCAGCTCTGGTAGACAGCAAAAAGCAGAAATCCTGAAATCATAAAGTAAGAAATAGCTTTATATATATATTAGTTACAATAAACTTCAAGGAACCAGTACATGCAGTGGAGCATATTATCAACTCATACACTATCAAATAGATGTTCCATAGGTGAAGCTTCTTTAAGCATAAAACAAACTGATCTCAGTTTTTCTTGTGAACAGTTATAAATTTCGCCATGATTTAAAGGAAGCAGCATCCAAGAAGATGAATAACAGCCACTTGGGGAGAAAAAACTTAGCCAAGCAAAATATGGGCCAAAAGTACAAACTTCCCCTGCTATTAAAGCCTTGTATGTGCTCAAGGCTCAAGCCCTCAGGCTTTTTTGTTAAGATGTTAAGAGACAGGAAACAAGCATTCTGCTAGGATCAGTGCTCTTCAATACATTCATAAGCAATATGAAAATGATATGATAAAAATTTGCAGAAGGTAGGAAGTTATTCAGGGACAAGTATGAAGGACTACAGAAGTATCTTGTGAGATAGGTAATTAAAAAAAGCATACGAAATTGAAGATAAAGTGAAGTAGAGAACAATTTTGAATGTTACCATACAGTAACAAGTAATAACAAACCATTAATGCTCAGGAATGAGTCCTTGGAGTTGCCATAAATATTTCCAAGGAGACCTTTGCTTAGTAATAGCCAAGAATAATAAAGTAAAATGAAGTTTTATGGATTATTAGCAAACAAATAGAGAATAAAAAAGGAAACAATTTTGTTGCTGCACAACTCTCTAATTAGTCTCCATTTTTTGAACAGCACATAAAGTTTGGATCCTCCTTCACCTTAAAGAAACAAAAATATATACAATACAGCTACAAGGATTCCAGAAAAATGCAATGATGTCTATACTAGAAATTTAAATACAGACGTTAGTTCTGTTTTAATGAATATCTTAAGTTTATGTTATGAAATCAAGTCCTTCCTCCTCAACCACAGCAGAAATATAAGCTCAACAGTAAATGACACATGCTGTGCTTCTATTACTGAAAAAACCCTGACAGTGCAGAACAAAAACCTAAGATTATCAAAGGTATGGAATGGCTTCCATAGTAGGAATGCTAAATAAACCAGAATTCTTATAGTGGTACAGAACCAATGGTTAGAAAGCAGTTTCTTCCAGGGTAAGGAAATAAAAACTAGAAAATGAACAAAAAACAGATTTTTAAAAATATTAAAAATAGTTTTTCTTCATGCAAGGATATATACAACTCAGTTATGCCCATTCCTTAAGTGTGTTTTCAGTGTCAAAGACTTACGTGTTAAGTGCTACTGTAAAAACTGAAGGATTAATCCTACATAACAAAATAATGAGGTTAAATTCTTCAGGGTTTATACAGCACTCTATCAAAATAATTTTGAATACTGTCAAAAAATCTAAAACTATAACTATGAAATAATACTTAGCATCACTTTCATAAATTGTTTCCTATTTAATCTCTTCTCAGAAAAAAAATTAAGAGTTATAAACCTTATAGTATAAGAAATAAAATTTCAACAGTATCCATCCCTTACTTTTTCTGTTTTCAGTTTTCCTGCCATATAGATTAAAAAACCACCACCCACTAATGCCATACCTCTGATCCTTCTGCATTGAAATGATCCAGTGCTTGTTTCCTCAGTTCTCCTTTTATTGATCCATCAAGTCTCTAAAGAGATCAAATATTACAGTTAAAAAGGAACTCATACTATATTCTAATCAGAGCAACCTGAATACTCAATTGCCAAAACAACTGAGGGCAAGGGGAGGAATGGGGGGGAAGGAGGAGGAGGAGAATAATGCAACACCTCACACCATAGTAATTGCCAGTCTTTTTCTATACATAAAATTAAACTTTTAGAAGTCTTTTCTACAGAAAGGACACTTTTACTTAAGATAAAGTGGCAAAGATCAAGGCTTCTTGGCTACTACCATCAAAATTCTTACCTGAAAAGGAAACTGACGATACTTCAAGTATTCTGCTAGGATGTCTAGCATCCTCACCATCTGAGAGAAAATCAGTACTCTGTTGCCACGTTCTCGTAGACGAATCAGTAACTTGTCAAGGAGGATTAGTTTCCCACTGCTACGTATTAAATGCTACAAAGATAAGAAATTGTGTATTGCAAAATAAGTTTACCTCAACACTAACATACACTGCAGTTGGTTAGACATTCATTTAATGTCTGCTTTCTTGTCTACTGGCATAGGAAGTATGACAGAAATCCTGACATTCCGTTAAAAATGTATTTTAAAATATGCACACAAAAGTCTCCTAGATCCAAATAACATGTTCGGATTACCATATTACACCACTATATACATTTAATAGTATGCAGCATTAACTGAACATGAAAGCTTAATAAGGATTTAGTCAGTCCTGATATTGTAAAAGCTTATATTAAAAAAAAAAAAAGCACTAACTGAAAGCAACAGAAATACTAATTAGCATGTTTTTAAAGGAAATGCATTTCTCTGGTTAATAAAACAGCATCTTAACACTTAATAAAAATATTAGAGCAGTTAGAATACAGATTCAAGTTGGAAACATAAGGTCACTTTAGGGGAAAAGGTTCAGGATAGAATTATGCAGAATAATTAAAAAAAAAAAAATGGAGTTAGTTGCTTTTATTCCATTTGCCAGAAAAGAGAAGGATGCATCATTCACAATAGGAGCTAACAAAACTTATTCAGATGAGTCAAGAAAATCATTGTTAAAAATATGCAATTATTACAAATAATGGCTGAACAGTTCTGAAGAACTTAATTATAATTTAGGTAGTTAGAGTGTGCCAAGTTGTAAATCATCATAGAATGGATTGGGTTGGAAGGGACCTCAAGGATCATGAAGCTCCAACCTCCCCACCACAGGCAAGGCCACCAACCTCCACATTTAATACTAGACCAGGCTGCCCAGGGCCCCATCCAACCTGGCCTTGAACACCTCCAGGGACAGGGCATCCATAACCTCTCTGGGCAGCCTGTTCCAACACCTTTCCACTCATAGTAAAGAACTTCCCCCTGACATCCAACCTAAATCTTCCCTCCCTCAACTTCAAACCATTTCCCCTTGTCCTGCCATTATCTACCCTTGTAAAGAGTTGACTGCCCTCCTGTTTGTAGGTTCCCTTTAGGTACTGGATAGCTGCAATGACATCACTCTCATACTCTTTAGCTTGAAAAACACTTCATGATATAAACCAGCTTGAAATCACAAGCTATCACTGAACAATCTAGTAGTTTTGGGGAAAAAGTCTTCAAATTATCAACCTCAAAGCTTACAGAAAAAAAAACACTGATCTTTAGAAGCATTTATGTTGGTAAAATTGCCACCAGGTACCCACCAAGCTTCCCTCTTGCTCCCCCTTCTCTTTCTTGGCAGGAAGAAGGGGAGAAAATAAAATGAAAAACCAACCAAACAAATAAACAAGCAAAAGTCATGAGTTAAGGACAGGAAAATCACTCATCAGTTACCATCATGATCAAAATAGACTTGGCTTGTGGAAAATAAATTCATTGCTAATTCATAACAATGTAGAATAGTGAGAACTAAAAGCAAACTAAAAACTCCTTCCCCCCATTCCACTCTTTTCTACCTCTTCCCCTCTGAGGGGCACAGGGGAGTGAGGAATGGGATTATAGTCAGTCCATAATACATCTCTGCTGCTACTTCTCACATTCTTTCCCTTCTCCAGCATGGGGATCATCCTATGGGACGCAGTCCTCCTTCATTAACTGCTCTGATGCGGGCTTCCACAGGCTGCCGTTCTTCAAGAACTGCTCCAGCACGATGGAGCTTCTCTGTAGGATACAGTCCTTCAGGAGCACGCCACTCCAGCATAGGTCCCCCATGGGCTGCATCTTCCTTTAGGGTATATCCACCTGATGTTGCATGGGGTCCTCCATGGAGTGCAGCGTGGATATCTGCTCCAACGTAGTCTTCCATGGGCTGCAGAGGAACAACTTATTTCACCATGGTCTTCTCCACAGGCCGCAAGAGAATCTCTGCCTGGAGCACCTCCTCCCCCTTCTTCTTTACTGACCTTGGCATCTCTGCAGGGTTGTTTCTCACATTTTCTCACGCCTCTCAGTTGCTGTGCAGCATTTTTTATCCTTTCTTAAATATGTTATCACAGAGGCACAACTAGTATTGCTCACTGGCTCAGCTTTGGCCAGTGGTGGGTCCCTTTTGGAGTCAGCTCAAACTGGCTCTTATCTGACTTGTGGGAGATCTGGTCTCTTCTTAGAGGCTATGCCTGCAGCCCCCCTGCTGCTACCAGAACTTTGCCACATAAACCCAATACAAGTACAAAGATTAACTAATCTTTAAAAATTAAGAAAAACACACACACACAAAAAAAAAAGGAAAAAAGCAACCACAAAACAATCACAAAATGTTTATTACTTTTATTTTCTTTCATTTTGGTTGCTTGAGGGCATGCAGAGAACAGTGCTTGATTACAAAAAAGCTTAAAGATTCTGCAGATCACTTTCTTCTATAACATGGACTCTTGGTATACCTAATGCCAGTCACATGCATTTTCATTTATATTAAGTTTACCAATTAACTGCCTTATTTTGATCTGGGTTTAAAATAGGACATAGTTTGAAAAGGTCTGTGTATTTTCAGATTAAGTAAATTTATTTCCATTTTATTTTGGTCATATTTCAAGTTAGATATATCCTTATTTAGTATTGATCTATTATTCAGTTCTAGCTAAGAAATAAAAATCAATTCACTTACCTGTAAAACCCAGGATGTACATTTAATAAAGAATTTTTTTATTAATATGAAATATTTAATATATAATTCTATTAATATACTTTAATAAGAACTAGTAAATTGGCAGAACAGTAAAACTACTGCATGATGTAAACCACAACTTTATAAGAAGAAATTAAAAAACAAAGTGGCATTACCTGTAAAGCCTCCTGTTTATTATAGAATTCATTATCATCTGGTGGTTTAATGAGGTAACAATGGTTACAACACTTCTTCAGTTCCATCATGATGTTCAAAAATCCTGAGGTACTGCCTTTAGAACCTTTGCTCAGGGCTTTATAATTCCTGGTTAAAATCCACCTATGATATAGAATGTGCAGTGGAAGTAATTCCTAACATTTGTCATGTTTCCACAAATGATAAGCTCTCAAACTATCAGTTCAAATTGCATTATGAGAACTATTACACTTCAGCACTTTTCATATAGACATCCAATTAAAATAGCTGAATTTTAAGTGTCATTTCTTACTTGTAATATTGCTTCTGCAATGCACTCATTTCCATCCTTAAAATTTGCTCAACCTTAGCAGGTAAAGACTTTTCTACATCCTTTTTAACTCTTCTGAGTAGAAATGGCTCAAGTTCTTTGTGAAGACTTGCATAACCAAACTCTCTCCCTTTCCCATGCTCCTCTTCAAAATCTTCCCAGGAAGAAAACCTTCAATATAAGAAAGAATAAAGGTAAAATAGTGACATCATGTGAACAACCTGAAGAAGCAACAGCCAAGAGGAAACAGAACACACAAAGCCCATAAATACACCTCATGCACACAAACGCATATGGACTTCTTCCCCGCTCTCCTCTGTTTCACTTAATACGCTTCTGAATTTTTACATCCCAAGAAATTCTAAAATTTTGTTTGCAAATAGTAGAATCGAAATTTCCAAGCACTTTTACAAAATGTAAGTTAAAAATAAGCTACTGAATAATTACTCCAGTGAAAACCCCTGCATTTTACTTTTCTGCATGGAAACGCAGGTAGAAAATTACAGAAATCCCATTACTATATTTCTTGAGAGCAGCATGAAAAAAATAGTTTCATGGTTGGAGGAAGTGCAAGAGAACAGTCCATTTTACATACTTTTTGCAGCTTATATGGACTAGCTGAAATTTGATTATCCTCTGATATGTGCTAACAAACTAAGAAAATGGAGTGTGAGGTTCTGAAGAAGTCAATGAAATTGCATAGCTCCAAAACTAATTGGAGCTACAGTGCTTTGTATTTACAAGATATCTGAAAGGAACATGTACTATCATTTATCCCAGATATAAACATAAGTCAGTACAGAAAAGTATCAATACAATAAATCTATTGTATGCAAAGCATAAAGGCAAATTGGCTGTCTAATTGAACTACTGCATATCAGGCATCATGGTACAAACTTGTTTTCATTAATGGTACTAACATAGAAAAAGACATTTTCAACCACATTCTATTTCCCTAAAGTAAATTTAAAAGGAAGACCACATGGATTAAGATGCATCTTCTCAGGAACTTGACCCATTCATCAATCTTTTTTTTTGTGGACTACTAAAACAGAAAAAGCAGCAACTGCTTCCAGAACAATCTATCAAGAATACCATGAAAAAGTATGTATATCTATTTTATATAAAATATTTAAGCTATTTCACAACACAATTCTCTCTATACTGATTCTCCAATCACTACAATATTCCACCACAATAAAGTTGATAAATAAGAGGAATTGCGTAAAACTCTTCCTTACTTCTCTGGCATGATGAAGTGCAGCAAAGACCAAAGCTCTTTGAGGGAGTTCTGCAGCGGGGTTCCAGTAATAAGAAGACGATGATTAGACTTGAAGTCTATTAAAGTCTTGTACAGAAGAGAATCATCATTTTTTAAACGATGAGCTTCATCAATCCCTATAAACACCCAATTCAGACCACCAAGGAATGACTTAAAGAAATAAAAGGGGGAGGAAGGGAAGACATTAAATGAGTTAATATATTGTGCAATTTCTGAATTTTTACATGAGGTTATAAATCCCATATTTTTTATTTTAATACCATATTGACACCTATGGGTTTTTATGTTTGCTAGATTCAACTAAAGGCTATAGAAACATTCTAAGTTTGAAAGCAAAAGGCTAAGTTGACCTATATGTCTTCAAATTAAAAAAAAAAAAAAAAAGAAAACCACAAAAAAAACATTTAAAAACCCCACTCTTCTTTCCAGTATATACAAACAAATGGAGTAAAGAAATTCTACTCATTGTCTTTCTGTTAAAATTTTCATACACTGTTAGGATTAACAATAACTATGGGCTACTATCATGGAAATATTAATATACATAATACAGCATACACAAATACAAAGAAAAATGTGGGGTTTCAGAGATGCGAATCACAGGTGTTTGGGGCTAAGGGTTGGTTTACCATTTCCTGGATGACAGTCTACAGGGAAGTAGATCATTTTAAGAAGCAAAGAAATTATTACAGTAATGAGAAGCCCAAACAAAGAACCCAAATATGTGTAACTCAAAAACGTTTGTCAAATGTAAAACTCACTTCATCTCCCTGAAGAAATAAGTGTGATTACCTTATCCTTCAGCAAGATTTCATAAGTTGTTAGAAGTATATTAAATTTTAATCGCTTGGTCTGTGGATGCATCCATTCATGAGTTCTTATCTACAAAAAAACCCAAAAAACAACACAAGATTCAGGCAAAATGTTAGCTAGAGGAAAAATGGTCTTATTGGTCAAGATGACTTCAAGCACTATAGCAATGTAAATGTTGAGAGACATACAATAATTTGAATCAAGGAACTGGAACACAATATTCCAGGTGGATTTGTTTTCTTTTTGAATTTTTTGAAGAAATGGCAAAGAATTTCCACTTTTAAGTTTTTATTTTTAATGTAACAGACAGTTACTTAAATTCTTCCTTTCAGAAAAGGAATTTAGAAATTATCATGGACTTGTACACTTAAATATTTATTTTATGCACCTAAATAATTGCATGATGAAAGATAATTATTTTCAAATGCAAGGTTACATTTTAAATCTTTTTTATTATTAAGCCTTAAAGAAGTCTTTCACATACATTTATATAAGATCAAAACTTAAGCTTTTAATTTGCATTTTAAACACAATATTTCAAGTATTTGCTCAGTATTAACCAAAGTATTGGAGACGAGCAGAAGACAGGAATGTGAAATGAATCTTGTTTACTGCTTAGCTTTTTCAATGATGCAAAGAAATACTCACCATATTTCTACTAGTTATATCTCCTAAGTAAACCACAGCATTCATCTGAGGAGCCCAAGTTTGAATCTCTCTTTGCCAAGATGTCAAGGTAGAAAGTGGCACAACCAGCAAGAAAGGCCCATACAGTTCATGTTCATGGAACAGGTAGTTCAGAAAAGAAATTGTTTGTATTGTTTTACCCAGACCCATTTCATCTGCAAGAATACAACTATTCCCTCTAAAAAAAAAAAAAAAAAAAAAAAACAATTGTTATGAATGCTTACAATTTAGAAACAGTAAAATTAATTTAAGACTATACTTACTTGCACCATGAATGAGCAAGCCAGTTCAGTCCATTTAACTGATAATCTCTTAACTCTAAACAATCGCGTCCTCCAATATAAGATGGTTGCTTCTTTAACGCAACAAACCTTGGCCTCTGTTTTAGAATCTGTTTAAAGCAAATTAAGTGTCAATAACACTACAGAACTAAGTTAGCAAAATATCTTCCTATAGAAAAAAAATAGCAGTAGTTAACCTGTAGGGTGACCAAGTCTAGTCACAGAAAACTAGACCATATAACACTGTCAACTCATTTGCAAGTTCAGATTAGCTTAATAGCTGAACTAAATTCCATAACAGAAACGAAATTAACTTGTTCACAGAGGTTATTTGTAAAAAAAAAAAAAAAAAAAAAAAAAATTAGAGCACCAAATTCCATCTCTGAACAGCAATATAAGAAGTTGGGAACAAAAGCCTGCAAAAGCCTCCATATTTTGTAGTTGTCGAGAGTAGCTGCAGTGAAGCCAGCCTGGCCAAAACTAGAACCACCAATCTTGAGATAAAAGGGGCTTTCAGGGGTACCCTGGAATAGGATCAGACGTAAAGTGCAGGGATCAATTGGTAAATGAGGCTCAGTGGGAGCCCAAGTGCCTGTACACATGGAACATGGGGAACAAGCAAGAAGAGTTACAGGCGTGCATATGCCTACATAACTACGTCATCATTGGCATTACTGAGATGCGCTGGGATGGCTCTCACAACTGGAATGTAGGAATAGATGGATATAAACTCTTTAGGAAAGACAGGCAGGGGAGAAGGGGAGGGGGTGTTGCCCTCTACATCAATGACCACCTGGAGTCCATGGACCTCCACCTGGGGATGGATGAGGAGCTGACAAAGAGCTTATGGGTTAGGGTTAAAGGGAAGGAGACATCATAGAGGGGGTCTGCTACGGCTGCCTGATCAGGAAGACCAAGTGGTTGAGGCCCTCTAAAAACAGGAGCAGCTTCATATTCACAAAACATGGTCCTCATGGGGGACTTCAACCACCTCGATATCTGCTGGAAGGACAAAACAGCAGTGCACCAGACATCAACGAGGTTCCTGGAATGTGTTGATAACTTCCTCTTTCAAGTAGTACAGGAACCCATGAGAAAAGGTGCTATGTTGGACCTTGTCCTCACCAACCAGGAGGAGGTGGTGAGTAATATGAAGCTCAAGGACAGCCTTGGCTGTAGTGACCATGAAATGGTTGGAGTTCAAAATCCTTAAGGTGTCAAAGTAGCTGCGCAGCAAGCTTGCTACTCTGGACTTCAAGAGAGCAGACTTTGAACTCTTCAGAAAACTGCTTGGCAGAGTGGTATGGGAGAAAGTTCTGGAGGGACAAGGGGCCCAAGAAAGCTGGCTGGAATTCAAGGACCATCTCCTGCAAGCCCAGAAGCAGTGCATCCCAAGAAAAAGGAAGGCAAAACATGAATGCTGAGAGGCCTCTGTGGATCAACAAGGAGCTCCTGGACTAATTTAAGTGCAAAAAGAAAGTCTATAGGGAGTGGAAGCAGGAACAGGTTACCTGGGAGGACTACAAAGTTGTCTGAGCAGCTACGGATCAGATTAGGAAAAATAAAAGCCAGGTAGAATTAAATCTAGCCAGGGACATCAAGGGGAACAAGAAGAAATTCTACTGCTACATCAGTGATAAAAAGAAGGCCAGAGAGAATGTGGGCCCTCTCAGGAAGGAAACCTGGAGACCTGGTCACACGGGATATGGAGAAGGCTGAGGTGCTCAATGATTTCTTTGCCTCAGTCTTCACAGGCAAGGGCTCTGGCAACACTGCCCAAGCTGCAGAAAGCAGTGGTAAGAACCTGGAGAAGGTAGATCTGCCTGCTGTAAGTGAAGATGAGGTTCAAGACCATCTAAGGAACCTGAAGGTGCACAAGTCTATGGGACCTAACAAGATCCACCTCTGGGTTCTGAGAGAACTGATGGACGAAGTTGCCAAGCTGCTACTCATCATATTTGAAAGGTCATGGTAGTCTAGTGAAGATGCCCACTGATTGGAAATGGTGAAACAAAACTCTCATTTTCAAGAAGGGGAAAAAAGAAGATCCTGGGAACTATAGACCAGTCAGTCTCACACCTGTGCCTAGCAGGATCATGGAGCAGATCCTCCTGAAGGCACTACTAAAGCACATAGAAAATAAAGATGAGGTGATTGGTGGTGACCAACGTGGCTTCGCCAAGGGCAAGTCATGCCTGACAAACTTGGTGGCCTTTTATGATGGAGTTACAGCATCAGTACATCATAGAATCACAAGGTTGGAAAGGACCTACAAGACCATCCAGTCCAACCGTCCTCCCAATACCATTACTACCACAAGCCACTAAACTATATCTCCTATCTCCTCATCCAGATGCCTCTTGAACACTGCCAGGGACAGCGACTCCACCAGCTCCCCAGGCAGGCCATTCCAGTGCATGACCGCTCTCTGAGAGAAAAAGTTTTTCCTTATGTCTAAGCTAAATCTCTTCTGGCACAACTTGTGGCCATTTCCTTGGGTCCTGTTTGTTGCCTGGGAGAACAGGCCAAACCCCTCCTCATCACAACCTCCCTTCAGGAAGTTGTAGAGTGCAATGAGGTCTCCCCTGAGCCTCCTCTTCTCTAGACTAAACAATCCCAGCTCCCTCAGCCGCTCCTCATAAGACTTGTGCTCCAGACCCCTCGCCACTTTTGTTGCCCTTCTGTGGACATGCTCCAGGGCCTCAATGTCTTTCTTGTAGTGAGGGGCCCAAAACTGAACACAGTACTCAAAGTGCAACCTCACCAGTGCCGAATACAGGGGGATGATCACCTCCCTGCTCCTGCTGGCCACACTATTTCTAATGCAGGCCAGGATGGCACTGGTCCTCTTGGCCACCTAGGCACACTGTTGGTTCACGTTCAGCTGAACATCAACCAACTTCCCCAGGTCCCTTTCCTCTACACAGTTTTCCAGCCACTCTGACCCAAGCCTATAGTGCTGCATGGGGTTATTGTGGCCAAAGTGCAGGAATCCAGCACTTGGCCTTGTTGAACCTCATCCCAGCGATCCAGCTTATCTAGATCCCTCTGAAGGGCCTCCCTACCCTCAGGCAGATCAACACCACCTCCCAAGTTGGTGCCATCTGCAAACTTACTGAGGGTTCACTCAGTCCTCTCATCTAGGTCATCAATAAAGATATTAAACAAGATGGGCCCCAGTACCGACCCCTGGGAAACACCACTTGTAACGGGTTGCCAGCTGGACTTAACTCCATTAACTACTACCTGTTGGGCACAGCCCTCTAGCCAGTTCCTTACCTAAAGAAGGGTATACCTGTCCAGGCCATGGGCAGCCAGTTGCCCCAGAAGAATATGGTGAGAGACCATGTCAAAGGCTTTGCTGAAGTCTAGATAGACTACATCAGCAGCCTTTCCCTCATCTACGAGTCTGGTCACCCAGTTGTATAAGGAAATGAGGTTGGTCAAGCACAACCTGCCTTTCATGAACCTGTGCTGGGTGGGCCTGATCCCCTGGATGCTACACATGTGCCATGTGAGCTCACCCAAGATGATTTGCTCCATAACTTTCCCTGGTACCGAGGTCAGGCTGACAGGCCTGTAGTTCCCCGGATCCTCCTTACAGCCCTTTTTGGAGGTGGGAGTCACATCAGCAAGCCTCCAATCCTCTGGGACCCCTCCAGATAACCAGGAGCGCTGATAGATGGCAGAGAGCAGCTCGGCTATCACCTCTGCCAGCCCCCTCAGCACCTGAGGGTGGAGCCTGTCCGGTCCCATGGACTTGTGACAGTCCAGATGAAGGAAGAGCTAACTGTCTCCACTTGAATCACTGGGAGTGTATTCTGCGTAGCATCACAGACTTCCAGATCAGGGCATAAAGTGCCCTGAGGATAACTGATCTGACTAGTAAAGGCAGATGTAAAGAAGGCGTTGAAGACCTCAGCCTTCTCTTTATCCTCAGTGGTCACATTCCCTGCTGCATCAAGTAAAGGATGGAAATTCTCCATCCTTTCTCCTCCAAAGATAAAGGAAGAGCAACTGACATCATCTATCTAGACTCCTCCGAAGTGTTTGACACTGTCCTGCATGACATCCTGGTTGCCAAAGTGGAGAAAATTGGATTTGATGGATGGGCCTCATGCTGGATAAGGGGATGGCCACACTCAGAGAGTTGCAGTCAACAGCTCAATGACCAAGTAGAGACCGGTGATGAGTAGCATTCCTCAGGAATCTGTGTTAACATCTCTTTAGACAATACAGACACTGAGATTGAGTGTACTCTCAGCAAGTTTGCAGATGACACCAAGCTGAGTGGTGCACTTGACATGCTAGAGGGAAGGGATGCTATCCAGAGGAATCTGGACAGGCTTGAGAGGTGGGCTCATGACAACCTCATGAAGATCAACAAGACCAAGCGCAAGGTCCTACATTTGGGTAGAGGCAATTTCAAGCACAGATCAAGGTTGGGCAGAGAATGGCTTGAGAGCAGCCCTGAGGAGAAGGATTTGGAGGTGTTGGTTGATGAAAGATTCAACATGAGCTGGCACTGCACACTTGCAGCCCAGAAGGACAACCTTATCCTGTGTTGCATCAAGAGGAGTGTGATCAGAGGGGTTCTGCCCCTCTACTCTGTGCTCGTGAGACCCTACCTGGTGTAACACATCCATTTCTGGGGCCCCCAACACAAGAAGGGTATTAAGCTGTTGGAGCAGGTGTAGAGAGGATCAGAAGACAGGCTGAGAGAGCTGGGGCTCTTCAGCCTGGAGAAGAGAAGGCTCTGAGGAAACCTTATAGCAGCCTTCCAGTACCTGAAGGGGGCCTACAGGAAAGCTGGAGAGGGACTTTTTAGAAGGGCAGGTAGCAACAGGACAAGGGGAAATGGTTTTAAACTGGAAGAGGGTAGATTTAGACTAGATATCAGGAAGAAATTCTTTACTGTGAGGGTGGTAAGACACTGGAACAGGTTGCCCAGTGAGGTTGTAGATGCCCCATCCCTGGAGGCATTCAAGGTCAGGCTGGATGAGGCTTTGAGCAACCTGGTCTAGAGGAAGGCAGTCCCTGCCTGTAGCAGGGGGATTGGAACTAGATGATCTTAAAGGCCCCTTCCAACCCAAACCATTCTATCATTCTGTGATTCTATATATAAATACAGCTATTGTTACTATTATGAACAATCTTCAAAAGATCTTTTGTAATTACCAACCTCAGGATGCACAACTTTGACTTTTTTTCCTCATGTTTTTTTCTTAACCATCTCAACTGTATAAATCTATTGTAGTTACACACTCACCTTGCAGTCCTTAAATGGAGTGGTCTTGGACTGATTTCTGCTAAAATACTCATCAATACATGCCTGAAATTTTTTGGCAATGAGAGCACCATCTTCCCAGCTACATTCTGAGTAAGGCAGACCCTGCCATTTGCAATAGTAATCTGGATAACCAGCTGCTGATTTCTGATTTGAATGAGCTGCAGAAATGTCAGAGATACTAGATTAGTATTTTCCTTTGGTATTTCATGAAAGCACTCATTTTAAGTTTAAGAGAACATGAACTAGTTTCACAGCAAAAACAGTATGACGACTTCTCTTTTTCAGATTTTGTTTTACTTCAAGTTTTTAGGGATTTTTATAACCTAAATTTCTTAACTATAAAGGCAACATGCAAGAAATGAACACACTAGTCTCAAGACTGTTTTCTGCCTAGAAATTTGTCACATACCAATTATCCTTTCCACTACTTGATACTGTTTATGTAGATCATCTGTAAATTCCTGTTGGCAGTTATAGTATTCCACATCTTCTGGAGAAGCATTTTTCAGCCTGAAATGGGAATTTATTTAAAGTATTTATTATATTGTTTAGTTTTAAAAACAAAAAAAACCTGGGAATTCTAAAGCTCTGAAAGCATAATGGGAATGCTGCTTAGAAAGCTTTTTTTGAAGGAACTACAACTCTGAAATTCCTGCTATGAAAGTGTTGCACCCGGCCCTAAGTATTTTTTGAGAAAGCTAATTAAGAGAAACTTCTATCAGCTACAGCTTGTACTAGTCATGCAGATGATTTAAATAATTTATTTTCAACAGCAAATAGCATATTTCACATTATTTTCATGGAACAGCACTGATTCTGGTTTGCTCTGATAAGAATCCATCTTATGAGACACTAAAAAAAACCTACTGGTATTCACAGATTATATTAAACATACTATTAAAACTGAACACCAGAAGTTAGCACTAAAATCTAAGTATTTGTTCAGTTCTTGGTTCTGCAGCTTTAAGAGAAGTTTAAGCAAAAAAAAAAAAACACCACCTAAATACTGTAATGTTTTGAGTGCCTTAAGAATTTCAGGTTTTGTTGGATTTTTTTTTTAAATCTTTAAAATCTCTGCAGTAACTCCTAGAGCTGTAATCCAAGTCCAATCACTGATAGAACTAATAAAAGAATTAAAACCAGAAAGCCTACCACTCATTTCATTAAACCTTCACTTACAACAGATGCATTAAATCTAGGTGCAGAAGCTGCTTCCTTAAAAGGCCTGATTTTATGAAAGGCATAAGTATACTCAGTTGCTCAACTAAATTTAGTATGCTCTGAATGTTACAGGAGTAGAAGTATTAAGAAGACAACTTCAAAGTTTTGTCTTCCTGCTGTATAGACACTTTAAACTATGCCTTCATAAACAGGTGACAGAGAAACATAACCACAATAAAAATACATATACTGATACAAAATACGTAACATGGAAGTAGTTACAAAAATACCATCGTTTTGTTTCCTGACACTTTTTCTTATAATTGTCTAGTTTCTTCATTCCTTTAACGTTTTGTTGCTTCAGAGTTTCTTCACTTTCCCAAGTATTATGAATGTGTGACCAGCCTTTCCATTTAATAAGATACTGTATTTCTCCTGGCTCTTTTGACTTTTCAAATCCAGTATTTGGGTCACCATCTGCCTCAATTGCATAGATGGTGGTTGCAGCACCAGTGGCTGAAAAAAAGAAACCATGCCATAAGGCTCAAGTAAGCATGCACTACCATAAATAGGCCAATAAAAAAAACCAACCCCATACCGCAGAAAACAGTCTAATATTCTTATATAAACATGTAACTTGTCCAAACTATTTATCAGAAATTAAGGGCAGCATCCACCATGAATTACCAAAACCATTTTAATATAGTAGTACTCTTGTACACAACTATTACCTTACCCTTTAACATTGGGTATATTATAGCATTATAAAACAATAGCATTTCCAAGCAAAGTGCCATAGGTAAATACCACAGGGACTGCAGAAGACAGCACTAAATACAGATTAAGAAAATTCAGCAAGGAGAAACACTGAGACACAAATACCTGCAAACCAAGACCATGTGAGAAAATACCATCAAAAACACCTAAAACCCAAATGCCCTTGAAAAAAGGGAAAGGAATGAAATATCTTCACGCAGGAAAAGGTTTCTTCAAAGTTGCTATGCTTTGAGCAATAACACTGATTACCAAATCTAATAAAGGCACAAACACTGTCCCCTGTAACTAATTTCCCCATCTCATTCAGCAAAGGGCCCATATTTTCCCTAGCCTTCCTTTTGTCATCAAATGTACTTAAAGAAACCTTTCTTGTTGCCCTTGACATCCATGGCAGATTCAATTCTCAGCAGACTTCAGTTTTCCTAACTTCATTCCTGGATAACCAGACAATGTCTGTATTCTTCCTAGGTTACCCCTCCTCCTTGCTTCCATCCTTTATATGCTTCCTTTCCAAGTTTGATCACAAGCTCCTTGTTCATACATACAGGCCTTCTGGTATTTTTGCCTAACTTCTTGATCATTGAGATGTACTCAATGATCATTGGGATGTACTGATCTTCAGCTATTTCTTCCTAACCTCTTTATACTCCCCCCCCCACACACACACACACCTCTCTCTCCCCCTCCAATTCCCCTCCCTTCCTGCTCTTGGAATTTTATGCAGGATAATTTGTAATTACATTTAGTCTGTATTACTGCTGCTAGTATGCTTCAGCTCTAAACAGGCTCATTTTTGTGAGAAGAGCTCTTATCTCCCACTTCATTTTTTTTCTTTTAGTGTTAGTTATCTAAGTTCTTTTGTGTTTTACTTTATAAGGCTTACAAAAGAAACATTTACTTATGAGTATAAAAAAAAATGACTCCCTAGTATTTTTAAACTTACTGTTTACAAACATCACGTGAACTACAGCTGAGACCCAATTGCACCACAATGCACTCCACCATCTTAACAGCAGTTCAGAAAAAAATACCTCCTTTTCGGCCAATTCGACTATCCATGAACTTCTCTATAGTTTCAAATTCATCTTCTTCAGGCTGTGGGACATCTTCTCCACAAACTTCCAACAACTCATCAGAATCTGTCTTGGTTTCTTCAGCTTCTTTGTAACTAACATTGACCGTTGCCTGGCGACGAGATCCTCTCTTGTCATAATCATCATCACCGTCTGATGAATCAAACTGCCTCTTTTTCTGTCCTGTGCCCTTCTTGCAACTTTTGGGCTTAATTCTTTAAGACAGTAAGATATAACACAATAAGGGGGTTTCAACAAGCACAACCACAAGCCTTCCGTATTTATGAATACACATTTTGTGACTGCTCAGTTACACCACTTTCAGATATAGTAAAGAGACAGTCAACACAAAGCACTAGTATGACAACATCTTTTGTACTTTAAAGTTTCCCATAAGGTAGTGCAACACTTGACTTCTAATTAGAAACAGCATTAGAGTATCCAAAATACAAGAACTCTTACCTCCTTGGAGGTTTCTGGCTTTTGACCTTGTTTTTTGGTTCATAGTCAGATTCACTCTCTTCACAACTGTTTTTCTCTCTATCTTCCTCGGATTCAGAATCAGAACTAGTTCCCGATATTGACCCTGACCTAGATACTTGCCAGTCTTCACTGTACATATTGAAAGACAAAAACAGTAACTCACATTAGGTATTTTTGTTGTGTTCTTAAAAAAAAGAACCACCACATTTGCTGCTTTAATTTCAACATTCTCCAGAGAAATGAAAACATTGTAATAGTTACTTTCAGTAGAAAGAACAAAAAGTTATCATTAATGGCTAACAAATGAGTAAAAATAACTACCTTTGAAAACATAAGGTTTCTACTATCATGAGATAAGATAAAAAATAAAACTGTAACACAACAGAAAGCACAACAAGACACAGAACAGCAAGACCCCAGGTCACAGCAAGCAAGAAAGTCCTCAAACGCAGCAGCAGGCACAAAACTAAGAGAAACAAACCGCTTACCTTCAGAAGGCCCAAAAAGCCCTTGGGTAGGTAGAGATCTCCAAAGATACCTTTACCTCCCCTGTCAAACCTTGAATGAGGTCTGGGAAAGGGTGGATCCTGGCTCCACCCCTTCTGATCACTCAGGTGCATTGCTTACACCTGATCTCTCCTTGGTTAGCCCTGCCTTCCTACCAGGTGCTCAATCACTGGTTTAAGTATTGACTTAGCATTTCCACTACACTGGTATAATATGAACACATGCCAAATGCAAACTGGCAAAATCATAAAAAAAGTCTAGGCTAGCTCTCAGAGGTGATAAACAACGTGTCCTGAGTTAAGAAATACAACCCTGAAAGCAAGTAAAACCACACTGGGAAAAGTTTATCATTGTGGCTAGCAGCTATTATGCTACTATACCACAATTTTGTTTTAAAATGTTCTGGTCAGGTCTGTTGTTATCTCAACCCTTAGCATTTCCACTACAACAAATAAATGAAACAAAAAATTAGGATTTCTGTATAAACTACACCTTTAAGAAATAAATTAACTTGATATTAACAAAAATGAAGTACTTAAGAAGACTTTCACTGAAAAGATAGATGCTTTCTGTAACTTACCATGCTCAAGTCATAAAACCTCTTAAAATTATATTTTGCAGAGTTAAAAATTATCCAGTAGCTATGTGTCCTGTGCCTCATGTGAATAATTGGCAACTTTGGCACAGGAACCAAAACTAATGCAGAATTAGATTTGAGAACCACACAGAAAGACTTGAACCATTGACTCCCAACAGCCCCCACTCGGCTGCTAGATCAGTGCTTCACACCCATGAAAAATATGAGTAAGCTACTTGTGACTCCCAGTAGCAGTACCCCCATGCTCCTGCTTAGCTGAGATCATCTACTTTTGCAACAGAAAAGCAGCACCCCCTGATCAACAGTATCTTACCTCAGAATCCCAAAACACCTGAAAGAAAATGCAGTCATTGGTCACAACCAACAAAGATTCATGATGGGAAGGTTCTGTTTAACTTAGCTTCCTTTCACAACAAAGTTACCCATCTAGTTGATCAAGGGAAGCCAGATGATTTTATCTTTTCAGATTTCAGCAAAGCTTTCAATACTATTTCTCACAGCATCCTTCTGGACAAAATGTCCAACATAGAGCTAGACAGATAATTTGATGGGTGAACAACTGGTTGATAGGTCATGCTAAAAATGTTAGAGTAATTGGGGTTACAGATCAGGCTGGAGGACAATCACTAGTGGGATTCCTCCAGGCTCCATTTTGGGGCCCACTTCTCTTTCATGTTTTCAGTGCTTTGGATAGAGAACTTGAACACATACTAAGTAAGTATTTGGACAATACTAAATCAGGAGAGGCTGTTGACTCCCTTGAGGGTAGAAAGGCCTTGCAAAGAGATTTCCACAGAATGTAAGGCTGAGCAATCACTAATCACATGAAATTTAACAATACCAAGTGCCGAATTCTGTATTTGACACGGGGCAACTCTAAATATATGTAAAGACTGGGAGACGAGAGACTGGAGAACAGCCCCACAGAGAAAGATCTAGTGCTTCTGTTTGATAACAAGTTGAATACAAGTCAACAGCATGCCCTGGCAGCCAAAAGGGCCAACTGTATCCTGGAGTGCATCAGGCCCAGCACTGCTAGTTGAGGGAAGTGATAATCCCACTCAACTCAAGCACTGTGTACAGGTTTGGACAACACAGTATAAGGAGGATATAAAAACTATGCCTTAGTGCTGTGGTTTTATTATTTTTGTTACTGATATTTCACATCATCACATCATGTAGCGCACTGGGAGACTCAAAAGAAATGTACTACAGCTCCCAGAAAACTTTATTGCTCCATTTCCATTTTCCCAGTCAGGGGGAAAGATAAAACTGAGTGGAAGTCACAAGCCTATCTTTTTTTACTCCCTGGCAGATCAGAGTAAAAACCTTGTTTTTCAGAAACTCTCTCATTTACTTGGTTTAATCAGCTTCAATCTCAATTTACTTGTATTTCTGCTATTATAATTAGTGATTTTCCTCCTCAGATAGTTGCTGCTGTTTTGTTTTCGTTCATTCTCTTTGTTCCCTTTCCCTTCCCGCCCCCCTTATTTTTGGGGCCAGTGGGCCTGCTGTCCCTCTGTAACAGACAGATCTAGAGATAACTGTAACAATTACTAGAAAACATTGGCCAGGAAATCCAAAATGAACTTCTTAACATTAGCAAAAAAGAGATTTGTTAAAGTGCCAAACAGAGAGTCACAGAGCACTGTAGCAAGTTTTGACCTTCATAGATTAAACTACAGATCAGGCAGTCTGCCATACCCTGGACACTGTACTGAATTTTTCTTTTCTCCTTTTAGCAACTACCAAATATGAAGCTGTTCTTTATTTTAGAAGTACTATATAAAGGATTAAAGGCTATTCTACTCAGAATTTAAATTCTTGGAACATAACAGTTTCTTATTAAGTTAATCATCCTCAGTTTTGGAGTTACATAACCAATTAAGGGCACTGAGGAAGACACTTACATGAAGTCATAAAGAAAAAGCACTCACTGCCAAAGATCCAGGCTCAGAGGAAAGACTCAACAAAGAAGGGATCTCCAAACAAAAACCCTTTCCAAGGGCAGTCAGCCCTTAAAAGAGGTCTAAGAGGGGTTGAGCCAGGCTCAACTCTTTATGGTTGCACAGGTGAGTTGCCTTCACCTGTACACCCAGGGCTGACTGGGTTCTTTCCCCAGGTGCTCAATTAGTGGTTCAGGCCATGACTCAACAGTTCCCATACAGAGGGGTTTAGGAAAAATCTTAGAGGAATGGAGACCTCTGGTGCCATGGGATTTCACTCTTGAACACCTATGGAATCCCAAAAACCTAAGCAAGTATTTAAGTCAGGGATGGTGTGGCTTAGGTAGATCTAAGGAGTTATGACTTGTTTGGAGCTTGTGCTTACCAAGCTCTATATAATACTATTCTGGAGAGAGAGAGAGTTTCCAAGCTAAGATTCAAGTCAAAAGAGAAAGTCTCCAAGAGAAACCTGATCAATCACAGGAGGCACCAGTATCAATGTCAGTTGCCCCTGTGGAAGGACAGAAATGGAACGGGTGTTGTCGCGTCTAGAACTGAAAGAAGAAGCAGCGGAGGAGGTAGAGGAAGATCGAGGTGAGGGGCCCTCTCCAAAAGCACTGTTATTGAGAAAGGCAACAGAAAAAACTAAAAGACAATGAGAGGAGAGGAAGGAGTAGGAGGTCACTGTTACCACTACTCATCAACCTCTGAAAATGACTGAAATCCAAGGCTCAAGAAAGGAGTTCATATGGCATCTGAATCATAGAATCATAGAATTACTCAGGTTGGAAAGGACCTCAAAGATCATCAAGTCCAACCGCAACCTAACCATACTACCCTAACTCTAACAACCCTCCGTTAAATCATATCTCTGAGCACCACATCCAAACGTTTTTTTAACACATCCAGGGACGGTGACTCAACCACCTCCCTGGGGAGCCTATTCCAGTGTTTACTGTAGTGGAATTCCAGGGTCACAGCCTGAACCAATGGGTGGGCTATGTGAGTGTGTGGGTGCCTGGAGCGGGGGGGGGGGGGGGGTGGTCTGGAGCCACCCCTTCTGTCTCTGCAATACTTCCTGTGCAGTCTGAGTCTGCGCGGGTCCCCCTTTTTTGCCCCCGCCCTTCTCTCCAGTGGCACGACAGTACGAACTGGGGAGGGTCACATTCCTCAGCTTGTCCCTCTCTCCACACTGTTACCTAGAGGGGTGAGTCAATTCCTTTTTGATATCTCTTTCTCGAGTGCCTATTTCTCAAATAAAGGCTCTGACATTGCCTTCACTTGTTCTACAACCACCCTTTCTGTAAAGAAGTGTTTCCTAACGTCCAACCTAAACTTGCCTTGGCGCAACTTGAGGCCATTTCCCCTCGTCTTGTCACCTGTCACCAGTGAGAAGAGACCTACCCTGCTCTCACTGTAAGCACCTTTCAGGTACTGGAAGAGAGTAATAAGGTCTCCCCTCAGCCTCCTCTTCCCCAGACTAAACAGCCCCAGCTCCCTCAGCCTCTCCTCATAGGGCTGATTTTCCAAGCCCTTCACTAGCCTCATTGCCCTTCTCTGGACCTGCTCCAGTACCTCCATGTCCTTCTTGTACTGAGATGCCCAAAACTGAACACAGTATTCAAGGTGAGGCCTCACCAATGCTGAGTACAGGGGCAGGATGACTTCCCTAGTCCTGCTCACCACACCATTCCTGATACAAGCATATCTGAAATTATATTTTATAATATAATTATCTGAAATATCTTTCATCTGAAAGAGACTACTGTCACCTGGTTGCTTCAGCGTTGAGACAACGGGGCAAATAGTGTGCTTTTAGATGGTAATGAAGCTCACCAACTAGGAAGCATTGCCAGAGACTCAGCTATTGACAGAGGAATTAGTAGATGTTTGGATGTTGTCGCCATCCTCTGGGAATGAGTGTTATTAGCTGTGAAGGAAAGGTATCCCTTCAAAGACGATCTGGAGCCTGTGATGAAAAAGTGGAATACGGTTGAAAAAGGTATCCAGTATTTGAGGGAAACAGCTCTGGTGGAAATGTTGTATGACCCCATGTTTGTTTCTAACAATCCACGTCAAGACCGTGATCCTTAGAGAGTGAAGAGTACATAAATTATATGGCAGAAACTCACAAGAACAGTACCAAAAAGGTACACTGGTACACTAGCAACAACGTTTGAAAGGTACAAGGAACAACAGAGAAGACCCCTAGTTTTTGAACTGATTATTATGCTTCAAAACTTTGAACAACAGTTATCTCCATTTTACGCTAGATAAAACAGAGAAGAAACAGGATGATATATTGGATGAAATGTCTCTATTGATTAATTGTGATGAACATGTGGTGGTACCAGAAAAACCTGATGAAGATCAGGAGGATCAAAGGAGTCTACTGAAGGAGCTGAACAAACTGATTAAAGGTGATGAAACCTGCTCCCAACCTATCTCATAAGAAATATAAGCTATTAAAGGCAAATGTCTTCCTGTTCAAACAAATGACAGTAGTAAATCTATGTCGTGTGCTGCCTTGTGGAGTTGCTTACATGAGCAGGGAGAAGATAAGAAGTAGCATAAAAAATCCACTCGTGCACTACGAGCATTAGTGAGAGAATTACAAAACAGATCAGCCACCAATGCAATTGCTCCAGGACTGCGGGTCCTGATCATGACTCACAAGAGAAGAACAAGACAAGTAACAATGAAGATAGATAGAGGTAACAAATAGAGGGGCCCTGCCCCCAGCAAAGGCGGAAAAGGGATAATAGAGTGTATTGGACTGTGTGGATTAGATGGCCTGGCACATCAGAACCACAAGAATATAAGGCACTGGTGGACACTGGTGTGCAGTGCATTCTGATGTCCTTGAGTCATGAAGGGACAGAATTGATTAATATTTCTGGAGTGACTGGGGGTTTCCAAGAATTGACAGTGCTGAAGGCTGAAATAAGCCTCAGTGGTAAAGACTGGCAAAAGAACCCTGTTGTGACTGGCTCAGGGGCTCCCTGTATACTCGGCATTGATTACCTCAGATGGGGGTATTTTAAGGATCCAAAGGGGAATCAATGGGCCTTTGGAATAGCTGCTTTAAAGAGAGATGTTAAGCAACTGTCTGTTTTGCCTGGCCTGTCAGAAGATGACTGTGATACGTGTGCCATAATTAAACAAGCCAAGAGGATGAAACCTCTCTGGGAGGAAGGGCGATGACAAAAGTATAAATATGGGGAGGCGTGGCAGGTTGACTATATCACCTTGCCATGAACCCGCAATGGTAAGCATTATGTGCTCACCATGGTGGATACAACCACTGGGTGGCTTGAAACATATGCAGTACCCCATGCTACTGCTCAAAACACCATATTAGGTCTCGAGATACAAGTCCTGTGGCGACATGGTACCCCAGAAAGAATTGAATCAGATAATGGGAATCGATTCAAAAATTCCCTTGAAAATAGTTTGGCCAAATATCATGGCATTCAGTAGATTTATCGTATCTCCTATCATGCACCAGCTTCTGGTAAAATTGAACGATACAATGGGTTGTTAAAAACTATGTTGAAAGCAATGGGTGGTGGAACATTTAAGCATTGGGAGAAGCATTTGGCCAAAGTCACCTGGTTGGTCAACACTCGAGGATCCATCAATCGTGTTGGTCCTGCCAGCTCCCTAAATATTGTCATGGGAGATAAGGTCCCTGTAGTACATGTAAAGAGCATGTTGGGAAAAGTGGTGTGGGTCTTTCCAGCTTCTGGGAAGGGCAAACCTCTCCGTGGAACTCTTTTTTCCCAGGGACCTGGGTCCACTTGGTGGGTGATGCAGAAAGATGGCAATGTTCAGTGTGTATCACAAGGGAATTTGATGTTCCCCGCATTCTCCACCAGGAATGTCAATGGTTAATGGGCTGGTTCGGCCCAGTTCCGTGACTAGCAGGGTGGAGGGATTTTGCAAAATCCGTGCCTCCAGAAAAGGGAAACAGGGGACCCTGAATAATTAAAAACAGCGGCAACAATTTGAGGAGAAACAAACTAATTTACTAAATATGGTATCAGAATGCAAGATAACACACTATAATACAATATAATTAGAATTGAAGCTAATAAATCAAATATAATGAGACAAAAAGTATCTGAAAGCTGTAGGCCTTATAGTAGAAGCTGAGGCAATGCGTGTGGTCGGAAGAGAGCCAAGGGAAGAAGAAAGAGACATCAGGTGACTTTGCCAGAGGTTATATCTCCTCTCTGACCGCAAAGTCCCCCTGGGGAATGTAGTTCTTCTCTTCCGGACAGGTGCCTGGAACTGGAGCATTAACAACTTTAACTCCCAGCGCACTTCATGATGTTATGATGTGGAATACCAGTAACCAAAAATCATAAAACCATGACAGGGGAGTGCAGTCAGTAATTCTATGTGTGTATATATATGTACATAGATATGTGTGTGTAATGCATTTTAATTATTCCTTATTTGTATATATGTATATATATTAAGCATGATGTAGTGATGTAGAATAAGGGGTCGAATGTCATGGTTTTATGATTTTTCTTTTCAGTATGCCATATCATAACATCATGTAAAGCACGGGGAATTAAAGAGTTAATACTGTAGTTCTGTGGACTGACAACTTTCCAGATACCTGGTTCTCAGAAAAGAAGAACTACATACCCCAGGGGACTTTGCATTCAGAGGGGAAGATAAGACCCACAAGTCATGGGACTCACTCTCTTTCTTGCTGCCTGGCAGTGTGTGGGTGTGCTCCCCAGCTGTTTTGCCTTCAATTCAGAGTAAGGCCTTTGGTTTTGGACACACTCTCTCTCTTTCTCTCATTTTATTTATTAGCCTCAATTCCAGTTATATTGTATTATATTTTGTTATCTTGCATTCCAATATCATATTTAGTAAAATTAAGTTTCCTCCTCAAATTGTTGCCGCTGTTCTGTCTTTGGGCCCAGCTCCCATCTCCCTACCCTCCCCCTTTCTTTATTTGGGCCGGTGGGCCTGCAGGCCTGCTGCCCCCTGTCACAGACATAGATTGATCTAGATAACTCTGTGACACCTGGTATGGCCAAGACCACAATCCCTTACTGCTTTTCCATATTGGGAGAGATGATGTGGCTACATGTGGGTCAAGGGCTACCAAAAGGGATTTCAGGGCCTTGGGACGACAGCTAAAGGAATTGAATACATAGCTAATCTTCTCTGATTTCTGTATTGGTTAAGGATACAGAAACGAATCAAATGATCACTTCTTTTAATATTTGGCTTTGTGGCTGGTGCCATCGCCAGAACTTTGGGTTTTTTTAACATCCAATTAGCCTACATGGTACCAGGTTTGTGGGCATTGGATGGGGTTTGCCTTTCTCAAAGGGGGAGAAGGGTCCTTGGGGAAAAGCTAGCGGGATTCATTGGGAGGTCTTTAAATTAGGTGTGAAGGGGGACAGGGGGAATGGAATAATGAGCTGTCCCATGATAAGGTGTGGGAAGGCATAACTATACTAGAGGGACAAGGAACTGGCAGGGGCCTTGAAGGACCCTCTGCCTTGAGAGGTGCTGGCAACACTGCAGCACATACAAAACTCTATGATAGTGAGGCAGTGACTGCTAGGGCAACAGGAGAAGGCAATGGGGAAATTCAAGGGAAATACCTACAAGGAACTAAGGAGTTATCCTTTAAGAGAGTGACAAGACCAGCTGCTCAGCTTCAGTGCCTCTACACCAATGCACGCAGCTTAGGAAACAAACAGGAGGAGCTGGATGCTACTGTGCTGCTTGAAAACCACAATATAGCCATTGGTTTGGTAAGAGAGGATTGGGGAAGCAATGTCCCTCCCACTGTAAGTGAAGATGAGGTTCATGACCACCTGAGGAACCTGAACATCTGCAAGTCTGTGTGTCCCAATGAGATACATCCCAGAGTCCTAAGGGAATTGGCTGATATGGTTGCCAAGCCACACTCTGATATTTCAAAAGTCATGGCAATCAGGTGAAGTCCCTGGTTGTGACTGGAAAAAAGACAACTTCACACCTGTTTTTAAGAAGGGTAAGTGGGATGACTCTGGGAACTACTGACCTGTAAGTCTCACTTCTGTGCCAGGAAAGATCCAGGAGCAGATCCTCCTGGAAGCTATGCTAAGGCACGTGGAAGACGGAGCTGATACGGGAGAACCAATATGACTTCATTAAGGGCAAATCCTGTTTGATCAACCCGATGGCCCTTTATGATGGTGACACTGCATCAAGGGACAAGGGAGAGCCACTGATGTCATCTATCTCGACTTCAGTAAGGCCTTTGACATGGTACCCCACAACATCGTTCTCTCAAATTGGAAAGATATGGATTTGATGGGTGGTCTGTTCGATGGACAAAGAACTGGCTGCAGGATCAAGTCCAGAGAGTGGTGGTCAATGGCTCCATGTCTGGATGGAGATCAGTGGTGTCCCACAGGGGTTGGTAATGGCGCCAATACTCTTTAATATCTTCATCAGTGACACTGACAGTGGGGTCAAGTGCACCTTCAGCAAGTTTGCTGATGACACCTAACTGTGGGATGCGGTCAGCACACCAGAGGGAAGGGTTGCCATTCAGAGGGACCTAGACAGGCTTGAGCACTGGGCCCAGGTGAACCTCATGAGGTTCAACAAATCCAAGTGCAAGGTTTTGCACCTGGGTCAAGGCAACCCCAATTACCAATACAAACTGGGGGAAGAAAGGATTGAGAGCAGCCCTGACAAAAAAAGACCTGGGAGTAATGGTGGATGGAAAGCTGGACACGAGCTAATAATGTGCCCTCACAGCCCAGAAAGCCAACTGTATCCTGGGCTGCATCAAAAGATGTGTGACCAGCAGGTCGAGGGAGGTGATGCTGCCCCTCTGCTCTGAGCTGGTGAGGTGTCACCTGGAGTATTGCGTCCAGATGTGGAATCCTCAGTACAGGAGAGACATAGACCTGTTGGAACGCATCCAGATGAGGACCACAAAAACAATCCACAGAATAGAATATCTCTCCTACAAGGACAGGCTGAGAGAGCTGTAGCTCTTCAGCCTGGTGAAGAGAAGGCTGCAAGGTGACCTGATAGCAGCCTTTCAGTATCTAAAGGGGAGCTACAGGACAAAAGGGGACAAACCTCTTTAGCAGGGTCTGTGGTGATAGAACAAGAGGAAATGGCTTCAAGCTCAGGGATTGTAGATTGAGGTTAGATATAAGGAAAACATCATCTTTTTCAGTGAGGGTGGTGAGGAACTGGAACAAGTTACACCTAGTGTTGTCCCTGAAGACTTTCAAGGCAAGGCTGAATAAAGCCCTGGGCAACCTGATCTAGCTGTAGTGTCAGTGTTCATTGAAGGGGAGTTGGACTGGATAGTCTTCAGAAGTCCCTTCCAACTCAGGATTAGCTCACTCCTTCCAATGACTGATGACAGGTCAGGAGGAATACTCTCCTGGCTGCTAACTCTTAAATGAGGGTGAGAAGAGGTGGGTCTAGGCTCCACTCCTTGCAGTCATTCAGGTGTACTGCTTACATCTGAACTCTCTGGCTTAGTCACACCTCACCTGGTGCTCAACCATTGGTTCAGGCTGTAAACTGGCATTTCTGCTGCAGTGGGTAATGCAAGAAAATGGGAACATTCAGCATGTATTTTCACAGGAATTTGATGCTGGGAGAAAATAGTAGTTGTATGTATATTGATATGTAATTTGTTCAGATTTATATATATGTATATTTGTGTTGTACAATTTAAATGATGTAATGATATGGAATAAAGGGTGGATACTGTCCTGGTTTTTATCACTATTCCATATCACGGCATCATGCGGTAGGCTGTTGGGTGCTAGTGTACAGTGTACTGTGGAGCTGCACTTCCTGGGTCTTGTATTTCTAGCAGTCTCAGCTATTCCCACTTGAGTTCGAGCTCTTTGAGAGGAAGATATGCTGAAAAGAGACAGACTGCAGTTCCCAGGAGTCTCCAGTACTCCCTACATGATCTCTGATTCCAGGTGACGGGGTGAATGGGGCTCTTCACTTCTGGGCACTACAGTCCTAGCATGGTCAGAACATCCTTTTCTCCTATTTGTTTAATTTATTACCTGTAACTCTTTTTTTATATTATTATCTTACATTCTTTTACCATTTGGAGTAAATTTGTTATCGATCCATATCTTAAATGGGTTGTTTTTGTTTTTCTTATCCCTGAAAAGGGAATGGAAGGGTGGAAGGGGCCAGGGAGGCTTTCTCCCCCTTCTTTCCCCTCTGTTGCACGTGAAACCATAGAATCACAAGGTTGGAAAGGACCTACAAGATCATCTAGTCCAACCGTCCTCCCATTACCCTTGCTACCACCAGCCACTAAACCATATCTCGTAGCTCCTCATCCAGACGCCTCTTGAACACTGCCAGGGACAGCGACTCCACCACCTCCCCGGGCAGGCCATTCCAGAGCCTGACCGCTCTCTGAGAGAAAAAGTTTTTCCTTATGTCTAATCTGAATCTCCCCTGGCACAACTTGTGGCCATATCCTTGGGTCCTGTTTGTTGCCTGGGAGAAGAGATCAAACCCCTCCTCATCACAACCTCCCTTCAGGAAGTTGTAGAGTGCAATGAGGTCTCCCCTGAGCCTCCTCTTCTCTAGACTAAACAATCCCAGCTCCCTCAGCCGCTCCTCATAAGACTTGTGCTCCAGACCCCTCGCCACTTTTGTTGCCCTTCTCTGGACATGCTCCAGGGCCTCAATGTCTTTCTTGTAGTGAGGGGCCCAAAACTGGACACAGTACTCAAGGTGCAGCCTCACCAGTGCTGAGTACAGGGGGACAATTACTTCCCTGTTCCTGCTGGCCACACTATTTCTGATACAAGCCAGGATGCCATTGGCTCTCTTGGCCACCTGGGCACACTGCTGGCTCATGTTCAGCCGAGCATCAATCCATACCTCCAGGTCCATTTCCTCTACACAGTCTTCCAGCCACTCTGCCCCAAGCCTGTAGCGTTGCCTGGGGTTGTTGTGGCAAAAGTGCAGGACCCAGCATTTGGTCTTGTTGAATCTCATCCCATTAGCTTCATCCCAGCTATCCAGCCTGTCCACATCCCTCTGTAGTAGGGCCTCACTACCCCCAGGCAGATCGACACTTCCAGCCAACTTAGTGTCATCTGCAAACTTACTGAGGGTGCACTCAATGCCCTCATCCAGGTCATCAATGAAGATATTGAAGAGGACAGGCCCCAGCATCGACATCTGGGGAACACCACTCGTGACCAGTCGCCAGATGGATTTAACTCCATTCACCACCACTCTCTGGGCCCAGCCCTCTAGCCAGTTCCTTACCCAGGCAAGAGTATACCTGTCCAAGCCACAGGCTGCCAGCTTCTGCAGGAGAATACCGTGGGAGTCAGTGTCAAAGGCTTTGCTGAAGTCTAGGTAGACTACATCAGCAGCCTTTCCCTCATCTACCAGTCTGGTCACCCAGTCATATAAGGAAATGAGGTTGGTCAAGCACGACCTGCCTTTCATGAACCCATGTTGACTATGCCTGATCCCCGGGTTGTCCCTCACATGCCGTGTGATCTCCCTCAAGACAATCTGCTCCATAACCTTCCCTGGCACTGAGGTCAGGCTAACAGGCCTGTAGTTCCCCAGATCCTCCTTACAACCCTTCTTGTAGATGGGAGTCACATTGGCAAGCCTCCAGTCTTCTGGGACCTCACCAGTCAACAAGGAGTGCTGATAGATGGTGGAAAGCGGCTCGGCTAAATATCCTATACCTTTATAGGAGAGAGAATTTTACACCAATCAGAACAAAGATATATAATGACTAATCACTCAAGCTCCACTTGTAGAATAAGAAATAGTATAAAAATGGCTTAAGAGAGAAGGAAGGTTAGGAAAGATAACATTGCAGGCAAGTCAGGCACAGACCATCTCTGACTCTTGGGATCAGTCAATGGGCTGAACCTCTCTTCCCCCCCCATAGGGACATCTACTGGAGAAGGCTCACACATTCAGCTATACTGAGTGCTTCCCTGGGAAACATTGTAATCTCTATAGAGTTTGTTTTATAACTTAGCATGCTTGTGGCCAGGCTGTAATACTCTTAGTTCTTTGCATGTGCTTTGAATTGCTCTTGGCTACCCTCACGTACTTTGCAGTGAATATACTTAATCTTGCAGTGAATCAGCAATCTAAAAGAACCTGTAATCTGTTGTTAATAAACTGCACAATTTACTGATCTAGCCACTTAAATTCTGTTTGGGCACAGCCAAAATTCCTTCTCTAATCCAGTCATGTGAGTTCTGATTGAACACCACTAAATTATGAAGGGGTCATGAATAAGCTCATGGAACACCACTAGACAAATTCGGCAGAGTGCTATGGGAGATGACATATTGTTTTTTGCATAATTAATAGAATGTTGTACCAAAGGGACAAACCTCAGGACCCTTGAGACAAGATAAGTTTTTGTCTATGGTTAAAGAATAGAGTATGGGCATTCTTGAGTGATAAGAGGAGACTCTGGCTAGCATGTTAATTTGTGTACTCTCCTTCCTTAGGGAGACTGCTTGGGGGAGGGTGGGCTACCAAAGGTAAAGGCTGCAAGACATACATCTACACCCAGAACTGGACAAGAAGAAATAAATGTATCCAGCAGACATATGGCAGAAGATAATGGCTTGGTGACTGTTTTATGGATTCTGCTAACTTGGAGAAACAGAGAGAAATGGACTTTGTCAATTACCTAGGGGATGTGCATGCGAAGAATGAGAACTTGGCAGCAGGGGAGGTGTGAGAGTTAAAATTCTGTTTTTGCAAGTGAAAAATCCCACTGGCCTAGCCTTGTAGACCAACTAGGATATGACTGGATAGGTAGATAAGCAGAAAGCAAAAGGCTCCACTGTCAAGATTAGGGAGATGGATGGAGCAGACACGATAAATATTTACAAAACTAGCAAAGATCAGAAGGTAGCAAATTATAAAGTGATAATGGGAGCAGAGAGATCAAGTGTTGGATAGATTGTGTCAACGGTAAACAGGCTGGCTCGGCCCGGTTCCGTGACTAGCGGGGATGAGGCATTTCGCGAATCTGCGCCTCTGGAAAAGGGAAACAGGGGAGCCCGAATAATTAAAAACAGCAGCAACGATCTGAGGAGAAACAAGCTAATTTACTAAATATAGTATCGGAATGCAAGAGACAAACTTTCCTAACAAAGTTCTCGGAGAGCAGAGAGAGAGATTTGTTCTAAAAAGCTAAAAAGCAGCTTTTGCCCGCATTCTCCACCAAGAAATGTCAACGGTTTATGGGATGGTTTGGCCCGGTTCCGTGACTAGCTGGGTAGAGGGAGTTTGCGAATCTGCGCCTCCGGAAAAGGGAAACAGGGGACCCCAAAATAATTAAAAACAGCAGCAACGATCTGAGGAGAAACAAACTAATTTAGTAAATATAGTATCAGAATGCAAGATTACACAATATAATACAATATAATTAGAATTGAAGCTAATAAAGCAAATATAATGAGAGAGTATCTGAAAGCTGTAGGCCTTACGCTAGTGTTGTGGAGATACATGTGGTCGGGACGAGCAGCAGGGAGGAGAGCATAAGAAAGAAAAAAAAGGACATCAGGTGACCTTGCCAGGGGTGGGGTTATATCTCCTCTCTGAATGCAAAGTCCTCTGGGGTATGTAGTTCTTTTTCAGACAGGTTCCTGGAACTGGAGCATTAACTCTTTTACTCCCAGTGCACAACATGATGTTATTATGTGGAATATTGAAAAGAAAAATCATAAAACCATGACATTCGACCCCTTATTCTACATCACTACATCATGCTTCATATATATAAACAAACCATAATTACCAAACATTAAACACACACACACACACATTTATATATATACATGGAATTACTAACTGCACTCCCCCAACATCAAATTCCCTTGTGGTACGCACTGAACATTGCCATCTTTCTGCATCACCCACCAAGTGGACCCAGGTCCCTGGGAAAAAAGAGTTCCACGGAGAGGTTTGCCCTTCCCAGAAGCTGGAAAGACCCACACCACTTTTCCCAACATGCTCTTTACATGTACTACAGGGACCTTATCTCCCATGACAATATTTAGGGAGCTGGCAGGACCAACACGATTGATGGATCCTCGAGTGTTGACCAACCAGGTGACTTTGGCCAAATGCTTCTCCCAATGCTTAAATGTTCCACCACCCATTGCTTTCAACATAGTTTTTAACAACCCATTGTATCGTTCAATTTTACCAGAAGCTGGTGCATGATAGGAGATACGATAAATCTACTGAATGCCATGATATTTGGCCAAACTATTTTCAAGGGAATTTTTGAATCGATTCCCATTATCTGATTCAATTCTTTCTGGGGTACCATGTCGCCACAGGACTTGTATCTCGAGACCTAATATGGTGTTTTGAGCAGTAGCATGGGGTACTGCATATGTTTCAAGTCACCCAGTGGTTGCATCCACCATGGTGAGCACATAATGCTTACCATTGCGGGTTCGTGGCAAGGTGATATAATCAATCTGCCACGCCTCCCCATATTTATACTTTTGTCATCGCCCTTCCTCCCAGAGAGGTTTCATCCTCTTGGCTTGTTTAATTGTGGCACATGTGTCACAGTCATGAATAACCTGTGCAATAGTGTCCATAGTTAAGTCCACCCAATGGTCTCTAGCCCACTTATAAGTTGCATCTCGTCTTTGATGACCTGAAGTCTCATGGGCCCACTAAGCTAGAAATAATTCACCCTTGCTTTGCCAGTCCAAGTCTATCTGAGCCACCTTAATTCTGGCAGCTCGATCTACCTGATGGTTGTTTTGTTGTTCTTCAGTAGCCTGACTCTTGGGCAGATGAGCATCTACATGACGCACCTTTACAACCATTTTCTTTATTCGGGCAGCAATGTCTTTCCACAGTTCAGCAGACCAAATAGGTTTACCCCTCTGCTGCAAGTTGTTTTGTTCCCACTGCTGTAACCACCCCCATAAGGAATTTGCCACCATCCATGAGTCAGTGTAAAGATAAAGCATTGGCCACCTCTCCCATTCAGCAACATCTAAGGCCAGTTGGACAGCCTTTACCTCTGCAAATTGGCTTGATTCTCCTTTTCCTTCAGTGGCCTCTCCAACTTGTCGTGTGGGGCTTCACACAGCAGCTTTCCATCTGCAATGCTTCCCCACAGTACAACACGATCCATCTGTGAACAGGGCGTATTTCTTTTTTTCTTTTTTTTTTTTTTTTTCATTTTCTGGTAGTTCATTGTATGGTACGGACTTTCTAGCCTGTGATACCTCTTCTCCTGGTGATGTTTCAGACTTTTTGCCTTCAGGCCAGTCCATAATAACCTCTAGGATTCCTGGACGACTGAGGTTCCCCATCCAAGCTCATTGCATAATCAATGCAATCCACTTAGTCCAAGTGGCATCAGTAGCATGATGAGTAGAGGGAACCTTTCCCTTGAACATCCAGTTCAGCACTGGCAGTCGAGGTGCCAGAAGGAGCTGTCTTTCAGTACCGACTACTTCGGAAGCAGCTCGAACCCCCTCATACGCGGCTAAGATCTCTTTCTCAGCTGGAGTGTAGCACTCTTCAGTCCCCCTGTACGCTTGACTCCAGAATCCCAGGGGTCGGCATCAAGTCTCTCCTGAGGCTCTTTGCAACATGCTCCAAGTGGGACCTTTATCGCCAGCAGTGGTGTAGAGGATGTTCTTTACATCCTGTCTCGTCCATACTGGCCCCAGGGCCACGGCTCGGTCTATCTCCTGTTTAATTTGCTCAAAAGACTGCTGCTGCTCAGGACCCCACAGAAAATTATACTTCTTCCCTGTCACCTGATAAAGGGAGCTTACAATGAGGCTGTAGTTTGGAACATGCATTCTCCAAAAACGCACTACACCCAGAAAAGACTGCGTCTCTTTCTTATTAGTGGGCGGAGACATGGCAGTGATTTTGTTGATCACATCCATCGGGATGTGATGACATCCATCTTGCCACTTTATACCTAGGAACTGAATTTCCTGGGCAGGTCCTTTCACTTTGCTCCGCTTAATAGCGAAGGATCTGGATTATTTGCTCTCCTTTCTGAAAAACTTCCCTTGCTGTGTTGCCCCACACAATAATGTCGTCAATGTATTGTAAGTGCTCAGGAGCACCATGCTGTTCGAGTGCAGCTTGGATCAACCCATGGCAAATGGTTGGGCTGTGTTTCCACCCCTGGGGCAAACGATTCCAGGTATACTGAACGCCCCTCCAGGTGAAAGCAAACTGTGGCCTGCATTCCGTGGCCAAAGGAATGGAGAAAAAGGCATTAGCAATGTCAGTGGTGGCATACCACTTGGCTGCTTTTGACTCCAGTTCATATTGCAGTTCTAACGTGTCCAGCACAGCAGCACTCAGTGGGGGTGTGACTTCATTCAGGCCACGGTAGTCTACCGTCATCCTCCATTCCCCAGTGGCTTTACACACTGGCCATATGGGGCTGTTAAAAGGTGAGTGAGTTTTGCAAATCACTCCCTGACTCTCTAGTTGACGACTCAACTTATTAATGGGGAGCAAGGAATCCCTGTTGGTGTGGTTCTGCCATCTGTGCACTATTATTATAGGAATCAATACCTATTGCTTTTTCACTCATAGCAATCAGACAACAGATAGATCTTCAGACAGGCCAGGCAAAACAGACAGCTGCTAAACACACTTTGTGTTTACAGCAGCTGTTCCAAAGGCCCATCGATACTCCTTGGGATCCTTGAAATATTCCCTTCTGAGGTAATCAGTACCAAGTATACATGGAGCCCCTATGCCAGTCACAATAGGGTGCTTTTGCCAGTCTTTACCAGTGAGGCTTATTTCGACCTCCAACACAGTCAACTCTTGGGAACCCCCAGTCACCCCATGAATATAAACTGATTCTGTCCCTTGGTTACTTGAGGGCATTAGAGTGCACTGTGCACCAGTGTCCACCAGGGCCTTATATTTCTGTGGTTCTGATGAGCCAAGTCATCTAATCCACACAGTCCAATACACCCGATTTTCCCTTTACCCCCCCTGGCCAGGGGCAAGGGCCTGTACTTGTTACCTCTGTTGGTCTTACGGCTTTTGCCTTGTCCTGCAGCAAATGCAGCAATCACCTTTTTGGTAAAGATCACCTTGGTGGTATTGTAGTTCTTTTACCCGTGCTTGAAGAGCAGGAGTGGGTTTTTTATGCCACTCCTTCATATATTTCCCATGGTCACGTAGGTAATGCCACAAGGCGAAACGTGACATAGTTTTACTGGTGCAGTCTTTGTGAATATACGCCACATATTTGGTGTACACCTGACTCTCTCAGGATCGTGCTCTTGGTCTGGCTCATCAGGAATGAAAGTGGGGCTATGTAACATTTCCACCACAGCATATTCTCTCAAATAATGGATGTCTTTTTCTATATCAGTCCATTTCTTTTTCTCAGGTATCAGTTTGTCTTTGAAGGGGTATCTTTCTTTTACGGCTAGCAGCATCCACTTCCAGAGGGTGAAGGCCTGGTTCTGGCATGTACTAATACCTCTGTCAATGGCTGAGTCCCTAGCAATGCCACCCAGTTGGCGAGCTTCTCTACTATCTAGCCACACACTGTTGGCCCCATTGTCCCAACATCGAAGTAACCAGGTGACAATAAGCTCATTTGGGTGGCGTGAGAAGTCTTTTCTCAGACCTCGAATTTCATTCATTTTCAGAGATCGATCATTAATGGTAACAATGTCTTGCTCACCTCCTACTCTTTCAGGACTTCTTGTTACCCTCCTGGGCATTGGTGACTGCGATCTTATTGGGGGTCTCTCCCCTGGACTCAGGGGTGATTCCCCTGGATCATGGAGCCACTCCTCTGGACCTCTTTCCTCCTCTTCTCTTACAGCGTCTGCTTCCTCTACTTTTCCCTCCTCCTCTTTCTTCTCTTAGTGTGAGTGAGTTGAGATTTGTTTCATTTTCCTTCCTCTTACGGGGCAACTGACATCAATTGTGGTGCCTCCTGTGGTTGATCAGGTTGGTCAGTTCCGCTGCTCTCACTTTCCAGCTCGGCTTGGAGTCTGTCTCATTTGATTATGAGGGTATTAGTTCAGATTCGAGCATGACTTGATGAACCTGAAGTCTACTTCATTCAATTTGGAGACTGAATTTTGCGTGCTGGAAGGCATCTCACTCAGTTCGGAGTACGTCCCATTTGGACATGAGGATGACCCTCTCGGACCGGACGCATTTTGTTTGGACCAGAGGGCGTCTCGCTCAGAGCAGAGGGTGTCTTGTTGAAATTGAAGGTGTTTGAGTTTGGATTGAAGGGAGTCTCTCTGGGTTCAGAGGGCATCTCTCTCGGACTGGAGGGTGTCTCGCTCAGACTGGAGGCCTTTTCTCTCAACAAGGAGACTCTCTTGCTCAGCCTGGAGATTCTCCCTCACGGCTTGGAGTCTCTCCTGGAAGCTCTCCTTTTCGGCTTGGAGACTCTCTCACTCATTTTGTACTGTCTCCCTGAGAATCTCCCTCTCAGCTCTGAGACACTCGCTTTCAGCACAGAGACTCTCTCTCAATTTCAGAAACCCTCTCCCTCTCTGGGATAGTATTAAATAAGGCCCGATAAGCATTAGCCAGGCCCCAAATCATTTGTGCCTCCTCAGATCTGCCTAAGACACAACATTCCTGTCTCAAATATCTGTTTCAGCTCTCAGGGTCTTTCAGGTGTTCAGGAGTAAAGTTCCAGGACACCAAGGATGTCCATCTCTCTAAAGTCTCTCCCAAGCCTCTCCACACTCCCTGCCACTCAGTATTCTCTTGTTCTGGGAAAGGCTTCCTCAAAATATTATAAATCCATATACTGAGTGAAATCAGTAAAATAATGAACAGCACATTCAGGGAGATTAACAACGTGATCAGATGAGCATTCAGAAAATGCATAAAGGATTCAAGGAGATGGGGAGCCTGCTTAAAAATCACAAGTTCTGTAAAATTAGCAGCTCCCTCTGCAAACAGGTTTAAGAGAAAGCAGAATCTTTTTTTTTTACTCTTTATAGAAGCAAGTTAGCAGTGCTCAGAGTTTATAAATATCCCAGAATACTGGCAGTCCACCTGGACTTTCAAGGTGAAGTCTTCAGTGAGCACCTGCAAAAGAGATAAAGTTTCCTAACAAATTCTCTGAGAGCAGAGAGAGAGATTTGTTCTAAAAAGCTAAAAAGCAGCTTTTGCTCGCATTCTCCACCAAGAAATATCAGCGGTTTACGGGCTGGTTCGGCCCGGTTCCATGACTAGTGGGGCAGAGGCAGTTTGCGAATCTGCGCCTCCGGAAAAGGGAAACAGGGGACCCCAAAATAATTAAAAACAGCAGCAACGATCTGAGGAGAAACAAACTAATTTAGTAAATATAGTATCGGAATGCAAGATTACACACTATAATACAATATAATTAGAATTGAAGCTAATAAAGCAAATATAATGAGAGAGAGTATCTGAAAGCTGTAGGCCTTACGCTAGTGCTGTGGCGATGCATATGGTTGGGACAAGCAGCAGGGAGGAGAGCATAAGAAAAAAAAAAAGGACATCAGGTGACCTTTCTAGGGGTTATATCTCCTCTCTGAATGCAAAGCCCCCTGGGGTATGTAGTTCTTCTTCTCTTCCGGAGATGATGTTATGATGTTATGTTACATGATGTTTTGATGTGGACTACCAATAACCCAAAATCCTAAAACCATGACAATTGTGAACCTGGAGTACTTAATCAACAAGGAAATGGGAGGAATTCCTAGCGTAGGGGGTGGGAATAGGGGATTAGGGGATATAAGGCTGTGATGTGTTTTTGGTTGTGCACTCCTGTTTGCAGGATGCCCAATTGCAAATTAAAACTTTTTCACAAGAGATCCAGTCTCCGAAAAATCATTTGAGTTATTTCTCACAGCGCTATTTGTGAATCCGTAATCGTGATAGTTCATATGTTGAACATGACTAGACTTATAGTGCCAAATTAGGCATCACTCAGAATGTTGCCCTTTAATGTGACGGTAAAAAATGACATCATGGACAGGATTGCCATGGAGAAGCTGCTGCAAAAATATAACTGTGCCCCTTTCCAAGCTGGGAAGGAGTGGGCTCAAAAGTTTTGGAAGGATGAAGAGAAAGTACTAGAATACATTGAGCACTATCAGGCTGCAAAAAAGATTGGAATAAAAAAGGATAAGAAAGTCATTTGTGCGGTGTTAGGAGCCTGTTTGACTTGTGTTCAGCAAGAAATGAGAGAGTTTAAACAGGCTTTAGGAGCCTCTGTTCTCAAACTGATTTCCGGTGTAGAACACACAGCCTTGAAATAGGAGAATAAGGTGTTAAAGTCATCATTAGAATCTGAAAGGGAGACAGGAGAAAAATTAGGAATCTGAGTTGATAGCCTTGTGAGTGAGCATTCATCTTAAATGGCTGTTGGAAAGGGTAAATCGGCAATTAGATAAAATGCAACCTTCTGCCCTAATCAAACAGATTCGTAAATTAATGCGTAAGCCAAACTCTGAAACCTGGGATGAGGATGTTTTGTCCGACAGTGATGATGATGAGGCAGAAGGGACCCCTGATTCTGAATCTCAAATGATCCCCATATGACCCCTGGTTAAAGCTGAGACTGCTGTTGGTAGCGATGAGGAGGTCAGTGCTACTGTGTATACCTTCCCATGGTCACCAGCAGATTTTGAAAAAATACAAGAGAAATCAGGTCAGGAGAATCAGACGTTGAGTATGTGTAGCGAGTTTCCCTCAAGGGGGGAGACCAGATTATGTTGAGTGAGGAGGAAGCAAGAGGCTATTGGGAACCAGGAGTATTTTTAACCACCGAGCCAATCATTACTATTCACTGACTGCACGAGCAGCTTAATGGGCTGACAGAATAGATCCACAGGAGAGAGGGAAAACCACTGAAGATTAAAGTTACAGGGCTACTCTAACCTGGCAGCGGTTGTACAGAAAGCTCAGAACATTGCCCTTTAATGTGACAGTCAATGCATATATGTGCCTTGGAAATGCTATAGAATCATCTCTTTAAAAGATTTTTTTTCTGCAAGCAAAAACACTCAAATAAAATCCCTCCAAAACAAAACAAGCAACAAAAAACAAGAATCAAAACAAACAACCTCCCCAACTTCATGCAATTCCACAACCTGTATTTATTTTGATATATAGAAAACATAAACCACCATACTTTACGGTTTGATCCTGTAGTAAGTTACATAGAGAAATCTGATTTGCATGTCAGATAGCAACTGCAAACATACTTGCTCAAAATAGAAATAAATCAAAATTGAAGCACTGGATATGTGAGGTTATTTGGTTATTTAGTTTCTAAGCTGAAAACATCTTTCCTGTAATAGAACACGTTATTAGGTGCAATCACATTCTTAAGTAACAGAGGACTATAATTAACAATTCATCACTAGATAAGTATCATTTTGCATAGCAAGCATTTTTGTAATTTTCAAACTATCATTTCTTCAAGACACTACATTGGCAACCCTGAATATCGAGATAATTCATTAACTGGAGAAGAGGAATGAGAGAATGATTCAATCTCTATGCACTGTTCATTAACAGACACACCCACCTACCTAGGTCACTAAGTCTATTCTCCTCTCATTGTGACAATAAGAATATATAATCTTTTTCACAAACTTGATCTACAGCTTAAAACTAGCTCAATTTCAATTAAACTGTCTTGGCTAGTCAAGAAAGATAATTATTGTCAAACCTGTAATAACTTTTGGAGTTTCTGCTTCAATAGCATTTAAAAATTTGGCATGGACTATGGGATTCCAACCTAAATTTTATCAGAGACAACCTACTTAAGCAGTTTCCCATTTCTCCAGTAATTTTTAAAGGAGGATGGACCTTCACCTCAAAAACATGCCATAAATAAGACAATTTTAAAAATAAAAAGTGTTGGTGAATGTTCTTCAACAACCCTATGGGTAATGCAGTCTCTTTTGCTCGGAAAAGAATAATGATATATATCTTCCTTTGATAGTATTTATTTTAAAATATTCTAAAACACCAATCAAAATTGAGAAGCACAAGGTTATATATTTCAAGTGCAGAGGAGTAAAGCATGGGTAATTGCAAAATCATACATTGCCATAACAAAAAATGATTATATTTATGAAAAATAACTTACTCTCTACGTTTTTTCTTCTTGGTTTCACTGGATGAGCCATCTGTAGAATCTTCACTGCTCAATAAATCCTGCAGATGAAGAAAATAGTATATACAATTCATTAACACAAAAATAATGTAGTATTTTTAGTATTAAAAAGATAATTCATCTCCCACTTTCAAACTGAAGTCATATTCTTCATGTCTTAACCTCTTCACCCTCCTCAGTGTTCCCATTGATATTGAATAAGATCACAATTACTACTGATTTCATATTTCTCCATCTACAAATATACAACACCAGTAGAACACTGTAATAGCACAGAAAAAAGTCTTAATCATTGTGTCTACATATAGTCATGGCTTAAACAGCTGCAAGTTAATAAATCAAGATGAAGTTTCTATCAGAAAGCCTCAATAAAATCCCCTGCCCTTTGAGAGTTAGAATCATAGAATCATAGAATCACAAGGTTGGAAAGGACCTACAAGATCATCTAGTCCAACCGTTCTCCCATTACCATTGCTATCACAAGCCACTAAACTATATCTCATATCTCCTCATCCAGACGCCTCTTGAACACTGCCAGGGACAGCGACTCCACCACCTCCCCGGGCAGGCCATTCCAGCACCTGACCACTCTCTGAGAGAAAAAGTTTTTCCTTATGTCTAATCTGAATCTCCCCTGGCACAACTTGTGGCCATATCCTTGGGTCCTGTTTGTTGCCTGGGAGAAGAGATCAAACCCCTCCTCATCACAACCTCCCTTCAGGAAGTTGTAGAGTGCAATGAGGTCTCCCCTGAGCCTCCTCTTCTCTAGACTAAACAATCCCAGCTCCCTCAGCCGCTCCTCATAAGACTTGTGCTTCAGACCCCTCACCAGCTTTGTTGCCCTTCTCTGGACACGCTTCAGGGCCTCAATGTCTTTCTTGTAGTGAGGGGCCCAAAACTGAACACAGTACTCGAAGTGCAGCCTCACCAGTGCTGAATACAGGGGGATGATCACCTCCCTGCTCCTGCTGGCCACACTATTTCTAATGCAGGCCAGGATGGCATTGGTCCTCTTGGCCACCTAAGCACACTGTTGGCTCATGTTCAGCTGAGCATCAACCAACTTCCCCAGGTCCCTTTCCTCTACACAGTTTTCCAGCCACTCTGCCCCAAGCCTATATCGCTGCATGGGGTTATTGTGGCCAAAGTGCAGGACCCGGCACTTGTTCTCTCAGCTTTCACATTTTATCACTTTTAAACAAGACTAAGAAAATTTTGAGAATAGTAGGCATGTTTCTTCTCTTTCCACTCCTAAACAAACAAAAACCCCTTAAAATTATCTTTAAAATGATCTGAAAAAAATCCTAAAACCATTCTCATAGGGATTAAGTTTAGATCATTTTTATAATGAAAGAGTTTTCAGGAAAAGAGTACTTAGCAAGAACTACAAATTGATGTTTTAACTATGATTAAAACAAAAAAAAATTGCTAAGACTTGTGACCACAATGGGATAAACTGATCAATCCCACTGACCACAGTGGGATCAAGTGCAACCTCAGCAAGTTTGTGGATGACACCAAGCTGAGTGTTGCAGTTGACAGAAAGAAGAGATGCCATTCCAAAGGACCTTGACAGGCTTGAGAAGTGGGTCCAGATTAACCTCCTGAACAAGGCCAAGTGCAAGGCAATCCCAAACACGAATACAAGTTGGGACATGAGTGGAATGAGAATGGCCCTGAATAGAAAGGCTTGAGTGTATTGCTGGTTGAACAATTGGATGTGAGCTGGCAGCAGACACTTGCAGCCCAGAAAATTAATTGTAACCTGGGTTAAATTAAAAAAATAAATAAATAAAAATTGTGGCCAGCAGGTTAAAGGAAGTGATTCTCTTCTCTGCTCTTGTGAGACCCCACCTGGAGTACTGTGTTCAGCTTAGGGGTCCCGAGCACCAGAAAGAGGCGGACCAGTTAGAGCAGGTCCAGAGGAGAGATACAAAAATGATCAGAAGGCTGGAGCACCTCTTGTATGAAGGAAGGCTGAGAGAGCTAGGGTTGTTTCGCCTGGAGAAGAGAAGGCTCTGGGGAGACGTTATTGCAGTATTTCAGTACTTAAAGGGGACTTATAAGAAAGACAGAGAGAGAGACTTCTTAAAAGGGCATGTATCAATGGGACAAGGGGTTTTAAACTGAAAGAGGGTAGATGTCATGGTTTTGTAACTTTGCTATTGGTATTCCACATCATAACATCATGGACAAAAGAGAAGAACTACGTATCCCAGAGGACCTCACGGTCAGAGAAGGAAGATACATCACGGAAGATACGTCATCTGGTTGCGCGCGGTCTTCTTCACTTTCGCTTGCTGCCGGGAGAGGAGTGGGTGTGCTTCCAAGCTGTGCGCCTTCATCAAGTAGGGCTTTCGGTTTCGGAAACTCTCTCACACTCACTCTCTCTCTCTCTTTCTCTCTCGCTCTCTCTCATTTCATTTGATTTATTATCCTTACTTCCAATTAGATTGTATTATATCATGTCATCTTGCATTCCAACATCGTAGTTAGTAAAATAAGTTCTCCTTCTTAGATCGTTGCCACTGCTCCGTTTTTTCTTGGGAAGCCGGGGGGGGAGGGGGCCCGCGAGCCTACTGCCCCCCTGTCACGGGCACAGATCTATCTAGGTAACTCCGTGACAGTAGATTTAGCTTTATGAGCTGAAAGAGGGTAGATTTAGATTTATGTATGGAAGAAACTCTTCACTGTAAGGATGATGAGAGACTGGAACAGATTACCCAGATAAACTGTGGATGTTCCCATACCTGGAAGTGCTAAAGGTCAGGTTGGATGGGGCCCTGGGCAGCCTGATCTAGTGAGAGATGTCCCTGCCCATGACAGCAGGGTTGGACTAGATGATCATTAAGGTCCCTTCCAATCCAAAGCATTCTATGAACCTACGATTCAATGCTTATTTATTTATAATGAAGGAAATATGGAAATCTGCTTTATATGTAAACTCTAATTCACAGTCACTAATGCCTGTTAAAGATGTTCCTGGTGTACAAACTCAATGTTTGTTTAACCTATGGTTTAGCTTTGAAAAATAGCTAAAATTGAAGTACGGTTTTTAAAATACAATAATTGTTTGATGACTGCTACAAAAGTTGCAAAAATCTAGTTTTCTACTCCACATAGAGTTGTGAGGTTTATTTTGTGGGTTTGTTTTTTTGTTTTGTTTTGTTTTTTTGATTGCTTCTTTTTAAACTGCAACAACTATCTTTATATAAAAACAGTATTTTAGAAGTCTTTTAGTATATTTTGCTGTCTTTATGGAATTTAGAAGCCAGAAATACAATGAAAGTTAGTACTACAAGAGCTGCTCCAAAAGTAATGCCTCCTATTTTATTACATTGGCCCACAATGTCAGAGGCAGATGTTGGTGGTATTGAAGCAGAGGTTGAACCTTCCCACCAATATTCCATTACATTTTGTTTCCGTGCAACAGATAGCAGCAGAGGAGCATTCTGACAAAATGGCGTCTGACATGGAAGTGCATATGAAACAAAGTTGTGTCATTGAATTCCTCCACGTGGAAAAAATGGCACCCATTGACATTCATTGATGCTTGTTGAACATTGATTAAGACCAAACAGTGGATATGAGCACAGTGAGGTGGTGGGTGTTGCGTTTCAGCAGTGATGACAGTGGGTTACCTCCATTAAAAATACCAATCTAGACTGTTATAATTTTAGCACAAGTCGCCTGAAAACATGCAAATAATTTTTTTTTTCCATGGTTCCTTCTATGCACATCTGTCATTTCAACATGTCTGGTTTTATTCTATAAAAGTAATTTTATATATACACACTTAAGAGAACGCAACATGGCTCTACAAAACTTAATTCTAACATATGGGAAAATTGGACATTTATGTTTAGATTTAAATAGATTAACTTATATGTTATTCACCTCTTCAGAACCACTGCCTGATGAAGATGTCATTTGCTGTTGTTGCTTCTTGAGTGCTACCGATCTCTGTAAAGAAAGTATACTTGGACTGGACTGCCAAACTTGAATTCAGATACAAGAGTCATTTAAACAGATTGAAACTTTAAAGAATACCACATACTTACATTTCTTAACATGAACAGAATTGCTATTAAGATAACAGAATCACAGAATAGTTGAGGTGGAAAGGGACCTGCGGAGGTCATCTGGTCCAGCCTCACTGCTCAAGCAGGGGTACCCAGAGCAAGTTGTCCAGGATCATGTTAGAGAATCACACAATTGCAGGGGTTGGACCTCAAGAGATCATCAAGTCCAACTTCCCTGCTAAAGCAGGTACCCTACAATAGGTTGCACAGGTAGGCATCCAGAAGGGTCTTGAATATCTCCATAGAAGGAGACTCCACAACTTCTCTGGGCAACCTGTTCCACTGCTCCGTCACCCTTGCCGTAAAGAAGTTTTTCTGCATGTTAGTATGGAACTTCCTATGTTCAAGTTTTAGACCATTACTCCTTGTCCTATCACTACCACTGAGAAGAGCCTGGCCTCATCCATTTGCCTCCCATCTCCCTTTAGATATTTATAAACATTTATCAGATCCCCTTTCAGTTGTCTTTTCCCCAGGCTGAACAGACCCAGCTTACTCAGCCCCTCCTCATATGGGAGATGCTCCAGGTCCTTAATCATCTTTGTGGCCCTCCACTGGACTCCTTCTAGGAGACCCCGGTCTTTTTTGAACTGGGGAGCCCAGAACTAAACACAGTAGTCTAAATGTGGCTTTACCAGGGCAGAGTAGGGGGGATAACCTCCCTTGACCTGCTGGCCATGCTCTTTTTAATGCACCCCAGGATACCATCAGCCTTCTTGGCCACAAGGGCACACTGCTGGCTTATGGCTAACCTGTTGTCCATCAGGACCCCTAGGTCCTTCTCTGCAAAGCTGCTCTCCAGCTGGTCATCCTCTTACCTGTAATGATGTATGTGGTTATTCTTCCCCAGGTGCAGGACTCTACACTTGCCCTTGTTAAACCTCATCAGATTCTCAGCCTGTCCAGGTTATGTTGAATAGTAGCACAGCCTTCAGGTGTGTCAGCCAATCCTCCCACCTTTGTATCATCAGCAAACTTGCCAAGGATGGACTCTTCTCTCTCTTCATCTGGGTCATTGATAAAGATGTTGAACAAGACTGGACCCAGCACCGACCCCTGGGGAACACTGCTAGATACAGGTCTCCAACCAGACTCTATGCTGCTGATGACCACCCTCTGAGCTCTGCCAGTCCAGACAGTTCTCAATCCACCTCACCATCCACTCATCTATCCCACACTTCCTAAGCTTACCTACAAGGATGTTGTGGGAGACGGCGTCAAACGCCTTGCTGAAGTCAAGGTACACAACATCCACTGCTCTCCCATCTACCCAGCCAGAGATGACATCATAGAAGGCTATCAGGTTGGTCAAGCATGATTTCCCCTTGGTGAATCCATGTTGACTTCCCCTGATAACCACCTTTTCTTCCAATTGCTTGGAGATGGCATCCAGAACAAGTTGTTCCATCACATTTCCAGGGATGGAGGTGAGGCTGACTGGCCTGTAGTTTCCTGTATCCTCCTTCTTGCTCTTTTTGAAGACTGGAGTGACATCGGCTATCCTCTAGTCTTCAGGCACCTCTCCCGTTTGCCAGGACCTTTCAAAGATGATAGAGTGGTTCAGCAATCACCTCTGCTGGTTCTCTCGGCACACATGGGTCCATCCCATTGGGGCCAACAGATTTGTGTGTGTTGATTTTGTCTAGATGCTCTCTGACTAGATCCACCTCAACCAATGGAAAGTCTTCCTTTACCCAGACTCTCTCTCTTACCTCCAGAGTCTTAGATTCCTGAGTGCTAGTCTTAGCGTTAAAGACTGAAGCAAAGAAGGCATGCAGTATCTCTGCCTTCTCAGCATCCCCTGTTACCAGGGCACCCACTTCATTTAGTAGCAGACCCACATTTTCCCTAGTCTTCCTTTTACCGCTGACATACTTAAATAAATCTTTCTTGTTATGCTTTACCTCCTTTGCAAGGTTTAATTCCAAGAGGGCCTTAGCCTTCCTTGTTGTGTCTTACAGGCCCTGACAACATTCCTATATTCTTTCCAGGTGGACAGGCCCTTTTTCCACATTTCATGGATCTTCTCTCTTTTCAGTTTGTCCTTGAGTTCCTTGCTCATCCACACAGGACTCTTGCCACCTTTCCCTGATTTCTTATTCTTAGATATGTACCAATCTTGAGCTTGGAAGAAGTGGTGTTTAAGCGCCAACCAGCTCTCATGGGCCCCCTTACCTTCTAACACTCTAGCCCATGGGATACCTCCAAATAGGTCTTTGAAGAAGTCAAAGTTGGCTCTCCTGAAGTCCAGGGTAGCAATTCTCGTTATTGCTTTGCTTCTTCCACACAAGATCTTGAACTCCACCATCTTGTGATCACTGCATCCCAAGCTTCCACCAACTATCACATCTCTGACCAGCCCTTCCTTGTTAGTAAAATCAAGGTTGAGGAGCACATCCCTCCTTGTTGGCTTCTCCATCACCTCTATGAGAAAGTTATCATTAACGCATTGCAGAAACCGCCTTGACCTTGTGTGCTTAGCTGTGTTGCTTATCCAACAAATATCAGGATGGTTAGAAGTCCCCCATGAAAACCAGTGCTGGGGATCGCAAGGCTTCTTCCAGCTGTTTGTAGAAGGCCTCATCCACTTCCTCCTCCTGATCAGGCAGCCTATAGTACACATCCACAACAGTGTCACCTATGTTAGTCTGCCCCTTAATTCTTATCCACAAGCTCTCCACTTGTTCATCATTCCCCTCCAAGTGAAGCTCGATACATTCTAGTTGCTCTCACATAAATAGCAACTCCATTGCCTAACCAGTATGTCTTTCCTAAAGAGGACATAGCCATCCATGACAGCATTCCAGTCATGTGAGCTGTCCCATGTCTGTGATTGCAATGAGATTATGGCCCTGTGACTGCACACAGATCTCTAATTCTTCCTTTTATTTCCCATGCTGTGTGCATTGGTATGCAGGCACTTAAGGGAAGCAGAGGGTGCAGGTAAAGTCCAGGTGGTTTCTGAAGATCTCCATGGAAGGAGACTACAACCTCCATGGGGAAACCTGTTCCAGCACTCAATCACTGCTTCTTGCTCAAGGAACATTTGGACGTTGTGTTGAGGCACATGGTTTAGTGAGAACTGTTGGTGATGGGTGGATGGTTGGACTGGGTGATCCTGTGGGTCTTCTCCAACCTTGGTGATTCTATGATTCTATGGTTTTATGATTTTTTGTTATTGGTATTCCACATCATAACATCATGTAGTACACTGGAAGTTAAAGAGTTAGTGCTTCAGTTCCATGGATTGTTGATAGTTCCAGGTATACCTGTCTCAGAAGAGAAGAACTACATTTCCCAGAAGACTTTCACTGTTCCGTTTCCATTTCCCATTCAGAGGAAAAGATAAAACTGCTCACAAGTCATGAGACTGTCCCTTTTTTTTACTGCTCGTCACTGTGGTTGCATGCTCCCTAGCCATCTCACCTTCAGCATTAGAGTAAGGACTTCAGTTTTGAACACTCTCGCTCTCATTTTATTTTATTTATTAGCCTTGATTCCAATTATATTGTATTGTGTTATCTTGCATCCCGATATCATATTTTGTAAATTAACTTTCCTCCTCAGATCATTGCCGCTGTTTTGCTTTTAGGCCCATCTTCCTACCTTTTCCCCTTTTCCCCCTTCCCCCTTTACCATGGGTCCATGGGTCCCCCCCGCCCCATTAGTCATGGAATCAGGCCAAACCAGCCCGTAAACTGTTGACAATCACCAACACAGTAAAAAGAAAAAAAGTTTCTCTTAATGTTCAGACAGAACTTCAGATCTAGATCATCTTTATCAGTGACCTAGATAGTAGGATTGACTGCATCCTCAGCAAGTTTGCTGATGACACTGAACTGAATGGTACAACTGAGACAAGAGAAAGAAAGGATGCCATCTAAAGGGACCTGGACAGGCTCAAAGAGGGCCCGTGAGAATCTAATGAGATTCAACAAGGCCAAGTGCAAGGTGTTGCACTTAGGTTGGGGCAATCCCAGGTTATGTTTACAGACTGGGAGAAGAACACCTCGAGAGCAGCCCTGTGGAGAAAGACTTGGGGGTCATGATGGATGAAAAGCTAGACATGAGCCAGCAGTGTGTGCTTGCTGCCCAGAAGGCCAACTGTATACAAGGCTGCATCAACAGAAGGGGGGAGCAGCAGGGTGAGGGAGTGGATTGGCCCCCTCTACTCTATCCTTGTAAGGTCCAATCTGAACTACTGCATCCAAGCCTGGGGTCCCCAACACAAGGACGACATTGAGTTGTTGGAGTGAGTCCAGAGGAGGGCCACAACAATGCTCAGAGGGCTGGAGCACCTCTCTTATGAAGAAAGGTTGAGGGAGCTGGGATTGTTTAGCTTGGAGAAAAGAAGGCTCAGGGGAGACCTCATTGCAGCCTTCCAGTACTAAAAAGGAGCTTGGAAGCAGGAGAGAGACCAACTTTTTACACAGGCAGATACTGATAAGATAAGGGGGAATGACTTAAAACTAGAAGAGGGGAGATTTAGATTAGATATTAGGAGGAAATTATTCACTCAGAGGGTGGTAAGGCACTGGCACAGAATGCCCAGAGATGTTGTGGATGCCACACCTCTGGAGGCGTTCACAGCCAGGCTGGATGGGGCCCTGGTCAGCCTGATCTAATTGTTAGCATCCCTGTCCATGGCAGGGGGGGTCAGAACTAGATGATCTTAAAGATCCCTTTCAACCCACATCATTCTATGATTCTTGTGTTCCAGAGCCTCCTGTGTTTCCACATGTGCCCATTGCCTCTTGTCCTTTCACTGGGCAACTCTGAGAAGAGTGTGGCTCCATCCTTTTTGCACTCCTCTCCCCTCAGGTATTTATAGATATTGATGAGATCTCCCTGACCTGTCTCTTTCCCACTCTAATCAGTCTCAGCTCTCTCAGTCTTTCCTCATACAAGATACCCTAGTCCCTCAAAGAAGTCCTTTAAAGATGGACCTCAATTTTATTAAGAATAAAGAAGAGAATCCTTAATAGTCTTTGAATCTTACCGTACTGAATATTTTATTACTTTTCATATATATGGTCTATCATCCAAATTAAGGTCAAATATCACAAAGAAACAGAGGAAAGTTTAGGCAATTTTCATGCATTGTATTTCAGAAATTTTTAAACAATGCTTCCTTTCTAGTTTTAGCAAACTTTTCCCCATACAAAAAATAAACAGTACATAAGCCTGAAATTATTGTACAGTCAGTTTTTTATATGAAGAAACTAAGCATTAGAGAAACAAATAAAATTTTAGAAGTAACAATATTGTGCTACTTTGTCTTAAAAAACATGCAATAATAGATACCTCTGCATGGAAAAAAAAAGCTAATTAAATACATACAAACAGAAAAGTTTAAGAGCCCAATGTTTGAGAACTAAGCGTGCACATTCACTAACTTAACCTTGTTAGAATTCTAATTAAATTTTTGTTGTTTGTGTAAACGAAGGCTGCTCTTGAAGCTACTCTGAACAGTGTTTTTTTCCCCACAGAGCATTAATTTATGTCGTTTTACCTCAGATCCATCAACTTTTGGTGGTTTAGCTTGAACTTGTTTCTTCTCTCTAGACGCATCAGACTCCAGTTCTGATTGACTGCCTGACTCTGAAGCAGACTCAGAGTCACTGCTACCTGACTGACTGCTACTTCCATCACTACCGCTTCCAGAGCTTGAACCAGATCCAGAAGCAGATGTTGACCCAGAATCATCATCTGATTGGCTGCAAATAAGATAGCAGGATATTATGCAATGGCTAAGGAAACATGATTAAAAAATGACTTTAGCTTCACCTATAAATCAACTGTTATATAAGTACAGGAACATGGATATCATACAAATGGTTGCACTGGATTAAGTAAGTCAGGAATGAAAACTCAAAGTTTAATCATATTCTTTTAACAAAAAAAAAGAGGAACAATAATTTAGAGAAGTAAAGCAAGGGTATTTCTCACCCACTCAAACCCTTAGCTTTATCAAATTCCACATTTATATGTTTTTGTATGTATGTATACACATGATTTCTTTTTTAAACACACGTTCCTTTAAAGAAAATATAACTTCCGTTTGTTTCCCTTTTTTTCATGAGAACTACAGGAAAAAAAAAATCTTTAAGGAAGTATTTGCCAGCAACATTTTATGTTGTGATTTTGATCAACTATATACAAAATGGGGGCCCACAACACAAGAAAGACATAGAGCTGTTGGAGCAGGTCCAAAAGAGGCCATGAAGATGTTCAGAGGACTGGAGCATCTCATTTATGAATAAAGACTGAGGGAGCTGGGAGTGTTCAGCCTGGAGAAGAGAAGACTCCAGGGAGACCTCATTGTGGCCTTCCAATAATTAAAAGGAGCATAAAAGGAGGTTCAGGTTGGATATCAGGAAAAGGTTCTTCACCAAGAGGGTGGCTGGGCACTGGAACTGGCTCCCCAGGGACATGGTCATGGCCCAGAGCTTGCTGGAGTTCAAGAAGCATCTGAATAATGCTCTCAGACATATGGTCTGATTTTTGGGTGGTCCTGGGTGGAGCCAGGAGTTGGACTCAATGACCTTATGACTCCCTACCAACTCAGGATATTCTATGATTCTACGATAACCAAGAGGAAGACAAACTCTTCACACGGGTAGAAAAGGATGGAATGGTTTTAAACTAAAAAGGGGAGAGATTTAGATTAGATGTTTGGGGGAAATCTTTCATTCAGAGGGTGGTGAGGCACCACTAAGTAGTGGATGCCCCATATCCCTGGAGGTATTCAAGGCTAGGTTGGATGGGTTCCTGGGCAGCCTGATCTAGTGGGTGGCAAACCTGTTCACAGCAGGGAGGTTGGAACTAGATGATCTTTCAAGTCCCTTCCAATCCAAGATATTCTATGATTCTTTAATCTGGCATTCAAGCTTGAATGGAAATTAACTTGAAATTTCTAAAAGGTCATCAACAAAGGAATCCAAACTTCATTGTGTTTTCAGAAGCACTATAGTTGCTTAACAGTGTAAACCATTTAATGAAAAACAGCCCTACAAAGTATTCTAATCATTAAATCAAAGACTAATGTATATGTAAATCTCTTTCTTATTTTGTTGGTAGAATACATTATGCATTTTTATGAGGGCTACTCCAAAAGTAATGCCTCTTATTTCATTATGTTGGCCCACGATGTCATAGGCAAATGCTGGTGGTATGGCAGTAGAGGTTGAACCTTCCCATCAATATCCAGTTACATTTTGTTGCCATGCAACACGTGGCAGCAGAGGGGCAGTCTGACAAAATGGTGTCTTGACATGGAAGTGCATATGAAGCAAAGGTGTGTCACCGAATTCCTCCATGCGGAAAAAATGGCACCCACTCACATTCATCAACATTTGCTGAACATTTATGGAGACCAAACAGTGGATGCGAGCAAAGTGAGGAGTGGGTAGTGCGTTTCAGCAAGTGGCAGCAGTGACGTGAAAGACAAGCAATGTTCTAGAAAGCCATGTACAGCTGTCACACCATGAAATGAAGAGTGTCTCAATTACATCATCCATGCAAATCGGTTAAAGGTAGAGAGTGTTGAAAAATAGTGTTTTGTAGCTGAGAATTGATTCTACCAAATAGTGTTATTGTACTCTTTGTATCTGTTGTCATTTGTGTGGTAATAAATAGGAAGCATTATTTTGGAGTGACCTATATATATTTAGTTTTCTCTCTTCCTTTTCTGTCTTCCTTAAATAGTTTTTACCTCAACTCACGAGAGTTATTTTATTTCCAATTCTCCCCCTTATCCCACTTGCAGGGGGGAAGTGAGCAAACAGCTCTGTGGTGCTTAACTGCCTGCTGGATTTAACCACAACATATGCAATACTTAAAACACCAATAGCTGTTTATCAAAGGATTTTCCTCTGAGAAATTTAATAGATTTAAACCAACTTTAACAATGATGAGAAATGCAAAGCAAAACAGACACTATCTCTCACAAAAAGTAATCTCTCACTCCAACAACTTGTATCTGCATGTATGAGAACTATTGAGTCACGGCCTGAACCACTGATTGAGCACCTGGGGAAAGGACCCAGTCAGGCCCAGGAGCACAGGTGAAGGCAATTCACCTGTGCAACCAGAAAGAGTGGAGCCTGGCTCCACCTCTCTTAGACCTCATTTAAGGGCTGACTGCCCCTGGGGAAGAATCTTTTCATGGATATGCTTCCTTGTTGTAGTGTTCCTCTGCAAACCTAGACTCTTCTGATATGGGTGAGCAATCTTCTTTTCTTCCTTTGTAATCACTTTCTATTGTGCCAGTCCTTCTGTCATCACACCTTCATTGTAATGCCTTTCCCATTATATTGACCTGTTCAATTGCTACATTTGGTGAGTCAGGTAGGTACTTATTTATGATGGATTACCTTTTAAAAAAAACTATATATTGGATTGTCACTGGGACCCCAAATATACTGAAAGAGGAACTCCCAGGGGAAACCCTGGGATTCTTAGGTTCTCTCTGGCTAAGTGCTGCTCAGATTATTGAAGAATGGGGACCTATAAGGGACAGTAGTCCCATTAATATATCCCTGTCAAAAATGGCTGGCTTACTGAAGAAAGTAAAACTAAATGTTTTGACAACTGAGGAAAGAATAGTAGCAGCATCTGCTGTGGCATAGCTGCTGCTTCTCTCAATTAATGTATATCATTTCTTGTAAGAGGAATTAAAAGATAAAAACAAGCTTTTGAAAGCTTGTACTAGAAAAATGAAAAACAAATCTTTGATAGGACAAACTGCCTCACCTTTAAACAGTACTTCCCCTTTGAAACTAAGACCCATATCACTAGAAGGGGAAAAGGACTTGTATCAGCAGGATCCTTGGATCCAACCACTGTGATTCATAATGATGAAAACCATTTCCTAATTCAATGGGTAACGGTAGCATGTAGAATCGTATGGCTGAACAAAAATCCAGTTCCAATAATACTGGTCTATGGATCTCAGTGGAGGAACTTCAAAACTATATTAGAGAATTAGGAATGAAGGAGGCAATATATGACAATAGCTTTGAGAGTCCAGACTTGGTTAAGTTTTTGGTGGGGATGAGGGACCTCATATTACAACAAGCTCCTCTCTACCTGTATGGTACACTGGTGTCCATACTGAACCCCTTAGAGGCCATCATTCAACAGGCTGCCCAATTGGTGGCTGATCTAAGGGAGACAGAGTGCCTTTGGACTAGGTACAATATCTGAACATTGGAAGGGGCTGAGGTCCTCCCTGTAATTAAAAGCAGGAGACCTGCCCCACAGACTCCTCAATCAGGACCCATAGGGGTATCCCGAAACCATATGTTTAATGACCTAATCTAGGTTGGGGTTCAATTTGCAAGAATTGATCGCCAACCCAATCATGTTCTCCTCTAGCTACGGAGGCAGTTGGAGGACAATCAAAACTTTCAAAATCACCCCAAAAAAACTGGGGTGAGAACTATTGACCGAATAAAAACATTGGTCACTCTACCAGAGAAGAGTGCCATTCAGGAGGTGATTGTGCCCCTCTACTTGGCTCTTGTGAGGCCCCATCTGGAGTACTGAGACCAGGCCTGGGGCCCCCGGTGCAGGAAGGATGTGGTGCTCCTGGAGTGGGTCCAGAGGAGGGCCACTAAAATGATCAGAGGGATGGAGCACCTCTCCTATGAGGAAAGGTTGAGGGAACTGGGCTTGTTTAGCTTGGAGAAGAGAAGGCTCTGGGGAGACCTCATTGTGGCCTTCCAGTACTTGAAGGGAGCATATAAACATGAGGGGGGAATGGCTGTTTACAAGGGTGGATAGTGATAGGATGCATGGGAACTGTTGAATCACTGCCTGAACCTCTGATTGACCACCTGAGGCAATCACTGAGTCAGCTGCGGGAGCACAGGTGAAGGCAATAGATAAAATGATTCCAGGACAGATCCCAGGATTTGTGGGATCTCCCTATTATGGACTAGTGGTCATTATTGAAAAATGAGGTCCCCTGTGTGTTATGGGAAATATCTCCCCATATCGCATGGCAGACTACTTTCAGGAATTAGCAAAGATATACTGATCACGAAAGAATGACAATTAGCTGCCTCCACAGTGGCATGGCCATTATTAAATGCTCTAAATCAGACTGAAATGAGGAATAACACTTTAGAGAATGAAAACCAATTTTTGAGAGACCACATTGAAAAGTTAGAGCAAGAACTTGACATATTAACAGGGAAGAAACCAATTCTGCATTTTCCAGTAGGTCAAGTTTGCAACATTTCAATAGACAATGACCAGACTCCTGAATCAATCGACTTCATTGATCAGGAAAATAAAAATTCTAAATTAGATCTTGAAGCTCTGATTGCGACAGATCCACTGGAGGTCTGTCCTGTTATAACTCAGAACACAAAGGAAGTACAGGACAGACCAGTAGGGGTGCTGCCGGATCAGTGGCCCTGTCCAGACTCACTTGCACGTAACAGCCCAGCCATACACAGCAATGGAATTGATGGATTTAGTCCAGCAATTTTGGCAAAGGCCTAGAGAAAAGTGTGCCCGTGTCATGGTTTCATGATTTTTGGTTATCAGTATTCCACATCACAACATCATGCAGTGTACTGGGAGTTAAAGAGCAAATGCTTTAGTTCCGGGTACCTGTCTGGAAGAGAAGAACAACTACAGTCCCCAAGAGCCTTTTCGAGTACTGTTATTATTCCTGCTCAAGGGAACAGATATAAGGGTGCAGGTCATCTGACTCGGCCCTCTTCTCGTCTTGCTGTGTTCCCTGTCGGATCAGCTTGCTACTGCTGCTCCTGACTGCACGTAAGGCTTCAGCATTAGTGTAAGGCCTTTGAGAGAAAGATTGTCTGAGAGTCAATTATTGTTGATTTATATTGTATTATAGTGTGTTATCTTACATTCCAATACTATATTTAGTAAATTAGTTTGTTTCTCCTCAGATCGTTGCCGCTGTTTTTAATTATTTTGGGGTCCCCTGTTTCCCTTCCTGGAGGTGGGGATTTTGTGAAATCCCTCCGCCCCACTAGTCACGGAACCGGGCTGGACCAGCCCTTAAAACATTGACAGCCAGCATGGTTATTAAGACTGTGGGACTCTGGGGCAGAAAGTGTCATGGTGAATGGCCTGGAAACATCCAAGTTGGCCACCATGACTGTCCATCCTGCCCTTAGGCAGAGGCTATATGCTGGTGTCCAATATACCAATGAAAACCACTCCATAATAGATTGGTTGATGGCAGCATGCCGTATGGTCTGGCCTAATAAATCCAATATACGTCTACGTGCAGGGATGTGGTCCTCCATGGAGGACCTTCAATATTATATCTGAGAACTAGGTATAAGGGAAGCAATTTATGAAGATACATTTAATAGTCCTGATATGGTCAAATTCTCAGCAGGAATGAGAGACCTGATTCTACAGCAGGCCCCCTCCCATCTATATGGCACCCTGGTCTCTATTAAATCCCCTGGTGTCCTCAGAAGTGGCAGTCCAGGAGGCTGCCCAGTTAGTGGCCAACCTAGGAGAAACAGAACACATGTGGACTAGGTGCAACATTTGAACATTAGAAGAGGCTGAGGTTCTGCCAGTGCTAAGAGGACAGCTACATGAGCTCCTCAATCGGGACCCATAAGGGTTTCCCAAAAACAAATGTTTAATGATCTAATTTGGGCTGGGGTCCAATTTGCTACGATTGACTGCCAGCCCAATCATGTCCTCCTCCAGCTTTGGAAACAACTAAAGGACAATCAAAAATTTCAGAACTACCCCCAAGAAACCTAGGGTGAGAGTTATAAATAGCCTTCCAACTACAACGTGGAATTTGGAAGACTTTATAGTTCCCAATAGGAGGAAAAAAAAAAAAAGCCTCCTCAGGTGTCTCGGGCCATGATGTCTGAGCCATTGGTGGCAAAAGACTTGGCCATAGCACAATTCATGGTGTGAGGAGGGATGTTAGTCCCCCTAGGGCCTCCAGACAGGACCGGAGGCCCTATGTAGAATTAACGATTTATTGGTCCCGAATAGATATTCAGAGAGTTCTGGTGTTGGTGGACACTGGAGTGGAAACATCGATTATCTATGGAGATCTGACTAAATTTGATGGTGACAGAGTGATGATTGGTGGTTTTGGGGGACAGACAATTCCTGTCACCCAAACATGGTTAAAATTGGGGGTTGGGCGTCTCCCACCCTGGGAGTATAAAGTGTCTATCACCCCAGTCCAGGAATACATCCTGGGCATAAACATTTTATGGGGTCTAGCTCTCCAGACAACTGTGGGAGAGTTCAGACTTCAACAGAGGTGTATTAGTATCTGGGCAGTGCAGGCACTATTAGGAGGCCATGTGAAACATGGACCTATTTGCCTGCTGAAGCTGTGCCAGATTACTAATGTAAGACAGTATAGACTCCCAGGTGGGCAAAATGAAATATCGAGAACAGTGCAGGAATTAGAAAAAGTAGGTGTTATAAGACCTGCACGCAGCCCATATAATTCCCCCATATGGCCAGTGTGAAAGTTGGATGGCACATGGAGAATGACAGTGGATTACAGAGAATTAAATAAGGTCACGTCGCCTATTCATGTGGCCATACCCAATATTGCCTCCCAAATGGACACATTAAGTAGGGAAATAAAAACCTATCATTGTGTCCTAGATTTAGCAAATGTGTTCTTCAGTATCCCAATTGCTGAAGAGTTGCAAGATCAGTTTGCATTTACGTGGGGAGGCAGACAGTAGACCTTTCAGGTCCTGCTACAAAGGTATGTGCATTCACCAACATATTGTCATAATCTAGTGGTGCGTGACCTGGCTAATTGGGAAAAACCTGACGATGTTAACTTATATCATTACATGGATGATCTCCTGTTGACATCTGACTCACTGGAGGCAGTAGGACAGGCAGCAGTTTCATTAACTGCCTATTTACAACAGAAAGGATGGACTACAAATCCTCAGAAGGTGCAAGGTCCGGGCCTATCCATGAAATTCCTGGGGGTAGTTTGATCAGGAAAGACCAAGGTATTACCCAGTGCCATAATAGATAAGGTTCAGGCGTTTCCAGTCCCTACAACACCAAAGCAGCTGCAGGAGTTTTTAGGTATATTAGGGTACTGGTGCTCTTTTATACCTCACTTAGCGCAGCTGTTAAGACCACTGTACAGACTCACGAAAAAGGGGCAGCTATGGGACTGGGGGAGAACGGAACAGGACGCTTTCCAACAGGCAAACCTGGTGGTTAAACAAGCCCAGGCATTGGGTGTATTCAGTCCTACCCTCCCAGCCAAATTGCATGTTCATGTCACTCAGGATGGTTTTGGCTGGGGCCTATGGCAACGCCAGAGTTCTGTCCGGACCCCCATTGGATTCTGGTCTCAGGTCTGGCGCGGAGCAGAGGAAAGATATAGTATGATTGAGAAACAGTTATTGGCTGCCTACTCCGCATTACAAGCGGTGGAGCCAATAACTCAAATGGCTGAAGTTATAGGTAAGACCACTCTGCTGATTCAGGGGTGGGTAAAAGATCTGACGCACCTTCCTAAGATGAGGGTGGCCCAACCATAAACAGTGGCGCGATGGGTCGCCTATCTCAGCCAGAGGAGCAGTCTGTCTTCATCACCATTAAAGGAAGAACTTCAAAAGATCCTAGGCCCGGTGAGGTATCATAGTGATGCACCAAAAGAAACATTGATCGCTCCTCCGGAGAAGAGCCTCGTTCAGGAGGGGAAACATCCTATTCCTGAAGATGCCTGGTACACAGATGGGTCCAGCAAGGGCAACCTGAGCAAGTGGAGAGCAGTAGCATACTATCCCTCCACTGAGACGATCTGGTTCGATGAGGGGGACGGTCATAGCAGCCAATGGGCATAACTGCGAGCCGTGTGGATGGTCATAACCAAGGAACCTGGGGATGGCATCCTGGACATCTGCACGGATAGTTGGGCTGTGTACCGAGGCCTCACCGTTTGGATTGCACAGTGGGCCACCCAGGAATGGACTATCCATGCCCGACCAATCTGGGGCAAAGATACATAGTTAGACATATGGAATACAGTTAAACACAGGACTGTACGTGTCTACCACGTGTCCGGTCATCAACCTTTACAATCACTGGGAAATGATGAAGCGGACACGCTGGCTCGAGTTCGATGGATTGAGAATTCACCGTCTGAGAACATCGCCCATTGGTTACATCAGAAACTACGGCATGCTGGACAAAAGACAATGTGGGCAGCTGCTAAAGCATGAGGGCTGCCCATACAACTATCTGACGTAGTCCAGGCATGGTGTAGTGGAATTCCAGGGTCACAGCCTGAACCAATGGGTGGGCTCTGTGAGTGTGTGAGTGCGGCGGCGCGGCGGTACGAACGGGGGAGGGACACATTTCCTCAGCTCGGCTCTGCCTGCACGCTGCTACCGGGAGGGGTGAGTCGATTCTTTTTGATATCTTTCCCTCGTGTGCCTATTTCTTAAATAAAGGCTTTGTCATTACCTTCATTTGCTCTACATTTTGGCGAGCCAGGCAGCCAAATATCTTTAAAGATACCCAATTATAAGCCTCTTAAAATAATTACCATGACATTTTTGAACAACTTCATGGGATGGTTTGGACAGGGAAAGGCTAGCACCATAAGTGAAGTTTTGCCAGGGCACATCCCGGGATTCCTAGGATCCCCATATCACGGGAATGCTTGTATTATTGAAAAATGGGGTCCCCTACGGGATGCAGGAAATGTTCAGGAATCCCCAGCCCGCCTGGCTGAGTATTTCAGTAGTCTAAACAAAAACGTACTGACTACACGAGAACGACAGTTAGCTGCCTCCACGGTGGCGTGGCCGCTGCTGATGGCCTTGAACCGGCTAAATATAACTGCAGAGGCTCTCACTGATGAAAATCAACTATTACGTGACCGTGTGAACGAACTGGAAAGACAGGTTGCAATTTTGAGAGGGAAAAAACCTAACCCTATAATTCCGGTACAAAAAATCCGAAACATCTCTCTAGAAATTACTGGAGATCCTATACATGACAATCCACGTGAACTGGATTCAGAAAATGAAGGCACTAAAAAGTCGGATCTTGAGGCTCCACTAGAGCTAGATCCCTTTGAGATCCGACCAGTTGTAACTCAAAAAACGAAAAAAAAACGCAGGACAGGCCAGCGGGGCTGCCCCCTGACCAGTGGCCCCCTGCCCAGAGCACACTACATGTAACAGCTCGCCCATACACGGCAGCTGAATTAATGGATTTAGTACAACGGTTTAGACAAAAACCGAGAGAGAGTGTGCCAGCATGGTTACTCAGACTATATGACATGGGGGCAGAAAGCGTTGTGGTGAATGGGCCAGAAATCTCAAAACTGGCATCCATTACTACTCACCCGGCCCTCAGGCAGAGACTATATGCGGCTGTGCAACACAATGAAGAAAATCATTCACTGATTGCATGGTTAATGGCCGCATGCCGTGCGACATGGGCGAATAAAACGGACATACCATTAAATACCGGTCTATGGTCCTCTATGGAGGACTTACAAAATTACATCCGAGAATTAGGTATGAAGGAGGCAATTTATGAGGACAATTTTGAGAGCCCAGATATGATAAAATTTTCCGCAGGAATGAGGGACCTCATCCTGCAGCAGGCTCCACCACATCAGTATGGAACTTTGGTATCCATACTGAATCCCCTAGTGGCCTCAGAGGCCATTATACAACAGGCCGCCCAATTGGTGGCAGATCTGGGGGAGACAGAGCGCCTGCGCGCCAGGCGCAATGTCCGAATGGTGGTGGAAAAGTCAGACATCCATCCGCCACCACGACCAAGGAGACCTGCCCTTAATGTAATTCAATCTGGACCCATCAGGATCTCAAGAAAACAAATGTTTACTGACCTAATCAGGGCAGGAGTTCAATTTCAAAAGATCGATGGACAGCCTAACCAGGTCTTATTACAACTATGGAAACAGTTACCAAACAGTCAGAGATTCCAATCCTCCCCTAAAAGGGAGGGAGTTAGACTCATAGAACGGATTCCACAAAACACGTGGAATCTAGAAGACTTCATAGTCCCATCAAAAAAACGTAAACCTCCTCAGGTGGCTCGGGCAGCCACAGTCGAGCCATCAGAGGAAAAAGACTTAGGGATTGCAGAGCTGATGGCATGACAGGGGAGCCAAAATTCCCCAAGACTAGGGTCTCCAGAGGAGACCGGAGACCCTACGTTGAACTAACGATTCATTGGTCCCGAAAGAATGTACAGCGGGTTATGGCATTAGTAGATACTGGGGCAGAAACATCAATTATATATGGTGACCCAAACCAATTTTCAGGCTCTAAGGCAGTGATAGGTGGGTTCGGGGGGCAGATGATCCCCGTAACACAAACATGGTTGAAACTGGGGGTTGGGCGTCTACCACCCCGGGAGTACAAGGTGTCTATCGCCCCAATTCCAGAGTACATATTGGGGATTGATATCCTGGCGGGTTTGACTCTCCAAACCACTGTGGGAGAGTTCAGATTAAGGGAAAGATGTATTAGTATCCGGGCAGTGCAGGCAATCATAAGGGGTCATGCAGAAATTGAACCTATTTGTTTGCCACAACCACGCCGGATCACAAATACAAAGCAGTATAGACTCCCGGGTGGGCAACAAGAAATTACCAAGACTGCAGGAGCTGGAGAGAGTAGGGATCATTAGACCTGCACACAGCCCATACAACTCCCCCATATGGCCAGTCAGGAAAGCAGATGGTACGTGGCGAATGACAGTAGACTACAGAGAACTAAATAAAGTCACGCCACCGATCCATGCAGCTGTACCCAACATTGCTTCCCTCATGGATACATTAAGTAGAGAAATAGAAACATACCACTGTGTTCTGGATCTAGCAAATGCATTTTTCAGCATTCCAATTGCTAAGGAGTCCCAAGACCAGTTTGCATTCACGTGGGAGGGCAGGCAGTGGACTTTTCAAGTTCTACCTCAGGGGTACGTGCATTCACCTACTTTTTGTCATAATTTGGTGGCATGTGACTTGGCAAATTGGAACAAACCATCTACTGTCAAAATGTTCCACTACATCGATGATTTGATGTTAACGTCTGACTCAATCGAGGCATTAAAAAAGACAGTACCATCATTAATTACTTATTTACAGGAAAAAGGATGGGCTATAAACCCACAAAAAGTACAAGGACCAGGGCTATCAGTTAAATTCCTGGGTGTTGTCTGGTCAGGTAAGACTAAGGTGTTACCCAGTGCAATCATTGATAAGATCCAAGCGTTCCCGGTTCCTACGAAACCGAAGCAGTTGCAGGAGTTTTTGGGTATATTAGGATATTGGCGATCCTTTATTCCCCATTTAGCACAACTGCTAAAACCCTTATATCGATTAACAAAAAAAGGCCAAGTATGGGATTGGGGTAGAACAGAACAAGAAGCCTTCCAGCAAGCAAAAATAGCTGTTAAACAGGCCCAGGCGCTAGGTATATTTGATCCGACCCTTCCAGCCGAACTGGATGTGCATGTGTACAAAAAGGGGCAAAAATAAAGGGGAATGTCCCATCAACCAAGAAGGGTTTGGCTGGGGGCTGTGGCAGCGCCAGAGTTCTGTTCGAATCCCAATTGGGTTCTGGTCACAGATTTGGCATGGAGCAGAAGAGAGATACAGCATGGTTGAAAAGCAGTTATTGGCTACCTATTCTGCATTGCAGGCAGTAGAACCAATAACTCAGATCGCAGAGGTTATTGTCAAAACAACTTTACCAATTCAGGGGTGGGTAAAAGACCTAACTCACATTCCTAAGACCGGGGTGGCCCAATCACAAACAGTAGCACGCTGGGTTGCCTATCTTAGCCAAAGAAGCCGCCTGTCATCATCTCCACTGAAGGAAGAACTTCAAAAGATACTTGGGCCAGTAACATATCACAGCGAGACACCTGAGGAAATAGTGGTTACTTGTCCAGAAAAGAGTCCTGTACAGGAGGGGAAATACCCTATCCCAGAAGATGCCTGGTATACAGATGGATCCAGCAGAGGGAACCCAAGTAGGTGGCGAGCTGTCGCATACCATCCCTCAACTGAAACAATATGGTTTGAAGAAGGGGATGGACAAAGTAGCCAGTGGGCTGAGCTACGAGCTGTGTGGATGGTGATAACTCAAGAGCCTGGCAACAGTGCACTAAACATCTGCACAGATAGTTGGGCAGTCTACCGAGGGCTCACGCTCTGGATAGCACAGTGGGCCACTCAGGATTGGACAATCCATGCCCGACCTATCTGGGGCAAAGATATGTGGGTTGATATATGGAACGTGGTTAGGCACAGGACCGTACGAGCATATCATGTCTCTGGACATCAACCCTTGCAGTCACCAGGCAATGATGAAGCTGACACACTGGCTCGAGTCCGATGGTTGGGAAGTACACCATCAGAAGACATAGCTCACTGGCTGCATCGGAAATTACGGCATGCAGGACAGAAAACCATGTGGGCAGCAGCTAAAGCATGGGGGTTGCCCATACAGTTACCAGATATTGTCCAGGCATGTCAGGACTGTGACGCTTGCTCGCGAATGAGACCAAGACCTCTGCCGGAAACTACGGCCCATCTCGCTAGAGGACACAACCCATTACAGCGATGGCAGATTGATTATATAGGTCCTCGATCTGAGGGGGCCAGATATGCCCTAACTTGTGTCGATACAGCAAGTGGACTGATGCAAGCCTATCCTGTAGCAAAGGCAAACCAAGCCTCTACCATCAAAGCTCTAACTAGATTGATGGCATCATACGGGACTCCTGAGGTTATTGAGAGTGATCAAGGTACACATTTCACAGGTGCAACTGTGCAGAAGTGGGCTGAAGACAATAACATTGAATGGCAGTTTCACCTGCCCTACAATCCAACAGGAGCAGGCCTAATAGAAAGATACAATGGGATCCTGAAGGCTGCTCTGAAGGCAGATTCACAGTCCTTGCAGGGCTGGACCAAAAGGCTTTATGAAACCCTGCGAGACTTGAATGAGAGACCAAGAGATGGCAGACCCAGTGCTTTAAGAATGCTGCAGACAACTTGGGCCTCCCCACTTAGGATATAAATTACAGGCAAGGACACCTCACTCAAGCCACAAGTTGGCACTATGAATAATCTTCTGCTCCCTGCCCCTGATGACCTAGAGCCCGGGAGACACAAGGTAAAATGGCCTTGGAAGGTGCAAGCAGGACCAAAATGGTGTGGTCTCCTTGCACCTTGGGGGAGATTGTTAGAAGATGGGGGATCAGTAAACCCTTCAGTAATCGGTGTATGGCCAACAGAGGTAGTAGTTGACACCCCTGTTTTCATTGCACAGGGGACATTAATCATGTCCATGTGGCAAATTAGAACCCCCCCTTTGGTACCTGATATAGTGATTCAGTCACAGATTTCGGGCCAAAGAGTGTGGTATCGAAGGCCAGGACATGCCCCGATACAGGCAGAGGTGTTGACTCAAGACCGAAATACAGCCTGCATCTTACCGTGGAGGGCAGACCTACCCCTCCTCGTACCTATTAAACATCTGTTTTACTCCCCTTGAGGTTTTAAGTTCACAGGATGGCCTGCAGGAGCAACATCACTCAAACATCATGACACCCTGTGACGCACTGCTGAACTTTTGGGGACTGGAGAGCATGAATCAGAAGCGCTACTGGTCCTTGAAAAAGATACGCCTCAAGAAAGAACATCAAGCACTGGCCCAACAGAACCGTGAAGGGGACTGCCACTGATTGCCTTTATTGTCTTGGTATCCTATATTGCGGCGGGTGTTGTGTATGCGTCGCGATGTGCATTGTGTCTTGGGCCACCAGGTTGCAGGGGCTCACCCCCTACCTGCTCAGTCATTGGTTCATGCTGTGAAGGAGTGGAGTGTAGTGGAATTCCAGGGTCACAGCCTGAACCAATGGGTGGGCTCTGTGAGTGTGTGAGTGCGGCGGCGCGGCGGTACGAACGGGGGAGGGACACATTCCTCAGCTCGGCTCTGCCTGCACGCTGCTACCGGGAGGAGTGAGTCGATTCTTTTTGATATCTTTCCCTCGTGTGCCTATTTCTTAAATAAAGGCTTCATTTAAATTCATTATTTTTTAAATAAAGACCTTCATTTGCTCTACACATGGCAAGACTGCGATGCTTGCTCCAAGATGAGACTGAGACTGTTGCCCAAAACAACAGCCCATCTTGCTAGAGGACACAATCCTCTCCAGCGATGGCAGGTTGATTACATTGAGCCCCTCCCTCAGTCTGAGGGGGTGAGGTATGCCCTGACCTGTGTTGATACTGCAGGCGGACTACTGCAGTCCTATCCAGTGCCAAAAGTGAACCAGGCATATACCATCAAGGCACTTACCAAACTGATGTCTGCCTACGGGACACCACAAGTCATCGAGAGCAACCAAGGGACTCATTTTACTGGAGCAATGATAGAGCGCTGGGCAGAAGAAAATAACATCGAATGGTGATTCCACCTGCCATATAATCCAACAGGGGTAGGCCTCATAGAACGTTACAGTGGTATTCTCAAGGCTTCCCTGAGGACAGACTCCCAGTCTCTGCAGGGGTGGACAAAGAGACTCTATGAAACCCTGCGAGACCTGAATGAAAGACCTCCAGATGGCAGACCCTGATGATGCTACAAACAACATGGGCCTCCCCGCTTAGCATCCAAATTACAGGCACTGATAATTGGGTCAGACCCCAGGTCGGTAATGAAAACAATCTTCTGCTCCCTGCCCCTGAGAATCTAGAACCAGGTACACATAGAATAAAATGGCCTTGGAAGGTGCAGGTAGTGAAGGGCAAAATCAGGTCCCTGCAGTATAGAAAGAAGGGCTTCATAGCAACAAAAGAGAAAGCAGCTTCACAAGGTAGACATACGGGGCAAATAGAGATAGTTTATGTAGAGGGTATTAGAAAACAAAGGGTTCCAAGCACTTTCACAGGCGCTAGGTCCAGAATAACAAGGAGAATGAAGGCCATAAAGATAAGGACCGGAGAACAGCTCGAAAACAATTGGCAGGGAGGTGATTAGATGTCTGAAGTGCAAGCTGAAACCAGTTTGGGGGATGACCCCGCTTTGGGGTCAGAAGTTTGCAGCGAGGAAGACTATGAGCCTTCGCGAGGAAGACTACGAGCCTTCATCATCACGACCTACTACGCATGCGCAAGGGGGGGAGGGACTGTATGCTAATGGGCTCTCGAGAATGTAGTGAATATGTATCCGAATTCCTGTCAACTATTGATTATGTATTAGTTTGACCTATATCTATAACACGATTACTTCGGACAATGTGCAAGTTAGGTGGAATGATCCCCCTTGCACCAGGGTGTACGCGCGTCACCAATAAACACATACCTGTTCTATATCCTTACTGGCGATAGGGTCTGATTTCCGCACGTCAATTTGGCACCTCAGATGGGACCCACTCTGGCTGCAGGACCAGCTGAGAGAGGGGACACCTTTGGCGCGCCCCAAGATTTCTTGGAAGGACTCCCTTCCTCACCTGATAACTGCGGGGACAGACAAGGACCATCCATAGGCGGACCAGGTATGTGTATGGAAAAGGGGGAACCCGTAAGGCGTGAGGAGACGTCCTACGCAGGGTATGAAGGAGCGTGCCTGCTCCCCCACCCCGAGGTATGTGAGCTCACGGGTTAGGTTGCCGGCTGGGGTAGGAAGACTCCTTGGGGAGTTCGTACAAAGGGGACCTGTAAGTCGTACGCGAGGAAAGAGCAACAGCTCTCCCTTAGGTGATTGGTAACAGCAGGGATTTTGTCAAATGATAACGTGGATTCTCCTGGAGATAGTAGTGGGAGTTATAGGTTGTATTATTGTTATCACCATCTGCTGAGTGTTCGGTACCGTGTATCTAATCATTTCAGGTCAAGCTGACTTTCGGAAAAATCTTAAAGCTTGCAACTGATCGACTAATGTACTAGTGTTATTAAGATTTCAGCTAAAGGACATCGTCAGCACTGTGTATTATGTATAAACCGTGGTTTTTGTTCTAAATGTCAGAGTGAGTGTGGTGTGAGTGAGACGTGTTCCATTCAGGGAGTGAGTGTCAGTCCATTTATGTAGTACTGTGTTCTGATTGCGGGGAAGAGTGTAAAGGAAGGTGGACAGGCTTCTGTGAGATCTGTTTCCAAGTGTTTATAACTGAACAATATCACTATACGGTGTTAAGGGCTGTTTGTGGAAACTTTGAGGAAATTAGGAATCAATAAGAACTGTGTAAACATCATGGGAGGCTCCCAGGGGAAGGAAATTCCCAAACAAACCCCTTTGGGATGCGCATTGGCACACTGGTGGGATATTGCAGGGGAACCTGGAGGCACCTTGAGTAAGAAAACTTTAATCAAGTATTGCAATCAATGGTGGTTAATATATGTTAGAAGATGATGAGAAGTGGCATCGGAATGGGACCCTAAACTATAATGCCTTCTTACAGTTACTGTTATTCTTAAGGAGGGAAGGTAAATGAAATAAAACAAACAGTTTTTATAACTGAGTGCTCTAATCACGAGACTAAGTACTGGGTGTTTGTGGAAACTGAAGAACTGTATTGTTTGATTTGTGGGTTCTGAAGGGAATGGGACAAACAGTTTTGATGGTATAAGTAAGTGTTATTGTTAATGGTATACAGAAGCTTGATTGAGGGTATGTGGAAGTGTAACTGAGGGTATGAACAGTGGACAAAGGAAAAAGGGTTAAAGAGAAAGTGAGTTTATCTGCACTGGCATGAGAGCAGCCCCCCCACACCATTCCCCTGCGAGCAGAACTCTCGGAGTGAGAGTGCCGGAGTCAGAGACTGCTGTTGTAAACAGTGTTACTTGCGAATGGGGGGAGGTGGAGATGATGGGGCACTGGCAGTGAGAATAGCCTTCATGTGCAGAGATCTAGGAAACCCGAAATTCCAGTGTTAGCACTGGAAACCTCTGGATAGGAGGAGGTGAAGCTGAAATGTAATGTTAGTACTTTATGGAATGATGAGAGTTTGGAAAGTGGAATGGCAAAAGGAATGACAGGAGGGTGCCAACTGTGGATACACAGCTACGGACTTTTGGTAAAGCCCCTTCATGAAGTAAGTAAGAGATGGCCAGAGTGGTTGAGGGCGGTGGCTGCACCAGTGTTCAATATTCAAGAACCTGGTAAATTTACGCTAGGCCAAAGAATAACAGTTTTAATATCTGATACAGTGTCTACTGTATTGGAGGTAAAAGAGGGCATTGGCTCTCACCCCCAGAGGTTCCTGAAATACCAGGCCATCCTGGTACAGCAGGATGATGCAGAAATAACTGGAACTAATATTGTCAACCCAGCATCTTTCCTTAGCGGAACTCCTGGAGAACCAGTATTTAATGACTGCTTTGAAACAACTGTGGCTACGGACTGTTGCCAGTTGGACCTGAAAGACGAATCCTTAGAAGATGCAGAAGACACCTGGGTTACTGATGGAAGCAGTTTTGTGAGACAAGGAAACCGTAAGGCAGGATATGCAGTAACTGCTACTGACAAGGTAATCGAAGCACAACCATTACCTGTGGGGACTTTCTCTCAGAAGGCTGAAATAACTGCCTTGACAAGAGCCTGAAATATATGGACAGAGGCTAATTATGTATTTGGGATGCTACACACTCATAGCACCATCTGAAAAGAGCAAGGAATGCTCACACACAAGGAAAAACAGCATAATGTAAATTAACCAAAGAGCGTGGCTATTATACATTGTAAAGAACATCAGAAAGGTAACACTGTACAGGAAACTGGAGATAAGATGGTGGATCAGGTGGCAGAACAGGTAGTTGAAGAAGGCTTTAATTCCAGACGGTAAACTTAAAATTTCTGAACCTGAGTCAAAACCTGTAAAATATTTTAAAGAGGATAGCAATCTAATTAATGATTTAGAAGGAAGAGAGCAGGCTGACAGATGGACATGTTGTTTTGCCCTTTGGTATTCTGTGGAAATTGGTTCTAAGGGAGGATAAGAAAATGTATTGGGCAAACAGACATTACAAAGTACAATCCTAGTACCAGGAAAGGGGTTCAAGTGGGCCTATTGGGAAAGAGAAACTTCCAGGGCAACAGTGACAAATTGATTTCTCGAAACTCCCAAGAAAAGGGGGGCATCGCTGTATGTTGGTACTAACTGATACCTTTTTGGGATGGCCAGAGGTATTTCCCTGTAGGACTAATAAGGCTCGGGAAGTAATGAAAATGCTGTTACATGCTGTTAATTCCAAGGTTCGGGGTTCCTGTAGCAATCTCATCAGATCGAGGCCCACATTTTTGCCAAGGTGGTCCAACAAAGAAGCACATTACTGGGAATTGACTGGCAATTGCACACACCTTATAGAGCGCAGTCAAGCGGACAGGTGGAAAAAATGAATCACCGGATCAAATTACAGATAGTGAAACTTGGCCAAGAGGCTGGGATTCACTGGCCACCAGCACTGCCTTTGGCATTTCTGAGAATTCAGACTAAACCCCGAACCAAGGAAGGATTAAGCCCACCTGAGATTCTTTATGGGCGACCTTATACTGTACAAAAGGAAATCTCTATGCAGGTGGGGGATAAGGTGTTGAGTGAATATATGGTCAGCTTGGCGAAGCAATTAAAGAAAATTGAACAAACAGTATTCGGTGCCAGGGCACGAGGCCTAGATGGTCCAGTGCATGATGTATTGCCAGGCGAGTATGTTTATGTTAAATCTCTCTCAGATTCACCTCTGGAACCAAAGTGGGAAGGACCCTACCAAATTCTCCTGACCACCCATACCACTGCCAAGGTAGAGGGACTTACACTGTGGATACGTCATACCTGCCTGAAGAAAGCACCAGGACCACAGCGAACAGCAGAAGAGAGCGAACCACTGAAAATCAGGATCCAAAAGCATGTATAAGATTTTGATAATAGTCAGTATGATTGGAGCAGTAGTCACAGCTTGGCAAGAGAATAGCTACTTAAAAATAACTGATAAAATTGGCCAGGCTCTCAACAAATCTTGTTGGATATGCACTGCCTTCCCCAGAGGGGAGGGAAAAGTGCCTGTTTATGGGATAGTGGCACTAAATTGGACCATTCCAGATTGGGTAGAGCACGGAAAGTGTAAGTTTGGCATAGAAGACAAGTCACAAAAGGGACCTAAATTTGATTTACTAGTTATAAACTTTACTAGATCTATCTTTGTACACAGAAAAACTGATGGTAAAGGTGGGGTGGGGGTTGGATGACGGAACTTGACAGGCATAGGGTGTAGTTGGGAATATGGAAATTCTGGGGCAGTATCAGGGATCAGTGAAGCTGGAAGGTGGAACCAAGGTGAGGGATCAATAAGGAGTCACACTGGGTCTCAGATAAGAACGTACTCGGAATTGTAGAGATGGGAGCATCATTCACTCATCAGGAAAATATGGCCAGGCCATGTAAGTTACCTCATAGATACTGGTGGCTATGTGGAGACGGCCAGGCACGAAAGGCATTACCTTTAAATTGGACAGGGACTTGTACTACAGAATACTTAATACCCCAGACCACGGCGCATGAGGAAATCCCTTGGGGACTCCTGAGGACCCCTTGAATTAGAACTAAGCGTACATACAACCCCCTAGCTATATATAACAAGGGATACCACAGCTTTCTGAGAGCTCTTATCCCGGCTCTAGGAGTTATCCAGCTAGAAAAAGCTATAGTAAATATCTCTGCAACTCTGGAAACCGTGGAGAATGCCACAACAGATGCATTACGGGCAATCCAAGAAGAGGTATCCTCCTTATCCAAAGTAGTACTCCAAAATAGGATGGCGTTAGACTTATTAACAGCCAAGGAAGGAGGGGTATGTACAATAATAAATCAGAGTTGCTGTGCTTACATCAATAAGGATTTAAGAACTGAAACAGATTTAAGGAAAATTTGGGAACAGACAAAAGTCCTGCATAGGACAAGTCAGGATGACACCAACTGGGAAGAAGATTTATGGAACTTGCTTACTAGCTGGCTACCAGATCTAGGATGGTTAAAGCAGCTCTTCCTAGTTTGTATCATCTTAGTACTGATTGTTGGTTTTACCTGTGTGATGATAAAGTGCTCCGCCTGCCTGTGCCGAAATACGAGAAAAGAATACGAGATATGGAAGAAACATGAGCTAAGGCAAAAGGTGGAAAGTGGGACCTATTTTGGGACCATAGAACAGATTAGAGAATCTAGCAGGTAGAAGTCCTGCTAGATTATAGAAAAGGGGGGAATTGAAGGGCAAAATCAGGTCCCGGCAGTATAGAAAGAAGGGCTTCATAGCAACAAAAGAGAAAGCAGCTTCACAAGGTAGACATAAGGAGCAAATAGAGATAGTTTAGGTAGAGAGTATTAGAAAACAAGGGATTCCAAGCACTTTCACAGGCGCTAGGTCCAGAATAACAAGGAGAATGAAGGCCATAAAGATAAGGACTGGAGAACAGCTCAAAAACATTTGGCAGGGAGGTGATTAGATGTCTGAAGTGCAAGCTGAAACCAGTTTGGGGGATGCCCCCCCTTCGGGGTCAGAAGTTTGCAGTGAGGAAGACTATGAGCCTTCGCAAGGAAGACTACGAGCCTTCATCATCACGACCTACTATGCACGCGCAAGGGGGGGAGGGACTGCATGCTAATGGGCTCTCGAGAATGTAGTGAATATGTATCCGAATTCCTGTCAACTATTGATTATGTATTAGTTTGACCTATATCTATAGCACGATTTCTTCGGACAGTGTGCAAGTTAGGTGGAACGATCCCCCTTGCACCAGGGTGTACGCGCGTCACCAATAAACACATACCTGCTCTATATCCTTACTGGCTATAGGGTCTGATTTCCGCACATCAGTAGGACCTAAGTGGTGTGGCCTACTTGCACCTTGGAGGAGATTATTGGAGGTGGGAGGCTCAGTAGCCCCTCCGGTAATAGGTACATGGCCTACGGACATTGTGGTCAACACTCCAGTCTTCATTACCAAAGGGACCCCCCTCGTGTCCCTATGGCAGATCAGGACACCCCCCCCTTGATGCCTGATATAGTCATGCAGCCGCAAACATCTGGCCAGAAGGTATGGTACAGGCAGCCAGGATGTGCCCCAGTACAAGCTGAAGTGTTGACCCAGGATAAAAATGTGGCCTGTATCTTGCCCTGGAGGGCAGACCTTCCACTCCTGGTACCCTTGAAACATCTGTATTATTCTCCATGAGTCTTTGAGCCTCCAGGACCACTGGAAGGAACAACATGTCACCAAAGTATCTGAGTGTTGCTGCCAGATCACGTATGACATCCGGTGATGATTTACATGGGACTGATGGAGCATAGAACGGACCTGCACCTCATGACTACATGCCTCCAGTAACATCGTCAAGGACTGGCCCATGAAAGAACATGAACTTTTACCGATCATCGCTCGTTTTAAAACTGTCATCCTACATCGTGATGGCAAATTGTATAAGCGCCATGATGCGTCGGATCTCTGTAACGGGAAGGATTTACCCTTTAATTGATTCAATCATTGGTTCATGCCGTGAAGGGGTGGAGTGCATGGGAACTGTTGAATCACAGCCTGAACCTCTGATTGACCACCTGAGGCGAGTGCTGAGTCAGCTGCAGGGGCACAGGTGAACGCAATTTCACCTGAGTGACCAGAAGGGGTGGATCCTGGCTCCACCCCTCCTAGACCCCATTTAAGGGCTGACTCCCAAGGAGGGAGGATCTCTCTCTGGAGATCACTCCTCTTAGAGCCCTTCTGCAAGCCCAGGACACAAGTAAGATTTTTATTTCATTTCTCCTTTTTAACACGATAATCTCTGTGGTCCAATACCTGTTTGCCCTACACCCTGTGACAACCTTACATATAATCAAAGAGCATACAGGACTTGATTTTCAGTTAACTATTCACCTGTTTGTTAATTTACCATATCACACTACATCATGTTATGTTTTCCCTTCAATCTTGCTCTTTCATTGTTTTCTTCTTCCCATCAACTCTATCCCATGGTGTAATTTGCCTTTTTTCCTCCTTTTTTCACTAATCAATGTGTTTCCAAAAGGAGACCAAACATTAACAGAAATTATGAACACTGTCAAGAATTGAATTGAAACTCTAGATCAAAACCAATGGAGTAAGGCAAACTTAACTACAGAACAACTATGCTGTTAAATATGATATATACAGAAAGGCATTATTACCAGGCATTAAATACATTGTTTTGTTCAGCTTAAAAAAAAACAAAGTATCCATACCACTAAATTAAGTCATGAATGCACGAGACTGCACAAAATAATTACAAGATTCCCACTTTAAAAATGTGTAGTTTCACATATAAACTTTATTTTGGATTATCAACATAAGTCTATAAAGAACTTCCACGATATATAGTAAAGAAGATTCTCTCATTCCTAGCTCTGGTGTCAAGTAATTGCATTTGTACAGCAGCATGTAAAGCTAAGATTTTGTCTGCACTAAATTTTATAAACTCTGTCTCTGAATATTCTCAACATATTCAAGAGCAGTTTAAGACTCATCCTTGAATGCAGTATTTATTTTCAAACTATTCTGCAAGAAAAGCAAGAGAGCTTGCAAAAAATTCTCTTTTGGTACATACAGTATTTGCACCTGTTCATTTTTCAAACTCCAATAAATACTTATGGAATAAAATCAGAACATGTTCTGGGGAGGTGACAGGAGAGAAGAGAAAGAAAAACATCACTGACAAATAGATTAAAAGGAAGTATCCTGTTACTTTCTTTTCAGTAGTCTTCAGTTTAGCTTCACTAGCTTACCTCTTAAATCAAGGTCCCCCGATAGGGGCACGCAACTAGGAACAGTCAGCTAATTTGTATGAGATACTAGGAAGAAAAACTCAGACAAAAAGCTACACAAGCCATGCTGCAAAAGCACTGCTAGAGTACACTCTTTAGACACCTTTATAAGACATAGATTGATAAAGGACCTAAAGGAGGACAATTTATCACTGCTAATATAAACAGTATTCATTACATTAAGCTGCCTTAATCCTACGCTTCAAAAACAACAGGAAAAAGAATATCAATATGAGAAATATACAAGTTCAACTTACTAAATCCAGAAAAGATCAATTTCAACAGGGAAAAGTCTTCTTCAAAAGGAAGATGAGAGAAAATGTGGGTCCCCTACTAAATGAGGTGGGAGCCTTAGTAACAGGGGACACTGAGAAGGTGGAGGTACTGAATGCCTTCAGTCTTTACTTTACAAACTGCCCCTTGGGAATACCAGACCACAGAGTTAAAGAGAGAGTCTGGGGAATGGAAAGTTTCCCTAGGGTTGAGGAAGAAATGGTCAGCGTCTAGCCAAAAAATCAGTGCATACAAATCCATGAGCCCTGATGGGATGCATCCACGTGTGCTGAGAGAACCAGCAGAGGTGATTGCTGAACCACTCTATCATCTTTGAAAGGTCCTGGCAAACGGGAGAGGTGCCTGAAGACTAGAGGATAGCCGATGTCACTCCAGTCTTCAAAAAGAGCAAGAAGGAGGATACAGGAAACTACAGGCCAGTCAGCCTCACCTCCATCCCTGGAAATGTGATGGAACAACTTGTTCTGGATGCCATCTCCAAGCAATTGAAAAAAAAGGTGGTTATCAGGGGAAGTCAACATGGATTCACCAAGGGGAAATCATGCTTGACCAACCTGGTAGCTTTCAATGATTTCATCCCTGGCTGGGTAGATGGGGAGAGCAGTGGATGTTGTGTACTTTGATTTCAAGCAAGGTGTTTGAAACCATATCTCACAATATACTTGTAGGTAAGCTTAGGAAGTATGGGATAGATGACTGGATGGTGAGGTGGATAGAGAATTGGCTGGACTGGCAAAGCTCAGAGGGTGGTCCTCAGTAGCACAGAGTATGACTGGAGGCCTGTACCTAGCTGGGTGCTAGGTCCAGTCTTGTTCAACATCTTTATCAATGACCTGGATGAAGGGAGAGAAGAGAGTCCGTCCTCAGCAAGTTTGCTGATGATACAAAGGTGGGAGGACTGGCTGACACACCTGAAGGCTGTGCTACCATTCAACGTGACCTGGACAGGCTGAGAGTTGGGCAGGGAAGAACCTGATGAGGTTTAACAAGGGCAGAGTCCTGCACCTGGGGAAGAATCATGCATCATTGCAGGTAAGAGGATGACCGGCCGGAGAGGAGCTCTTTAGAGAAGGACCTAGGGGTCCTGATGGACAACAGGTTTGCCTTGAGACAACCCCAAGTGCCAATATAGGTTGGGGACTGACCTGTTGGAGAGCAGAGTAGGAGAAAGGGACCTGAGGGTCCTGGTGAACAGTAGGATGACCATAAGCCAGCACTGTGCCCTTGTGGCCAAGAAGACCAATGGCATCCTGGGGTGTATTAGAAGAGATGTGGTTAGTAGGTCAAGAAAGGTTCTCCTCCTCCCCTACTACTCTGCCCTGGTGAGACCGCATCTACAATACTGTGTCCAGTTCTGGGCCCCTCAGTTCAAGAATAACAGGAAACTGCTTGAGAGAGTCCAGAACAGAGCCACAAAGTTTATTAAGGGAGTGGAACATCACCCTTACGAGGAAAGGCTGAGGGAGCTGGGTCTCTTTAGCTTGGAGGAGACTGAGGGGTGACCTCATTAATGTCTATAAATATGTAAAAGGTGAGTGTCAGGAGGATGGAGCAAGGCTCTTCTCAGTGACATCCAATGATAGGACAAGGGGCAACAGGTGCAAGCTGGAAAATTGGAGGTTCCACATAAACATGAGAAAAAAGCTTCTTCACAGGAAGGGTAACAGAACACTGGAACAGGCTGCCCAGAGAGGTTGTGGTGTCTCCTTTTCTGGAGACATTCAAAACCTGCCTGGATGCATTCCTGTGACCTAATCTAGGTGTTCCTGCTCCAGCAGGAGGACTGGACTAGATGATCTTTCGAGGTCCCTTCCAATCCCTGACATTCTATGATTAAAAAGAACGTGGCCAGCAGGTTGAGAGAGGTTATCCTCCCCCTCTACTCTGCCCTGGTGAAGCCACATTTAGACTAGTGTCCAGTTCTGGGCTCCCCAGTTCAAAAAAGACTGGGGTCTCCTAGAAGGAGTCCAGTGGAAAGCCACCAAGTTGATTAAAGATGCCCCAAGCACATATACAGGTTGGGCAGGTGTCATGGAGTTATCTAGATAAATCTATGCCCGTGACAGGGGGACAGTAGGCCCGTGGGCCCCGTGACTTCCCAAAAAAAAAAAAAAAACAGAGCAGCGGCAACGATCTAAGAAGGAGAACTTATTTTACTAACTGTGATATCAGAATGCAAGATGACATGATATAATACAATCTAATTGAGAGTAAGGATAATTAATCAAATGAAATGCAAAACCGAAAGCCCTACTTGATGAAGGCGCACGGCTTGGAAGCACACCCACTCCTCTCCCTAGCAGCAAGTGAAAGAGAAAGACCGTGCACAACCAGATTGACGTATCTTCCGTGATGTATCTTCCTTCTCTGACCATGAGGTCCTCTGGGATACGTAGTTCTTCTTCTGTCCATGATGTTATGATGTGGAATACCAATAGCAAAGTTACAAAACCATGACAGCAGGGAATGGCTTGAGAGCAGCCCTGAGGAGAAGGATTTGGGGGTGTCAGTTGATGAAAGATTCAATATGAGCTGGCAATGTGTGCCTGCAGCCCAAAGGCCAACCCTATCCTGGGTTGCATCAAGAGAAGTGTGACCAGCAGGGTGAGGGAGGCAATTCTGCCCCTCTACTCTGCTATCGTGAGACCCCACCTGAAGTATTGTTGTTCAGTTCTGGAACCCTCAACACAAGGACATGGAGCTGTTGGAGAGGGTCCAGTAGAGGGCCACAAAGATGATCAGAGGGCTGGAGTACCTCCCCTACTGTTATGGTTTTATGATTTTTGGTTATCGGTATTCCACATCATAACATCATGCAGTGCACTGGGAGTTAAAGAGTTAATGCTCCAGTTCCAGGCACCTGTTCCAAAGAGAAGAAAAACTACATTCCTCAGGGGGCTTTGCAGTCAGAGAGGAGATATAACCCCTGGAAAGGTCACCTGATGTCCCTTTTCCTCCAGCTCTCCTCCCTGCTGCTCATCCTGACTGCACGCATCACTTCAGCATTAGTGTAAGGCTTTTGGACAATCTTTCTCCTATTATATTTGATTTATTAGCTTCAATTCTAATTATATTGTATTATAGTGTGTTATCTTGCATTCCAATACCCTATTCAGTAAATTAGTGTTTCTCCTCAGATTGCTGTCACTGTTTTTTTAAATTATTTTAGGGTCCCGTTTCCCTTTTTCAGAGGCATGGATTTTGCGAAATCCCTCTGCCCCACTAGTCACAGAACCGGGCCAAACCAGCCTGTAAACCATTGACATTCTTGGTGGAGAATGCGGGCAGAAGCTGCTTTTTAGCTTTTCAGAACGAATCTTTCTCTCTGCTCTTAAGGAGCTTCGTTAAGGAACTTTATCAGCACTTCAGGTTCTTGTGCTGTAAAATTTGACCTTGAAAGTCCAGGCAGACTGCCAGTATTCTAGGATATTTGTAAACATTTAGCACTGCTATCTGACTTCTCTAAAGAGAAAAAAAAAAATGCTTTCACTCATAAAACTCTTTTTCAAGGGAATGCATGCCATCATTTCTTCTTTCTTAATGCTCAAAAAGTGCTGGGCCTTAATTAAGTTTGCCACTTTGCTCTATGCAGCTATAGGTATATATAACTAATTGAAAACACTGATGGAAATAAGTACCTGGTATCTGCATACAGTGTGGCATACAACTCCAGAGGGACCTGCTAATTCTACAGAACTTGTGGTTTTTAAGTAAGTTCCTAGTCTCTCCCTTGAATCCTTTATGCAGTTATTGAATGCTCATCTGATCACGTTGTTAATCTCCCTGAATGTACTCCTCATCATTACACTCAGTATTTGTATTTATCATATTTTAAGGAAGCCTTCCCCAGAACCAGAGAATACTGAGTGAAAGGGAGTGTGGAGAGGCTTGGGAGGGACTTTAGAGAGATGGACATCTTCAGTGTCATGGAACTTGACTCCTGAACACCTGAAAGACCCTGAGAGCTTAAACAGATATTTGAGACAGGGATGTTGCGGCTCAGGCAGATCTGAGGAGGCACAAATGATTTGGGGCCTGGCTAATGCTTATTGGGCCTTATTCAATACTATCCCAGAGAGGGAGAGAGTTCCTGAAATTGAGAGAGAGTCTCTGTGCTGAAAGAGTGTCTCAGAGCTGATAGGGAGACTCTCCAGTTCCAGAGAGTCTTCTTTTCGAGAAACAGAATCCCCAGGCTGAAAGAGAGTTTCCAGGAGAGTCTCTGAACTGAATGGGAGAGTCTCCGGGATACACTACAAAATGAGCGAGAGTCTCCAAGCTGAAAAGGAGTTTCCAGGAGAGTCTGAGCAGAGAGGAAGAATCTCCAGGTCCAGAAGGAGAGTCTCCTAGTTGAGAAAGAGTCTCCAATCTCAATGGGACACCCTCCAGTCCAAGAGAGACTTCCTTCAATCCAAACTCAACAACTTTCAATTTTATCAAGACACCCTCTAGTCCAAGCGAGATGCCTGCCAGTCCGAGCAAGACACCCTCCATTCTGAGAGGGACATCCTCAAGTCCGAATGGGACGCACTTCGACCTCAGTGAGACAGCTTCCAGTTCACAATATTCAGTCTCCAAACTGAAAGAAGCAACATTCTGACTCATCGAGTCATGCTCGAGTCTGAACTAATACCCTCATAATCAAACGAGACAGACTCCTAGCCAAGTTGCAGAGTGAGAGTATCAAAACTGACCAACCTGATCAACCACAGGAGACACCACAATTGATGTCAGTTGCCCCTATAAGATGACAGAAAACTAAACGAATCTCGACTCACTTAGAGCAGAAAAAAAGAGGAGGAGGAGAAAGTAGAGGAAGCAGAGACTGTAGGAGAAGAGCAGGAAAGAGGTCCAGATGAATGGCTCCAAGATCCAGGGGAACCACACATGAGTCCAGGAGAGGGGCCCTCAATAAGATCGCGGTCACCAACGCCCAGCCCAGGAGGGTAACAAGAAGTCCTGAAAGAGTAGGAGGTGAGCAAGACATTGTTACCATTAATGATCGATCTCTGAAAATGAATGAAATTCGAGGTCTGAGAAAAGACTTCTCACGCCACCCAAATGAGCTTATTGTCACCTGGTTACTTCGATGTTGGGACAATGGGGCCAACAGTGTGTGGCTAGATAGTAGAGAAGCTCACCATCTGGGTGGCACCGCTAGGGACTCAGACACTGACGGAGGTATTAGTACATGCCAGAACCAGGCCTTCACCCTCTGGAAGTGGATGCTGCTAGCCGTAAAAGAAAGATACCCCTTCAAAGACAAGCCGATGCCTGAGAAACGGAAATGGACTGATATAGAAAAAGACATCCATTATTTGAGAGAATATGCTGTGGTGGAAATGTTACATAGCCCCACTTTCATTCCTGATGAGCCAGACCAAGAGCATGATCCTGAGAGAGTCAGGTGTACACCAAATACGTGGCGTATATTCACAAAGACTGCACCAGTAAGGTATGCCAGTACATTTGCAGCAATGTATGGCAGAGGGGAAAGAAGACCCCTTATAAATGAACTGATTAATAAACTTCAAGACTTCAAGTTACATTTAACCCCCCTACGAGCTTGTGTTTCAGCCATTGCAAAAGTAGCTGAAAAAGTGGACAGAATGGAGAGCAATCAAGAAAACATAATAGACAAACTGTCTACCGTGCTTAATGCTGATGGATCCATGGTGGTATCAGATAGATCTGACAGGGACCAGGATTCCCAAAACAGCCTACTGGAGGGGCTGATCAAATTGGTTTCCTCCCAGCCTGCATCATCCAACATCTCAGCTATCAAAAGAAGATGTCCTCCTGCTCGTGCAAGTGACAACAGTAAGACTACAGTAAGACTACGTGACCATGGAAAAGATATGAAGAAGTAGCATAAAAAAACCCACTCCTGCACTTCAAGCAGAGGTAAAAGAATTACAAGACAGATCAAGAACCAAGGTGATCTTCACCAAAAAGGTGATTGCTCCGGGACACAGCAATAGCTGTGAGACCAACAGAGATAAGAAATAGAGGGACCTGCCCCCAGCCGGGGGGGGGGGGGGGGGAGGGATAATAGTGTGTATTGGACTGTGTGAATTAGATGGCCTGGCACATCAGAACCACAGAAATATAAGGCCCTGGTGGACACCGGTGCACAGTGCACCCTAATGCCCTTGAGTCTCCAAGGGACAGAATCAGTTTATATTCATGAGGTGACTGGGGGTTCCCAAGAATTGACTGTGTTAGAGACCAAAATAAGCCTCACTGGTAAAGAGTGGCAAAAACATCCTATTGTGACTGGCCCAGGGGCTCCATGCATACTTGGTATTGATTACCTCAGAAGGGGATATTTTAAAGATCCCAAGGAGTATCGATGGGCCTTTGGAATAGCTGTTGTAGACACAGATGATGTTAAGCAGCTGTCTGTTTTGCCTGGCCTGTCTGAAGATCCATCTGTTGTGGAATTGCTACAAGTGAAAAAGCAATAGGTACCAATTGCTACATAAATAGTGCACAGACAGCAGTACCGCACTAACAGCGGTTCCTTGCTCCCCATTCATAAGTTGATTCATTAACTAGAGAGTCAGGGAGTAATAAGCAAAACTCACTCACCTTTTAACAGCTCCATATGGCCAGTGCATAAAGCCAGTGGGGAATGGAGGCTGACGGTAGATTACCATGGCCTGAATGGAGTCACACCCCCACTGAGTACTGCTGTGGCAGACATGGTAGAACTCGAATATGAATTGGAGTCAAAAGCAGCCAAGTGGTATGCCACCACTGACATTGCTAATGCCTTTTTCTCCATTCCTTTGGCCACAGAACATAGGCCACAGTTTGCTTTCACCTGGAGGGGCGTTCAGTATACCTGGAATCGTTTGCTCCAGGGGTGGAAACACAGCCCAACCATTTGTCATGGGTTCATCCAAGCTGCACTCGAACAGCATGGTGCTCCTGAGCACTTACAGTACATTGATGACATTATTGCGTGGGGCAATACAGCAAGGGAAATTTTTGAGAAAGGAGAGCAAATAATCCAGATCCTTCTGCGTGCTGGTTTCGCTATTAAGCAAAGCAAAGTGAAAGGACCTGCCCAGGAAATTCAGTTCCTAGGTATAAAGTGACAAGATGGATGTCATCATATCCCGATGGATGTGATCAACAAAATCACTGCCATGTCTCCACCCACTAATAAGAAAGAGACACAATCTTTTCTGGGTGTAGTGGGTTTTTGGAGAATGCATGTTCCAAACTACAACCTCATTTTAAGCCCCCTTTATCCGTTGACACCTACAAAGACAGGCTGAGAGAGCTGGGGCTCTTCAGCCTGGAGAAGAGAAGGCTCCAGTAGAAGGCACCTTATAGCGGCCTTCCAGTACCTGAAGGGGGCCTACAGGAAAGCTAGAGAGGGACTTTTTAGAAGGGCAGGTAGCGACAGGACGAGGAGAAATGGTTTTAAACTGGAAGAGGGTAGATTTAGACTAGATATCAGGAAGACATTTTTTACTGTGAGGATGGTGAGAAACTTAAACAGGTTGCCCAGAGATGTTGTGAATGACCCCTCCCTGGAATCATTCAAGGCAAGGCTAGATGGGGTTTTGAGCAACCTGGTCTAGAGGGAGGTGTCCCTGCCTGTAGCAGAGGGGTTGGAACTAGATTATCTTATAGGTCCTTTCCAACCCAAACCATTCTATGATTCTATGATTAAGGGCCTGGAGCATCTCCCATATGAGGAAAGGCTGAATAACCTGGGTCTGTTCACCTCGGGAAAAGACAACTGAAAGGGGATCTGATAAATGTTTATAAATATCTAAAGGGAGATGGGAGGCAAATGGATGAGGCCAGGCTCTTCTTGGTGGTGCATAGCAATAGGACAAGGAGTAATGGCCTAAAACTTGAACATACAAAGTTCTGTACTAACATACAGAAGAACTTCTTTATGGCAAGGGTGATGGAGCAGTGGAACAGGTTGCCCAAAGAGGTGGTGTTATCTCCTTCTATGGAGATATTCAAGAACCTTCTGGATGCCTACTTGTGTGACCCATTGTAGGGTACCTGCTTTAGCAGGTGAGATGGACTTGATGATCTCTTGAGGTCCCTTCCAACCCCTACAATTCTGTGTGAAATTACTGTCCTGTATTAAGACCAGCTTTCAAGAATGTAAGCAATAAGAAGGGTATTTGGTGCAAGAAGCCACTTCCTGCTTAGGAAAAAAAGGAATTATAATGCACCGCAGCCAACTACTTTCCAGATGGAGCATACTGAGCACATCTCTTTTTAGCTACAGAGAATTAAGTTCTGCTGAAGTGCTTCATGTCTTGATCTTCCTATATTTCTTTCAGAACAAAAGAGATGCTATTCATTTGGCACCAATGTTTCACTTCCACATTCTCTATTCTACCCTAGAGCTTATGTTGCCCTCCCTCGCTCATTAAACTTTCCTGTTTCTAGCTAATATGTATTTACTCCTATTCAAGCTTGCAACAGAATGCTTTCAAGAACACACACACAAATGCTTTGCTTAACTTTGAGAGTCAGTTTCTCAGAGTATTGCTATGAAGTTTTTGTGCTTATACTTACTTGCTATCCAGATGAATGTTATCTGTGATATTTAACCTAGAACTACTAAAATAATCCAAAATTATTATTTCAAATAATGCAAACTTGAAGAGTAGACTCCACTGTAATGATTACACAAATTATGACATCAAGCAAAATTAGCTTAATGCTTATGTCCGTCTACAGCCTTCATTGTGCTTGGTACTAGCACAGATTTATAGATTCAGAGGTTATGAACGTAGTCAAAGCAGTGTCTAAACAGTGCAACAAGTTATTCAAGTATGAAAAATACAAAATATTTACTTATACTTGTAGCAAAACAGAACTTCAGGCTCAGCATCTGCACCAATGGAAAGGTTTCTGGATTTCTACCGGTCAGACAAAGAGACTCAAGTGGAAAGGAACACAGGAGCTTGGCAAATTAATCATTTATTTCCTCACGTTTCAGTAATGCCTTTTCACTGTCAGTCACAGGGAATGGAAGACAACTACAATTCCTTACCACAGTGTTGGTCAGCATATAAAATCTAAGGTTTCCGATTAGCCCCTTCTCTAGTCCTCCTATTGCTGAGAATACTACAAGCTTTCCACATCTGCAACTCATGATAAGAGTTTCTTTAAAACAATATAAACTCTTCACAGTAATTATTTTAATATGTACATAATAATGTAAATACACTAGACAGAAAGAAGGCTCAGTTCTTTAGAACTAGAAGTTTCACCCTTCATTTACAAAAACAGTTTCCTGATAGCAAATATGCCTTCTGAGATTTTTCTGTGAATTAGGCTCCAGGATTAAGCCTAGGGAAAATTCTTTAATATTTTAAAACTTGTTTAAACCTTTAAAATGTGCTCAACAGCACATTTAAGATGCAGAACGAAGTCTTACTTCACCAGCAACTATCAAGTTCCAAATAATTTGCTTCTTCCCAATATTTACTTTTAATACAGTTGTCAGGAAGCTTTAATGATATTTACTTGGTTTAGTCCCATGAGAATTGCTATAGCTTTTTAATAACTTTAACATACCCGTATTTATATATCAGAGTGGTCACAGTTTGATATGAAGTATTTTTTTATACATTATCTGTAGCTAGGTGGCTTGTTTCAAGTAGTAAAGAAAATCATGAACACAAAGCGATCAGAGATGTCCCTAATTAATTAACATTTGTTAAAGGTCTCATTTATAATTTTCTAAAATATCAGAAAACTAGCTTTGTTCATACTTGTTCTGCTCAAAAAGAAGTATAATTCCTTGTGATAGGTTCTTGACAACACCAAGCAAAGTATTAACAGGTAGGACAATAGTCATACACAGAAAGAAGAATTGAATTCACCCAACTGGTGAAGGAGATCTCTAGTCATACAGTACTCTTCAGGAAGCAGCCTAGATCCAACAGATGCTCTTCCTTCAGCGGTTGGCCCTTATATGAGCCCAGGTTGCCTTGACCGACAAGGATTGTTTTATTTGTTTTTATATAAATAACTGGGAATAATTTCCAAATTATTCACAAGATCCAAAGTTTATTGGCTTTCTAGAATATTCCTAGTTACAACAGGAAGATTGACATTAAAAAAACTAAACATAAGTAATTGAAGTTCCTCAGATTTCCCAGAGATTTGTACCTAACATCAGCTAAATATTTCTCCCTTCCTCTTCTTTCCACTCCTTACTCACTTACATGCAAGCTTAATGGCAAGCATGCATTCGCTAGGTAGCTGGCCATTATGTTCTTCTTGCACTTCTTCACTTGGGGCAATAATTTAGACCTACCTCCTCTATTTAACTGTCTGTAGTGGAATTCCAGGGGCACAGCCTGAACCAATGGGTGGGCTATGTGAGTGTGTGGGTGCCTGGAGTGGGGGGGGGGGGGTGGTCTGGAGCCACCCCTTCTGTCTCTGCAATACTTTCTCCATCATCCCTTTCTCCACACTGTTACCAGGAGGGGCGAGTCAATTCCTTTTTGATATCTTTTCCTCTAGTGCCTATTTCTCAAATAAAGGCTCTATCATTGCCTTCACTTGTTCTACACTGTCAGTTTTCATAAAAAGCTCACAGAACTCAGTTTTCTTTATGACCTATGACTAATGGAATGAACTAACAGGTTCAAAAAGCTGTCATCAAAAAGAGGGGGAAGACAAAAAGATGGGTAGACTGACAGCATGATCACACTTAAATTTGAAAGTTTACATTGCCTTCTTAAATCTGCAGCATTGACCATATTCTCAGTTTTAGAAATATGAACTAACTCAAGCAGTAGAGACTTGTTGAACTTAATGGTGTTCTAGACTAAGAATATAATTCATAGAAACCTTAGAGTTGGAAGGGAGCTCTGAAGGCCACCTAGTCCCCTGCAATGAACAGAAACATCCACAGCTAGATCAAGTTGCCCAGGGCCTTATCCAGCCTTGCCTTTAAAGTCTCCAGGGACAGGACATCACTGGGCAACCTGTTCCAGTGCCCCACCACTCTCACTATAAAATATTTTTTCCTTATATCTAACCTCAATCTACTCTCTTTGAGCTTGAAGCCATTTCCCCTTGTTCTATCACCACAGACCCTGCTAAAGAGTCTGTCCCCTTCTTTCCTGTAGCTCCCCTTTAGATACTGAAAGGCTTCTATCAAGTCACCTCACAGCCTTCTCTTCTCCAGGCTGAAGAATACAAGTTCAAATTCACCAAATTCAAGTAATGCATACAAGTTTACTGTTGTCCTCATCTTGCACCAGGGAAGCTCTAATCAGGCTTCTCCAGCTAGAGCATCAGCATTTGACATTAAAGGGGTGGATTTTTTTTTTTTTTTTAAATAAGAAAACAGCTAAGACAACTGTGCTTTCACTTTGGAAAACAAACATGAAGTTAACACTTTCCATTATACTGATTTGACAACTCAACAAAGAAGGAAGCCTCATGAAGTAGTACATATCAAAAGGAGAATTAACAGCCCACTGTTCCAAACTCAGAGATGGCCCAGTTCAGGGTTCATACAGTACATACTATGCATGCCCTGCACTTCATAGACAAGAGTCCTACTTTAACATTTCAGACCAATCTGTTTCAGACAGATTTTCAAGGCAACTTTTGAGGACAGAGTAATAGTTTGAATACTACTTAAGCTCTATTATATAAGGTACATACACAATTATTACAGTTATTAAACAAAGCTATCTGAAAAAAAGTATGGCCAGTCCTCCTAAATATGGCCTGCTTGCTCACTAGAAACCCTGGGCACAAAACTAAAAGGTAAAGCAGTTCTAATAAAGTATAAGAGAATACATAGTCAAGGATTGAAATGACAAAGTGCTTACCTTGACTCTCCACTGCTGTTTCTTATACTTTCTTCATCACTGGGCCCATTCATTGTAACTATGAAGTTTAAAAGATAAATAGAAGTCACTTAGGTTACAAGGTAGATGTCAAGAATCCACTTCCTAGTACTTTGCGTTTTCCAGGTGATGTGTTGACTCAACTGTTCTCTGCATGCATTGATTTTTTTTTCCCCCAAATTACCTGAAATTGTAAAAGAAAATGTTGACAATTTGAAATATTTGGTGGTTGCAACTGAAAGATACTGAAAATAACCTGCCCTGTCATACCAATGTAGGGTATATCTCACATTTTACACCTTTTCAACTTTAAAAATAAATTTTGGTATGCAACATTGAAAAACTGAAATAACTGAAATACATGAAATGCACAAAAGGAAAGACTTGTTTAGCTTTTTGCCCAACTGCAATCAGGTCCCAGCACACAGGCCATTACGTTCTTTATGCAACTTTTCATTGATGGTGCTAAAAAGGTGACAAGTTCTGCTGACCTGCTGCTAGTCTTGGTCTGCCCATAGATACTATTCTCTTAACTATTTTAGGTTGAGAAGAATGACTTACTGTATATCTGCACTATAACTAGTAGCATGACTTTTTCTGTAGTACTATCTTAAGAACAACCAGATGTAAATTTTGAAGGAAAACAGCCTCTCCAAAAGCATAAATATAAACTAAGGATATTAATGCTCTAAGATCTGAATAGTTAAATTATTTCATACACAAAACAAACATATCAGAAGCACTTCCAGACACAGACATAATATTTACATGCAGTTAGGGGCAGAGGCAGGAAAATAAAGACTATTCCATTTATAAAGAAAAAAATGACTCAACTACACCAAGCTAACAAGATCCCACAGATGGAATGACTGTCATTTCACACACTTTCAATCAGATCACTATAGCGTCAGATGCACCTCGAAAAAGTTTAGGCTCACTTTAAATGAAGTATGAACTCGTTGATAATCTACTAAAGAGCAGCATCTCTCACAGATTTAGTGGCATGAGAGTAAATAGTGGCTCATCTGCCTCGAAATGCTCTCTTATAAACACACAGGACATACAGGCTTATAAAGGGGGTAAGGACTACCTCCTTCTGGGGGTGGAAAAAGTCCTGTGCTCAGGCACTACGATAGCCAAAAACACCACTCAAGCCAGCAGAGGCAATGACGGAAGAAAAGTTACAGGAAGAAGCCCTGTAACCCCGGAGAGACCACAAAGCGAGGCCGGGGCCCCAACGGCGGCAAGCCAGGCAGCTTAGTGGTTCCTCTAGGACTGGCCGCTGGTGCCCAATGAGGCCTAGCTTCCCACTATTTGTCCTCCCACACCCAGGGCACGGACAAACACCCTAACTTCTCCATGTCTGGTACCCTAGGAAATACATTTTCAGCGCCACGGAAGTCGCTCCTTGTCTCCCGTTCACTGCTCCACAGCGATCTTTCCCGTGTCCCGACTGTCCGCACCGCGCTCTCGCAGTCTCCTGTGACTGACCACTCCCAATACGCTCCCAGGAGAAGCCTAGGCCTGGGCTGCCTCCCTATCTCCCGCCCGCAGAGACAGCCCTCCGCTGATAGTGCGACCTGCACAGGCGCTGTTCCTGGTCAAGACTCCCAGAGTCACCAAGGCATCCGCTGTCCTCCATGTTCGCTTCCCCTCAGCATCCCCCCATTGCCAGAGAAAAGCGAAGGCCGCACTCATGCCTCCCAGCCGGCTCATCACAGGCTCTCCCAACAAGAGCCAACGAAAAAAACTCGATCCCAGATGTCCGCCTCGGCTCTCGCAGCTCCCCCCCTCGTCAGAAAACAGCGGGCCCAGAAGCCTAGACCCACAGTAGGCATCCATTCCCCTACCCTCAGTACCAGCCACCTCCCCATCCATTCTCAAAAGCCACCGCATAACTCCGAACCAGAAAAGAGAGAGAGGAACCATGACGGGCCTCTGCTTACCTGCGTGCGTGCGCCTCCCAATCCGCGACAGCACTACCCTCCACAAAAACGCCTGTGCTAAAGTCGGAAGACTGCTTCCACGACAGCCGCAAGGCCTGAGCAGCAGGCTCCCCTGCAGCCCCCACCGGTTCGAACAATAGAGTGAGTCCGTCCCTCCCCACTCCTCCCAACCAACCAGGCAGAGGCAAGGAGGAGCCTAGGGAATAACACAGTAAGCGCTACGTTGTTCCGTCGTTACTTCTCAAGTTCTTCCGACTGCCGCCATCGTGTTGTCGCTCCGCTCAACCTCCCCCTCTTCTCTTAATCAGATGGATAGCCTGCATGTGATATCAGTCCCGCACCCTAGGACAGAGCAGGAAGGAGCAGCAATGGTTGGGAGGGAATGACACCGCTGGGCTATGGCGGCCGGAAGTGCCTAAGCGGTCTTTTTGTAACACTGGATGCTAGCAGAACTGAGGGCAGCAGGTATCCGACCGCCCCAGTGAACAAGCGCTGGGGCCGGTAACAGTGCAGCTCCTGGTACCCTTTGTAATCCCCATCTGAGGGGGCAGAGTGCGGTCTGGCCTGAGGGGTGCCTAATGACCTGCAGGGAGAGTAGACCACGTGTCTCCGTTTAGTGTTGTTTGTTTGTTTCAGGGTTTTCCTGTGTAAAATCTGAGCTCCCTAACGATTTGAAGTAAATACACAAAATACTTTAGTAGCGTATTTTTAGAAATGTAGCCGTTGAGTTGTTGTATTATATAATTAGTTCTTGCTTGCAAAACTGTACTAGCTTTTAAATGTTGCAAACTGTCATCTGAAATTTGAGAATAAACTCACTAATTCCAATGTAGTGTTAGTGAGTAGGCATTCTTTACTTATAACGACAGATGTGCAAGGGGATATCTCCACCCTAACTGCACATACCTTGAACAAAAGACCTTCAGCTTACATACATTACTTGTGTTACATATGCAAAAGGTTTCCCAGTCAGTATATACATATTCAGTATTACTCCTGAAGTCATTAACATAGGGCCTGAGCTCCTTGCACATGCTCAGTGACTTTGAGTGGGGGTCTCAGGACCCTCAGAGATTAAATAAGCAGTCTTCCTCTTCATGACTACAAATTACCCTCCTTGTTTTTTTCCAGGTTGGTAGTTTCAGAGTGATATACCGGAGAGAGCCCCCACACTGACTTAGATAACAATGAAATACTGGGCTTTTTGAGTAGATAAAGGATGTTTTGCTTATCATCAGACCCAGTGTGTTTTGCTTAGCATTAACTAGTTTTGTAAAAGCAAGTATTGTTCAGTTAAGTATGTTTAACATCAGACCAAGTGAATTTTGCTTAGTATTAGCTAGTTTAGTGATAACAGAATAGTCATGGATGTAGCATTATAGACTAGAAAGCATGTTGTAAGGCTATTCTATTTTAACAAGAGAACTTAAGCAAAAGAAACATGATAATGAAAAGAGACAAGTAGACTTATCAAACATCAAAACAAGCTAGGGCCTCCACATGAGGCTGAATTGTCTCACTTCAGTAGATTGGGATGCAATAGGCAGACATCAAGATATTCCCCTCTATCCTGCTTATTTTCCAACACCCCAGTATATATCATTAAAAGACAGGTTGCCAAACTTATCTCTATCCAAGGACAGATATTCAGAAAAAAAATGGCTGAGTGAGCAAATGTTACACTATTAGTACTATAGTGGAAATGCTAAGTCAGAGCTTGAACCAATGATTAGGCATCTCATAGGAAGGCAGAGACAACCCAAGGGAGCTCAGGTGCGTGCAATGCACTCAAGTGACCAGAAGGGGTGGAGCCAGGATCCACCCCTTTCCAGACCTCAATTAAGGGTTGGCAGTGGAGGCAAAGGTATCTTGATAGAGATCCCTGTGTATTTAAGGGCCTTTTAGGTCTTCTGAAGGCAAGTAGCTTCTTTTCCTTATTTCTGCATCTACTTTTCTCATATTTGAATGGATTTTCACTTGCTGTGACCTTGCTGCTCTGCTGTCTTGTGCTTTCCATTGTATTACACTTGACAAGCCAACCAGGAATAACAGCAATATACAAACTTAGAATTAATTATCTTAAAGGATTAATGCATTGGTTTGTCACTCGGACCTCTAATACCCCCAAAGAAGGAACTCCTGGGGGAGTTTAGAACTCCATAGTTTTGTGGATTCCCCATGGCTAAATGCTGCTCAGACTATTGAAGAAAGGAGACCCATAAGGCACAATAGTCTCACTATCAAATCCCCTTCTAAGACAAGCAGAATTTCTGAATAAATTGGTGCCAATGGTTTTAGGCCAGGTTTTCAGCTGGTTCCATGACTAATGAGGTGAAGGGACCCACAGACCAATGCCCCAGGGCAAGGGGGAAGGAGGAGAAGAGGAAAAATGTAGGGAGATAAACCTAAAAAGAAAACAGCAGCAATGAGCTAAGGGAGAAAACTAATTTACTAAATATGATAGCAGAATGCAAGGTAACACAATATAATACAATATATTGGAAGTGAAACTAATAAATCAAATAAAATGAGTGTGTCCAAAACCAAAGGCTTCACTCTAATGCTAAAGGTGAAATGGCTAGAGAGCTGTAGTGGAAATGCTAAGTCAAGGTTTGAAATAGTGATTGAACACCTGATAAAAAGGCAGTGCCATCTCCGGGAGCTCAGGTGAATGAAATGCACCTGAGTAACTGGAAAGAGTAGAGCCAGAATCCACCCTTTCCAGACCCCATTTAAGGGTTGGTAGTGGAGGCAAGGGTATCTTGTTAGAGATCCCTGCATATTTCAGATCTCCTGAAGGTAAACAGCTTCTTCCCTTTATTTCTGGGCCCACGACTGTTGTATTTGAGTTGATCCTTATTTGCTGCAGCCTGGGACCTTGCTGCTCTGCTGTCATTGCTGTGCTTTCCCCATTGCATTACAGGAGCAAACACCATGGTGATGAGCAGTAAAAGAAGGGGCAGACTCATGACTTAGGAGGAGTTGTATCTTTCTCTCTAAATGATAATGAAACTGTGAAGTTTTTTGGGATATATATTTCTTCTCTTCTAAGCACTAGGTACCCAGAAATATAGTCAATCCACAGAACTGCAGCATTAACTCTTTAACTCCTTGTGCACTACATGATGTTATGATGTGGAATACTAATTAAAAAAAAACATGACATTCTACCCCTTATTTCACATCACTACATTGTGCATGATAGATATACAATAATAAACACACATTAAACACACACACACCCCTATGGAAATACTATCTGCACTCTCCTGACATCAAATTCCCTTGTGGTACACATTGAACATGCCCATATTTCTGCATCACTCACCAAGTGGCCTCAGGTCCCTGAGCAAAAACAGTTCTATGGAGAGGTTTGCCCTTTCCAGACGCTGAAAAAACCCTACCTGCTTTTCTCAACATGCTCTTCACGTGTACTACAGGGACCCTATCTTCCTCTACAGTATGTAGGGAGCTGGAATGGGTAGAACCATCTCGAGTGATAGATCCTTGAGTGATCCTTGAGTGTTGACCAACCAGGTGGTGTCTCGCTCCAATTTATAGGAGGGAGAGGAGGTTCTTTGAAATATGTATGCCCGGCGTGAGATTAAGAAACAACGGTTCAAATGTTGGTCCGACCAGTTTATTACAAATGTTAATAAGGGAGATGAAGAAAGGGGAGGACGGACACTATTAGGGATTGGGGTGATGGGGAAGGAAAGGCGAGCGATAGAAAAGATAGAAAGAGGCAAGAATTGCGTAAAGCGGGGATAGTCACCACCAGGATCCGGCAGCAGTCCCGTTACACGATGTTACGACGGTCCGAGGCCGAAGGGCAGGAGCAGCGAGGCCGGTCTTGGGCAACGAGAGGGTGCAGGTCAGGAAGGAAGCAGCAGGTCTCAGGTAGCAGGCCCAGGGAAGTCCATCAGCAAACGGTCCGTAGAGAAGGATCTGAAGGCAGAAAGCTCGTGTCGTGGTGAGAGATCAGCCTCCACGTTGCGGTGAGAGATCAGATGGCAGAGAACCCCTCAAGTCTGTCGAGGTGAGAGATAAGCCTCTACGTTGCGGTGAGAGATCAGTCTCCACGTAGAGATCAGTCTCCACGTTGTGGTGAAGGATCAGATGGCAGAGAACCCCTCAAGTCTGTCGCGGTGAGAGATGAGCCTCTACCTCGCCGTGGCTGTTGGACCCTCTTTTATCCTCCATTTTCTCCTGCCTACGTGACATTCCTGGGTGCTTGAGCAAGAGTCCTGGGCATACCTCCTGAGATGGCCATCTTCCTCGAGATAAGTCCACACAAAAAGACCGTTTCCCGGCCATTAGCAGCAGCTTCTCTCCCTCTCGATGCCCCTGGCCTTGTCCATCTGTGCTCCTTAGAGGATATCACAATCCTTAGCCAGGACCTGTCCATCAGTGTCCTCACGACAAAAGATTTCTCTGCCTTTGCCCAGGACTTGCCTGGACTTGTTCCTCAGCAAACTTTGAGTCAATGATATAAAAGAATAGTCTCTTACAGGTGGTTTCCAGCAATGTCTTTCACAGTTCAGAAGCTCAAATAGGTTTACCCCTTTGTTGACAGTTTTGTTCCCAATGCTGTAACCACCCCCATAAGGTATTTGCCACCATCCATGAGTCAATATAAAGATAAAGCATTGGCCACCTCTCACGTTCAGCAACATCTAAGGCCAGTTGGACAGCCTTTACCTCTGCAAATTGGCTTGATTCTCCTTTTCCTTCAGTGGCCTCTGCAACTTGTCATGTGGGGCTCCACACAGCAGCTTTCCATCTGCAATGCTTCCCCACAATACAACACGATCCATCTGTGAACAAGGCAATTTTTTTTTCATTTTCTGGTAGTTCATTGTATGGTGGGGCCTCTTTAGCATGTGATACCTCTTCTCCTGATGATGTTTCAAACTTTTTACCTTCAGGCCAGTCCATAATCATAGAATCACAAGGTTGGAAAGGACCTACAAGATCACCTAGTCCCACCATCCTCCTATTACCCTTGCTACCACAAGCCACTAAACCGTATCGCGTAGCTCCTCATTCAGACACCTCTTGAACACTGCCAGGGATGGCAACTCGACCACCTCCATAGGCAGGCCATTCTAGCACCTGACCACTCTCTGAGAGAAAAAGTTTTTCCTTATGCTTAATCGGAATCTCCCCTGGCACAACTTGTGGCCATATCCTTGGGTCCTGTTTGTTGCCTGGGAGAACAGGCCAAACCCCTCCTCATCACAACCTCCCTTCAGGAAGTTGTAGAGTGCAATAAAGCCTCCCCTGAGACTTCTCTTCACCAGACTAAACGATCCCAACTCCCTTAGCTGCTCCTCATATGACTTGTGCTCCAGACCCCTCGCCACTTTTGTTGCCCTTCTCTGGACACGCTCCAGGGCCTCAATGTCTTTCATGTAGTGAGGGGCCCAAAACTGAACACAGTACTCAAAGTGCAGCCTCACCAGTGCTGAATACAGGGGGATGATCACCTCCCTGCTCCTGCTGGCCACACTATTTCTAATGCAGGCCAGGATGGCACTGGTCCTCTTGGCCACCTAGGCACACTGTTGGTTCACGTTCAGCTGAGCATCAACCAACATCCCCAGGTCCCTTTCCTCTACACAGTTTTCCAGCCACTCTGCCCCAAGCCTATATCGCTGCATGGGGTTATTGTGGCCAAAGTGCAGGACCCAGCACTTGGCCTTGTTGAACCTCATCCTATTCACCTCAGTCCAGCAATCCAGCTTATCTAAATCCCTCTAAAGGGCCTCTGTCATGGTTTTGTAACTTTGCTATTGGTATTCCACATCATAACATCATGGACAAAAGAGAAGAACTACGTATCCCAGAGGACCTCACGGTCAGAGAAGGAAGATACGTCATCTGGTTGCGCGCGGTCTTTTTCACTTTCGCTTGCTGCCAGGGAGAGGAGTGGGTGTGCTTTCCAAGCCGGGCGCCTTCATCAAGTAGGGCTTTTGGTTTCAGAAACTCTCTCTCTCACTCTCTCTCTCTATTGCTCTTTCGCTCTCTCTCATTTCATTTGATTTATTATCCTTAATCCCAATTAGATTGTATTATATCATGTCATCTTGTATTCCAACATCGTAGTTAGTAAAATAAGTTCTCCTTCTTAGATCGTTGCTGCTGCTGTTTTTTCTCAGGAAGCCGGGGGGGGCCCGCGAGCCTACTGCCCCCGTCACGGGCACAGATCTATCTAGATAACTCCGTGACAGCCTCCTAACACTTCTAAGATTCCTGGATCACTTCTAAGACTACTGAATGACTGAGTATCAACAGCTTATGGAATGCGTACAATCAACAAATGTACAATTCGCAGAGTGATGTGGTTAGGCTAGTATTTTACAGATCATATAAATGAAAGGATTATCATGGCGGAAAGGGAAAATCAAAAATAAATGGAAGTGCTTACCCATGTCCTAGGTTCACAGAAAAACTCCAAAGGGAACAATCTCTAGAAAAAGATCCTTCCCCAGTTGCAGTCAGCCTGTAAATGGGGGGGGGGTCAAGGAGAGGTGGAGCCAGGCTCCACCCCTTCCAGTCACACAGGTGAATTGCCTTCACCTGTGCTCCCGTGGCTGACTCAGTGCTTGCCTTAGGTGATCAATCAGTGGTTCAGGCCATGATTCAACAGTTCCCATACAGGATGGTTTGGCTCAGTTCCATGACTAATGGAGTGAGAGGAGCCCTGGAGCCATGCCCCACTAGATGGAGAAGAGAAAAATGGGGAAAGAGGTGGGGAGATGGTCCGAAAAATAAAACAGTGTCAACAAGCTAAAGGAGAAAAACCAATTTACTAAATATGATATCAGAATGCAAGATAATATAATAAAATGTAATTGGAATTAAGGCTAATAAATAAAATGAGAGTGTCTAAAATTGAAGGCCTTACTCTAATGCAGAAGGTGAGACAGCCAGGGAACACACACTGCAGTGATGAGCAGTAAAAGAAGGGGACTTGCGAGCAGTTTTATCTTACCCTTTAAAAGGAAAATGGAAACCGAACAGTGAAAGTCTTCTGGGAAATGTAGTTCTTCTTTTCTGAGAACCAGGTACCCAGAAATATCAACAATCCATGAAACTGAAGCATTAACTCTTTAACTCCCAGTGCTCTTCATGATGTTATGATGTGGAATACCGATGATAAAGAAAAAAGAAAAACAACATAAAACCATGACAATGAGCTTGGCCATCCGAGCTTGCTGAGTAATCAACACCATCCACTTTCTCCAAGTAGCATTAGTAACAAGATGGGTGGAGGGAACCTTTCCCTTGAAAATCCAGTTTAATGTGTAAGATCTTCTAAGTTGGAGTATAGTACTCTTCAGACCACCTGTACACTCAACTCAAGAATCCCAGGGGTTGGCCTCGGGTCTCTCCTGAGGCTCTTTGCCACATACTCCAAGTGGGACCTTTCTCTCCAGCAGCGGTGTAGAGGATGTTCTTTACATCCTGTCCCATCTGTACTGGCCCCAGGGCCATGGCTCGGTCTATCTCCTGTTTAATTTGCTCAAAAGCCTGCTGCTGCTCAGGGCCCCAAGTAAAATTATACTTCTTCTGTGTCACCTGATCAACTGAGCTTATGATGAGGCTGTAGTTTGGAATAGGCATTCTCCAAAAGCCCACTACACCCTGAAAAGATTGTGTCTCTTTCTTACTGGTGGGTAGAGGCATAGCAATAATTTTGTTGACTGCATCCGTTAGGATGTGATGACACCCATCTTGCCACTTTAGACCTAGGAACTGAATTTCCTGTGCAGGTCCTTTCACTTTGCTTTGCTTAATAGTGAAACCTACACGCAGAAGGATCTGGATTATTCTGTCCTTTCTTGGAAACTTCCCCTGCTGCATTGCCCCACACAACATCATCAGTATACTGTAGGCACTTGGGAGAACCACTCTGTTCCAATGCAGTTTGGATCAACCTGTGACAAATGGTTGGGCTGTGTTACCACCCCTGGGGCAAACGGTTCCTGAGATCAGGAGCTCAGGTGGGTCTAGGGTTTGAACATATAGGGGTTAAATAAGCTACCTTTAGAAACTAGGGAAGGAGAACGACATCTCAACATTTCATGGTCAGCTGTGCCCCTCCAAGTGAAGGCAAATTGTGGCCAAAGGAATGGAGAAAGAGGCATTAGCAATGTCAGTGGTGGCATACCACTTGGCGGCTTTTGACTCCAGTTCATATTGGAGTTCTAACATGTCTGGCACAGCAACACTCAGTGGGGGTGTGACTGCATTCAGGCCACGGGAGTCTACCATCAGCCTCCATTCTCTACTGGCTTTACACACTGGCCATATGGGGCTGTTAAAAGGTGTGTGAGTTTTGCTGATCACTCCCTGACTCTCTAGTTGACGAATCAACTTATGAATGGGGAGCAAGGAATCCCTGTTGGTGCAGTACTGCCATCTGTGCACTGTTTTTTGGCAATTGGTACCTGTTACTCTTTTACTTGTAGCAACCCCACAACAGATGATGAGGCTAGGCAAAACAGACAGCTGCTTAACACCTTCTGTCTCTACAGCAACTATTCCAAAGGCCCATCAATACCCTTTGGAATCCTTCAAATACCCTCTTCTGAGGTAATCGATTCCAAGTATACAGGGAGCCCTTGGGCCAGTCACAATAGGATGTTTTTGCCACTCTTTACCAGTGAGGCTTATTTCAGCCTCCAACACAGTCAGTACTTGAGAACCTCCACTAAAACCAGAAATATAAATCTGTCCCTTCATGACTCAAGGGCATTAAAGTGCACTGCACACCAATGTCTTCTAGTGTCTTATATTTCTGTGGTTCTGATGTGCCAGGCCATCTAATCTACATAGTCCAATACACTATTATCACTTCCCTCACCAGCTGGGGGCAGCGCCTCTCTAATTGTCACCTCTATTGTTCTCCACCTGTTAATCATGATCAGGGTGTTTACGTTAATTGCCATGTCCTGCAGCACCTGGAGCTATCACCTTCATCTAGGAGTTCACCTTGGTTGTTGATTCATCTTCTGATTCTCTCACCCACGCTTGTAACCTAGGAGTGGTTTTTTTATGCCACTTCTTCATATCTTCTCCACGCTCACATTAATAACTCCACAAGGCAATGCATGACATAGACTCACTTGTCTCTTGCTCCAGCAGGATAACATCTGCATTTAGTAGCTGAGATATTGGATGATACTGGTAGAGAGAAAATCAATTCAGTAGACTGTTTTGATCATCCTAATTCTCATCAGGTGTCTCTGATACCACCATGGGTTCATCAGTTTCATCACAATGAAGCAGGGTAGACAGTTCCTCCATCATATCATCATGTTAACTTTCTATTCTATCCAGTCTTTCAGTTACTTTTGAAATAGCTGAAACATAAGCTTGTGGAGGGCTGAAGAATGAGAACAGGACCCTGCAGTAAAAGAGAGAAGGGCCTCACAGTAAGAATAGGGAAAGGAGCTTCACAGAAACTGAGATGAGGCAAATAGAGATAGTTTACATAGAGAGTGTTAGAAAATAAGGGATTGCAAGCACTTTCACAGACACTGGGTCTGGAATAACAAGGGGGATGAAGGCCATAAAAATAGGGACTTGAGAACAGCCCGAGGACATCTAGCAGGGAGGTGATTAGATGTCCACAGAGCAAGCTGAAACTGGTTCGGGGGATGCCCCCCTTCGGGGTCAGAAGTTTGCAGTGAGGAAGACTACGAGCCTTCATCTTTCACAACTTACTATACATGCGCAAGGGTGGAGGGACTGCATGCTAATGGGCTCTCGGGAATGTAATGAAAATGTATCCAAATTCCTGTCAACTATTGATTATGTATTAGTTCAGTCTATATCTGTAGCACACTTTTTCCTAATGGTGTGCAAGTTAGGAGAAGCTATCCCCCTTGCACCCAGCATCTGCGCAGCATTGATTAAACATACCTGATTTTATAACTACTTTGTGGTTATAGAGTTTGATTCTGCACATCAGGCTTAAATGTTGTTCAAAGTCATGAAGTCCATCAATCTTCTTCAGGCCTTCTTTTTCCTCTGCTATTCATTGCTGCTAGCATACTGGCATACTTTTCTGGTGCAGTTCTTGAGAATTGACACCATGTATTTGGTGTGCATCTGACTCTCTCAGGATCATACTCTTGGTGTGGATCATCAAGAATGAAAATGGAGTCATGTAATGTTTCCACCATGGTGCATTCTCTCAAATAATCTATATCCTTTTCCATAATAGTCCATATCTTTATCTCAAACACCAGTCTTTGAAGGGATATTTTTCTTTTATGGCTAATAGTGTCTACTTCCAGAGAGCGAAGGCCTCATCCTGACATCTAATACCTCTGTCAATAGCTGAGTCCTTAGCAATGCTTCTCAGCTGGCAAGCTTCTCTACTTTTTAGCAACATACTGTTAGCTCCATTGTCCTAACATCAAAGTAACCAGGTAAAACACTATAATGCAACAGAAAGCATAACAATGGTAACATAATAGCAAAGTCGGAGGTTACAGCAAATGAGGATAGGTTCAAATACAGTAGCTGTGGTCATAAAACCTAATAAAAAGAATCAGCTTATCCTTGGAAGGCACCAGCTAAGCAGACAACTCCAGGGAAGCACTTTTACCGCCACTGCTAACTTTTAAATTAGGTCTGGGAAGGGGTGGAGCCAGGATCCACCCCTTCTGGTCACTCAGCTGCATTGTATGCACCTGAGCTCCCCTGGGTTGGCCGTCTTCCCACCAGGTGCTTAATCACTGTTTCAGGCCATGACTTAGTATTTCTGCTACACCAGGTGACAATGGGTTTATTTGGGTGCCATGAAAAATCTTTTCTCGAACCTCGAATTCCAGTCATTTTCAGAGATCAAGTAGTAATGGTGACAATGTCTTCCTCACCTTATTCTTCTTCTCTTTTAGTTTTTGCTGTTGCTTTCCTCGGTGTTGGTGACAGTGGTCTTACTGAGGGCCCCTCTCCTGGATCTTCTTTCTCTCCTTCTCCTCTCTCTTCTGATCTAAATGAGGCAACATTCATTTCAATTTCCATCCTCGCATAGGGGCAAATGACATTGATACTGGTATCTCCTGTGATTGATCAGATTGTGCAGTTTTGATGCTCTTTCTCTGCAGCTTGATTCAGAAGAGGTTCAGAACTTGGCAAGGGATGTGAAAAATAACAAGAAGAGATTCTACAGGTACATAGGTAGGAGACAGGCCAAGGAGAGTGTTCCCCCTGTAATAAATGAGAATGGAGAACTGGCTTCCTGTCATGGTTTTATGATTTTTGTTATTGGTATTCCACATCATAACATCATGTAAAGTACTGGGAGTTAAAGAGTTAATGCTCCGGTTCCGTGGACTGCCCATCTTCCAGGTATACCTGGTTCTCAGAAGAGAACAAGAACTACATACCCCAGAGGACTTTGCGTTCAGAGGGAAAGATAAAACGCACAAGTCATGAGATTCCTTCTTTTCTTGCTGCTCATCTCAGCAGTGCATGCTCTGACCATTTTGCCTTCATCTCTGGAGTAAGGCCTTCAGTTTTGGACACTTTCTCTCTCATTTTGATTTATTAGCCTCAATCCCAATTATATTATATTGTGTTATCTTGTATTTCTATACCATATTTAGTAAATTAACCTTCCTCCTCAGATTGTTGCCGCTGTTTTGTTTTTAGGCCCATCTCTCTACCCTTTCCCCTTTTCCCAGGGCGTTGGCCCATGGGTCCCCCTGCCCCATTAGTCACAAGAACCGGGCCCATAAACCGTTGGCACCCCCCCTCTGTTTTCTGGACCAGTGGGCCTGCTGTCCCTGTCACGGATACAGATAGATCTAGAGATAACTCCGTGACACTTCCTCAGCCATAGAAAAAGCTGAGGTACTCAATAAGTGCTTTGCCTCAGTCTTCACTGGTGGCCAGGCTCCCCATGTCTGCCAGGACCCTGAACCTCAAGGTGAGGGCAAGAGGAGCAGATTCTGTCCCACAATAACAGTGGAACAAGTCCGAGACTTCCTCATGAAACAGAAAGAATATAAATCCATGGGATCAGATGATAAGCATTTCGGGGTTGTGAGAGAGATGGCTGATGTGGTTGCTGAGATGCTCTCCATCATATTTTAAAAATTATGGCTGTCAGGTGAAATCCTCTGTGACTGGGAAACGTTACTCCCATTTTTAAGAAAGAGAGAAAGGAAAGCCTGGGTGCAGTGTCTGAGGCACAGACTCAGATGTGAACGATCCAAATCATTTATTGAAGGTTCAAACATCCCTTATATATATTCCCAAGTTTTCTCTTGTAACTTTTCCACCTGCCTTTACATGTCAACAGTACATTCCACAAACACTCCTTAATCATGCATGCAGGCACTTAGCCAATCAGAGTCATGAGTCGTTCCTAGCCACATGCTCTTCCTCCAACCAGGGTCATAATCACACAGCAATCACACAGCTCACTTAACTTTTATTTTTTCTCTCCTGGAGCCTTCCTTGGTCCTCAGTATTCCTTTCTTAAGTCATTTATCTTGCTCCGCAGCTTCTGCTCTGAGTAGTCTTTCTTGTATTCCCACATTTCCCCCTTTTTTGTTTATTAGCAAACTATTAACATACTACAAAATAATAACACTAATCATAATTAACATAACCATGCCTCGGGTACAGCATCCCAACCACCTGATTTAGAGCTTTCTCCTTTATTTTGTATAACACTTTGTAACAGTATTACCAGATGCATTTAGGTTATCAAGACTTGATCAAGGCTTCACTTGGCAACACTCTGAACGTAAGAAAAGAGACAAGGCAAACATAGCATAATGGCAAGAAATGATATTAAATCCATTAAGAACAAACACGTTTAGCCAATGGCCCAAGTTCCTGCAACCTGGAAAAGAATCCCAGAGGGTCCCATTCTGTGTGTGCCAGTAACTCATTAGAGAGAATCTTCAACTTTATATACTCTGATATATTGATTTTGAATGATCACTAAGATTCATACAACACATGCTTTTAAAATCCTCACAACCATGCCCTTGGGTTAATAATAGAAAAACAATGGCCATATGATTTTGTAAAGTTGCATGTAGGATAGAATCAATATAAGTGGGCAAGCCTGCTAGAGCATCACTAGTGGCATTGTTTTTCTTAGCCAGCCAGCATCCTAACTTAGTGAGTGTGGCTAAAGCTTGAGCGGTACTGTTTCAGGGTACACTTGGATTTAAGAGACAGGATGTCTCAGGAGCAGAGGCAAGCAAATTATGCACTCAGAGCAGCATGGAAGGTTACGAGTTTTGTTCAACATACACAGACGCACACACATACACACAGGCATCCATTTTAGAGAATCCCGTAAGCAGGAAGCAGAAATTCCCTAAGCCAGTGCGTTATTACTTACTGACCCCCGAGAGATGGCAAACTGCCAAAAAGAAGAGAGAAGGAACATGAAAGCAGTGGATTTGACAGGTAGTGCCAGCAGGGTGTCCCCTGCTTCGAAGTGCATGTTTCCTCTCTCACCCATCACAGACTCTCTCCTGTTTTTATTCTTCTCAGGGTCTGCAGTGTTTTTTTTCCATTTGCACATTGCATCCAGATGGCCAGTGCACGATACAAAGCCCAAGTAGAACACATGCTTGCCAAACAAAAATAAATAAACTACCGAGGTCAGCTCTCTCTACGAAACAAAATATTTGCAATTATAGCCACAAATATTAGTTTCCTTAAAAAAGTCACAAAACTAGATTCCTTCCCAAGATCGCCGAGGTTAGCTGTTTCGGAGCTGTCCGGTCAGAACCGCAGCGACTGATCTCGAGGTACAGGGGGGTTTTGGTCGATTCCTTCATCCAGGGAACCCCGAGGTAACAGAGCAGCCCGGCAGCTCTCGCGAGAGCAGCTGACATGAAGTAAGCGTGGCCGGGGCAACGGCTCTGCATCCACGCCCCCCTTCCTAGAAAAACCCTCCGGGAGGAAGCCCACCAGGGACTAAGAGGATGAGTTAGGGTGTGTGAATCATGTGGGTCGTTCAAGCGAGGAGAAACCGTAAGCCACCTATTCGCGTGACTACACAGGCAGGAGGATTGTTATCTCGCTGTGAAATGAGTGATTTTCAGGGCAAGCCCCAAACGGATCAGGCAGTGCAAGCAGGCAGGGCACCTTGCCATATAGGAGGAAGCTTAACACTTAGCAATTAACGTGTCACTTAACAGGTCGTTGCTCTCTGGGCACACCGAGGTGCAACCATGGTCACCACACAGTGGCGAGTAGCTGCTAAAAGGGACGTGGAAACTCAGACTGAAAGCATGAATGTCCATGCTACAGTTCAGGTCTCAGGCTGCAGGGAATGCCTGGTCCTGTCACTGCTACAGGAGGGCAGCAAGGATACCACCTGTGTGTGGTGTGAGCAGGTGGATGATCTGCTCAGCCTAGTGGTAGAGCTGAAGGAGGAAGTAGAAAGGCTGAGGATCATCTGGGATTGTGGGAGGGGGAGTGACTGGTGGAGTTGCACTCTGCCATCCCTACAGGAAGGGTGCGGGGGAGATGCTCCTCAAGCAGTGGGGGATCATCTGCCCTCTCACAGTCAGGTGGGAAGGGGTGACTTCAGACACACTGAGGGATGGAAACAAGTCCCTGTTTGGGGCAACAAGCAGACTGCCCCTCAACCTGTCCCACCTTCTCAGGTGCCCTTACACAACAGGTATGTGGCTCTGGAGCTGGAGGGACTGGAGGATGTGGATGTTGGTGAAAGTCCATCCATGCAGGAGAGGTTGCCCAAGGCTAGTCAGTCTGCTCCCCATTTTGCTACAACATCAAACAGGAGAAAAAGAAGGGCTGTCATCATAGGGGACTCCCTTCTGAGGGGAACTGAGGGCCTGATTTGCTGCTCGGACCTGTCCTACAGGAAGGTGTGTTGCCTGCCTGGAGCCCAGGTGAGAGATGTTGCTAGGAACATTGCTCACCTGGTTAAGCCCTCTGATTATTATCCATTACTAGTTTTCCACATTGGAAATGAAGAGGTAGGCAAAAGAAGTTCTTAGGTGATCAAAAGAGACTTCAGGGCTCTGGGAAGACTGCTGAAGGGATCAGGAGTGCAAGTTGTGTTCTCCTCTATACCAATGCGCACAGCATGGGAAATAAACAGGAGGAACTAGAAACCGTGGCGCAATTGGGAAAGTATGACCTAATTGCTATCACAGAAACATGGTGGGATGAATCCCACGATTGGAATACCCAGATTGAGGACTACAGGCTTTTCAGAAGGGATAGACAGGGTAGGAGGGGTGGGGGAGCTGCTCTCTATGTTAGGAAGTGGATAGATTGCAAAGAGCTGTGTAGTGGAATTCCAGGGTCACAGCCTGAACCAATGGGTGGGCTACGTGAGTGTGTGAGTGCCTGGAACGGGGGGGGGGGGGGGGGGGGTGGTCTGGAGCCACCCTTTCTGTCTCTGCAATACTTCCTGTGCAGTCTGAGTCTGCGCGGGTCCCTCTCTTTGCCCCCGCCCTTCTCTTGGGCGGTGCGACGGTACGAACGGGGGAGGGACACATTCCTCAGCTCGGCTCTCTCTGCGCAAATGCTTTAGTTCCGGGTACCTGTCTGGAAGAGAAGAACAACTACAGTCCCCAAGAGCCTTTTCGAGTACTGTTATTATTCCTGCTCAAGGGAACAGATATAAGGGTGCAGGTCATCTGACTCGGCCCTCTTCTCGTCTTGCTGTGTTCCCTGTCGGATCAGCTTGCTACTGCTGCTCCTGACTGCACGTAAGGCTTCAGCATTAGTGTAAGGCCTTTGAGAGAAAGATTGTCTGAGAGTCAATTATTGTTGATTTATATTGTATTATAGTGTGTTATCTTACATTCCAATACTATATTTAGTAAATTAGTTTGTTTCTCCTCAGATCGTTGCCGCTGTTTTTAATTATTTTGGGGTCCCCTGTTTCCCTTCCTGGAGGTGGGGATTTTGTGAAATCCCTCCGCCCCACTAGTCACGGAACCGGGCTGGACCAGCCCTTAAAACATTGACAGCCAGCATGGTTATTAAGACTGTGGGACTCTGGGGCAGAAAGTGTCATGGTGAATGGCCTGGAAACATCCAAGTTGGCCACCATGACTGTCCATCCTGCCCTTAGGCAGAGGCTATATGCTGGTGTCCAATATACCAATGAAAACCACTCCATAATAGATTGGTTGATGGCAGCATGCCGTATGGTCTGGCCTAATAAATCCAATATACGTCTACGTGCAGGGATGTGGTCCTCCATGGAGGACCTTCAATATTATATCTGAGAACTAGGTATAAGGGAAGCAATTTATGAAGATACATTTAATAGTCCTGATATGGTCAAATTCTCAGCAGGAATGAGAGACCTGATTCTACAGCAGGCCCCCTCCCATCTATATGGCACCCTGGTCTCTATTAAATCCCCTGGTGTCCTCAGAAGTGGCAGTCCAGGAGGCTGCCCAGTTAGTGGCCAACCTAGGAGAAACAGAACACATGTGGACTAGGTGCAACATTTGAACATTAGAAGAGGCTGAGGTTCTGCCAGTGCTAAGAGGACAGCTACATGAGCTCCTCAATCGGGACCCATAAGGGTTTCCCAAAAACAAATGTTTAATGATCTAATTTGGGCTGGGGTCCAATTTGCTACGATTGACTGCCAGCCCAATCATGTCCTCCTCCAGCTTTGGAAACAACTAAAGGACAATCAAAAATTTCAGAACTACCCCCAAGAAACCTAGGGTGAGAGTTATAAATAGCCTTCCAACTACAACGTGGAATTTGGAAGACTTTATAGTTCCCAATAGGAGGAAAAAAAAAAAAAAGCCTCCTCAGGTGTCTCGGGCCATGATGTCTGAGCCATTGGTGGCAAAAGACTTGGCCATAGCACAATTCATGGTGTGAGGAGGGATGTTAGTCCCCCTAGGGCCTCCAGACAGGACCGGAGGCCCTATGTAGAATTAACGATTTATTGGTCCCGAATAGATATTCAGAGAGTTCTGGTGTTGGTGGACACTGGAGTGGAAACATCGATTATCTATGGAGATCTGACTAAATTTGATGGTGACAGAGTGATGATTGGTGGTTTTGGGGGACAGACAATTCCTGTCACCCAAACATGGTTAAAATTGGGGGTTGGGCGTCTCCCACCCTGGGAGTATAAAGTGTCTATCACCCCAGTCCAGGAATACATCCTGGGCATAAACATTTTATGGGGTCTAGCTCTCCAGACAACTGTGGGAGAGTTCAGACTTCAACAGAGGTGTATTAGTATCTGGGCAGTGCAGGCACTATTAGGAGGCCATGTGAAACATGGACCTATTTGCCTGCTGAAGCTGTGCCAGATTACTAATGTAAGACAGTATAGACTCCCAGGTGGGCAAAATGAAATATCGAGAACAGTGCAGGAATTAGAAAAAGTAGGTGTTATAAGACCTGCACGCAGCCCATATAATTCCCCCATATGGCCAGTGTGAAAGTTGGATGGCACATGGAGAATGACAGTGGATTACAGAGAATTAAATAAGGTCACGTCGCCTATTCATGTGGCCATACCCAATATTGCCTCCCAAATGGACACATTAAGTAGGGAAATAAAAACCTATCATTGTGTCCTAGATTTAGCAAATGTGTTCTTCAGTATCCCAATTGCTGAAGAGTTGCAAGATCAGTTTGCATTTACGTGGGGAGGCAGACAGTAGACCTTTCAGGTCCTGCTACAAAGGTATGTGCATTCACCAACATATTGTCATAATCTAGTGGTGCGTGACCTGGCTAATTGGGAAAAACCTGACGATGTTAACTTATATCATTACATGGATGATCTCCTGTTGACATCTGACTCACTGGAGGCAGTAGGACAGGCAGCAGTTTCATTAACTGCCTATTTACAACAGAAAGGATGGACTACAAATCCTCAGAAGGTGCAAGGTCCGGGCCTATCCATGAAATTCCTGGGGGTAGTTTGATCAGGAAAGACCAAGGTATTACCCAGTGCCATAATAGATAAGGTTCAGGCGTTTCCAGTCCCTACAACACCAAAGCAGCTGCAGGAGTTTTTAGGTATATTAGGGTACTGGTGCTCTTTTATACCTCACTTAGCGCAGCTGTTAAGACCACTGTACAGACTCACGAAAAAGGGGCAGCTATGGGACTGGGGGAGAACGGAACAGGACGCTTTCCAACAGGCAAACCTGGTGGTTAAACAAGCCCAGGCATTGGGTGTATTCAGTCCTACCCTCCCAGCCAAATTGCATGTTCATGTCACTCAGGATGGTTTTGGCTGGGGCCTATGGCAACGCCAGAGTTCTGTCCGGACCCCCATTGGATTCTGGTCTCAGGTCTGGCGCGGAGCAGAGGAAAGATATAGTATGATTGAGAAACAGTTATTGGCTGCCTACTCCGCATTACAAGCGGTGGAGCCAATAACTCAAATGGCTGAAGTTATAGGTAAGACCACTCTGCTGATTCAGGGGTGGGTAAAAGATCTGACGCACCTTCCTAAGATGAGGGTGGCCCAACCATAAACAGTGGCGCGATGGGTCGCCTATCTCAGCCAGAGGAGCAGTCTGTCTTCATCACCATTAAAGGAAGAACTTCAAAAGATCCTAGGCCCGGTGAGGTATCATAGTGATGCACCAAAAGAAACATTGATCGCTCCTCCGGAGAAGAGCCTCGTTCAGGAGGGGAAACATCCTATTCCTGAAGATGCCTGGTACACAGATGGGTCCAGCAAGGGCAACCTGAGCAAGTGGAGAGCAGTAGCATACTATCCCTCCACTGAGACGATCTGGTTCGATGAGGGGGACGGTCATAGCAGCCAATGGGCATAACTGCGAGCCGTGTGGATGGTCATAACCAAGGAACCTGGGGATGGCATCCTGGACATCTGCACGGATAGTTGGGCTGTGTACCGAGGCCTCACCGTTTGGATTGCACAGTGGGCCACCCAGGAATGGACTATCCATGCCCGACCAATCTGGGGCAAAGATACATAGTTAGACATATGGAATACAGTTAAACACAGGACTGTACGTGTCTACCACGTGTCCGGTCATCAACCTTTACAATCACTGGGAAATGATGAAGCGGACACGCTGGCTCGAGTTCGATGGATTGAGAATTCACCGTCTGAGAACATCGCCCATTGGTTACATCAGAAACTACGGCATGCTGGACAAAAGACAATGTGGGCAGCTGCTAAAGCATGAGGGCTGCCCATACAACTATCTGACGTAGTCCAGGCATGGTGTAGTGGAATTCCAGGGTCACAGCCTGAACCAATGGGTGGGCTCTGTGAGTGTGTGAGTGCGGCGGCGCGGCGGTACGAACGGGGGAGGGACACATTTCCTCAGCTCGGCTCTGCCTGCACGCTGCTACCGGGAGGGGTGAGTCGATTCTTTTTGATATCTTTCCCTCGTGTGCCTATTTCTTAAATAAAGGCTTTGTCATTACCTTCATTTGCTCTACATTTTGGCGAGCCAGGCAGCCAAATATCTTTAAAGATACCCAATTATAAGCCTCTTAAAATAATTACCATGACATTTTTGAACAACTTCATGGGATGGTTTGGACAGGGAAAGGCTAGCACCATAAGTGAAGTTTTGCCAGGGCACATCCCGGGATTCCTAGGATCCCCATATCACGGGAATGCTTGTATTATTGAAAAATGGGGTCCCCTACGGGATGCAGGAAATGTTCAGGAATCCCCAGCCCGCCTGGCTGAGTATTTCAGTAGTCTAAACAAAAACGTACTGACTACACGAGAACGACAGTTAGCTGCCTCCACGGTGGCGTGGCCGCTGCTGATGGCCTTGAACCGGCTAAATATAACTGCAGAGGCTCTCACTGATGAAAATCAACTATTACGTGACCGTGTGAACGAACTGGAAAGACAGGTTGCAATTTTGAGAGGGAAAAAACCTAACCCTATAATTCCGGTACAAAAAATCCGAAACATCTCTCTAGAAATTACTGGAGATCCTATACATGACAATCCACGTGAACTGGATTCAGAAAATGAAGGCACTAAAAAGTCGGATCTTGAGGCTCCACTAGAGCTAGATCCCTTTGAGATCCGACCAGTTGTAACTCAAAAAACGAAAAAAAAACGCAGGACAGGCCAGCGGGGCTGCCCCCTGACCAGTGGCCCCCTGCCCAGAGCACACTACATGTAACAGCTCGCCCATACACGGCAGCTGAATTAATGGATTTAGTACAACGGTTTAGACAAAAACCGAGAGAGAGTGTGCCAGCATGGTTACTCAGACTATATGACATGGGGGCAGAAAGCGTTGTGGTGAATGGGCCAGAAATCTCAAAACTGGCATCCATTACTACTCACCCGGCCCTCAGGCAGAGACTATATGCGGCTGTGCAACACAATGAAGAAAATCATTCACTGATTGCATGGTTAATGGCCGCATGCCGTGCGACATGGGCGAATAAAACGGACATACCATTAAATACCGGTCTATGGTCCTCTATGGAGGACTTACAAAATTACATCCGAGAATTAGGTATGAAGGAGGCAATTTATGAGGACAATTTTGAGAGCCCAGATATGATAAAATTTTCCGCAGGAATGAGGGACCTCATCCTGCAGCAGGCTCCACCACATCAGTATGGAACTTTGGTATCCATACTGAATCCCCTAGTGGCCTCAGAGGCCATTATACAACAGGCCGCCCAATTGGTGGCAGATCTGGGGGAGACAGAGCGCCTGCGCGCCAGGCGCAATGTCCGAATGGTGGTGGAAAAGTCAGACATCCATCCGCCACCACGACCAAGGAGACCTGCCCTTAATGTAATTCAATCTGGACCCATCAGGGTCTCAAGAAAACAAATGTTCAGTGACCTGATTAGGGCAGGAGTTCAATTTCAAAAGATCGATGGACAGCCTAACCAGGTCTTATTACAACTATGGAAACAGTTACCAAACAGTCAGAGATTCCAATCCTCCCCTAAAAGGGAAGGAGTTAGACTCATAGAACGGATTCCACAAAACACGTGGAATCTAGAAGACTTCATAGTCCCATCAAAAAAACGTAAACCTCCTCAGGTGGCCCGGGCAGCCACAGTCGAGCCATCAGAGGAAAAAGACTTAGGGATTGCAGAGCTGATGGCATGACAGGGGAGCCAAAATTCCCCAAGACTAGGGTCTCCAGAGGAGACCGGAGACCCTACGTTGAACTAACGATTCATTGGTCCCAAAAGAATGTGCAGCAGGTTATGGCATTAGTAGATACTGGGGCAGAAACATCAATTATATATGGTGACCCAAACCAATTTTCAGGCTCTAAGGCAATGATAGGTGGGTTCGGGGGGCAGATGATCCCCGTAACACAAACATGGTGGAAATTGGGGGTTGGGCGTCTACCACCCCGGGAGTACAAGGTGTTTATCGCCCCAATTCCAGAGTACATATTGGGGATTGATATCCTGTCGGGTCTGACTCTCCAAACCACTGTGGGAGAGTTCAGATTAAGGGAAAGATGTATTAGTATCTGGGCAGTGCAGGCAATCATAAGGGGTCATGCAGAAATTGAACCTATTTGTTTGCCACAACCACGCCAGACCACAAATACAAAGCAGTATAGACTCCTGGGTGGGCAACAAGAAATTACCAAGACTGTGCAGGAGCTGGAGAGAGTAGGGAGTATTAGACCTGCACACAGCCCATACAACTCCCCCATGTGGCCAGTCAGGAAGTCAGATGGTACGTGGCGAATGACAGTAGACTACAGAGAACTAAATAAAGTCACGCCACCGATCCATGCGGCTGTACCCAACATAGCCTCCATCATGGATACATTAAGTAGAGAAATAGAAACACCACTGCGTTCTGGATCTAGCAAATGCATTTTTCAGCATTCCAATTGCTAAGGAGTCCCAAGACCAGTTTGCATTCATGTGGGAGGGCAGGCAGTGGACTTTTCAAGTTCTACCTCAGGGGTACGTGCATTCACCTACTTTTTGTCATAATTTGGTGGCACGTGACTTGGCAAATTGGAACAAACCATCTACTGTCAAAATGTTCCACTACATCGATGATTTGATGTTAACGTCTGACTCAATCGAGGCATTAAAAAAGACAGTACCATCATTAATTACTTATTTACAGGAAAAAGGATGGGCTATAAACCCACAAAAAGTACAAGGACCAGGGCTATCAGTTAAATTCCTGGGTGTTGTCTGGTCAGGTAAGACTAAGGTGTTACCCAGTGCAATCATTGATAAGATCCAAGCGTTCCCGGTTCCTACGAAACCGAAGCAGTTGCAGGAGTTTTTGGGTATATTAGGATATTGGCGATCCTTTATTCCCCACTTAGCACAACTGCTAAAACCTTTATATCGATTAACAAGAAAAGGCCAAGTATGGGATTGGGGTAGAACAGAACAAGAAGCCTTCCAGCAAGCAAAAATAGCTGTTAAACAGGCCCAGGCACTAGGTATATTTGATCCGACCCTTCCAGCCGAACTGGATGTGCATGTAACCCAAGAAGGGTTTGGCTGGGGGCTGTGGCAGCGCCAGAGTTCTGTTCGAATCCCAATTGGGTTCTGGTCACAGATTTGGCATGGAGCAGAAGAGAGATACAGCATGGTTGAAAAGCAGTTATTGGCTACCTATTCTGCATTGCAGGCGGTAGAACCAATAACTCAGACCGCAGAGGTTATTGTCAAAACAACTTTACCGATTCAGGGGTGGGTAAAAGACCTAACCCACATTCCTAAGACCGGGGTGGCCCAATCACAAACAGTAGCACGCTGGGTTGCCTATCTTAGCCAAAGAAGCCCCCTGTCATCATCTCCACTGAAGGAAGAACTTCAAAAGATACTTGGGCCAGTAACATATCACAGCGAGACACCTGAGGAAATAGTGGTTACTTGTCCAGAAAAGAGTCCTGTACAGGAGGGGAAATACCCTATCCCAGAAGATGCCTGGTATACAGATGGATCCAGCAGAGGGAACCCAAGTAGGTGGCGAGCTGTCGCATACCATCCCTCAACTGAAACAATATGGTTTGAAGAATGGGATGGACAAAGTAGCCAGTGGGCTGAGCTACGAGCTGTGTGGATGGCGATAACTCAAGAGCCTGGCAACAGTGCACTAAACATCTGCACAGATAGTTGGGCAGTCTACCGAGGGCTCACACTCTGGATAGCACAGTGGGCCACTCAGGATTGGACAATTCATGCCTGACCTATCTGGGGCAAAGATATGTGGGTTGATGTATGGAACGTGGTTAGGCACAGAACCATACGAGCATACCACGTCTCTGGACATCAACCCTTGCAGTCACCAGGCAATGATGAAGCTGACACACTGGCTCGAGTCCGATGGTTGGGAAGTACACCATCAGAAGACATAGCTCACTGGCTGCATCGGAAATTACGGCATGCAGGACAGAAAACCATGTGGGCAGCAGCTAAAGCATGGGGGTTGCCCATACAGTTACCAGATATTGTCCAGGCATGTCAGGACTGTGACGCTTGCTTGCAAATGACACCATGACCTCTGCTGGAAACTACGGCCCATCTTGCTGGAGGACACAACCCATTACAGCGATGGCAGATTGATTATATAGGTCCCCTTCCTCGATCTGAGGGGGCCAGATATGCCCTAACTTGTGTCGATACAGCGAGTGGACTGATGCAAGCCTATCCTGTAGCAAAGGCAAACCAAGCCTCTACCATCAAAGCTCTAACTAGATTGATGGCATCATACGGGACTCCTGAGGTTATTGAGAGTGATCAAGGTACACATTTCACAGGTGCAACTGTGCAGAAGTGGGCTGAAGACAATAACATTGAATGGCAGTTTCACCTGCCCTACAATCCAACAGGAGCAGGCCTAATAGAAAGATACAATGGGATCCTGAAGGCTGCTCTGAAGGCAGATTCACAGTCCTTGCAGGGCTGGACCAAAAGGCTTTATGAAACCCTGCGAGACTTGAATGAGAGACCAAGAGATGGCAGACCCAGTGCTTTAAGAATGCTGCAGACAACTTGGGCCTCCCCACTTAGGATACAAATTACAGGCAAGGACACCTCACTCAAGCCACAAGTTGGCACTATGAATAATCTTCTGCTCCCTGCCCCTGATGACCTAGAGCCCGGGAGACACAAGGTAAAATGGCCTTGGAAGGTGCAAGCAGGACCAAAATGGTGTGGTCTCCTTGCACCTTGGGGGAGATTGTTAGAGGTTGGGGGATCAGTAAACCCTTCAGTAATTGGTGTATGGCCAACAGAGGTAGTAGTTGACACCCCTGTTTTCATTGCACAGGGGACATTAATCATGTCCATGTGGCAAATTAGAACCCCCACTTTGGTACCCGATATAGTGATTCAGTCGCAGATTTCGGGCCAAAGAGTGTGGTATCGAAGGCCAGGACATGCCCCGATACAGGCAGAGGTGTTGACTCAAGACCGAAATACAGCCTGCATCTTACCGTGGAGGGCAGACCTACCCCTCCTCGTACCTATTAAACATCTGTTTTACTCCCCTTGAGGTTTTAAGTTCACAGGATGGCCAGCAGGAGCAACATCACTCAAACATGCCTATGAGGAAACATCATGACACCCTGTGACGCACTGCTGAACTTTTGGGAACTGGAGAGCATGAATCAGAAGTGCTACTGGTCCTTGAAAAAGATACGCCTCGAGAAAGAACATCAAGTACTGGCCCAACAGAACCGTGGAGGGGACTGCCACTGATTGCCTTTATTGTCTTGACATCCTATATTGCGGCGGGTGTTGTGTATGCGTCGCGATGTGCATTGTGTCTTGGGCCACCAGGTTGCAGGGGCTCACCCCCTACCTGCTCAGTCATTGGTTCATGCTGTGAAGGGGTGGAGTATAGTGGAAATCCAGGGTCACAGCCTCAACCAATGGGTGGGCTATGTTTGTGTGTGAGTGCCTGGAACGGGGGGGGGGTGGTCTGGAGCCACCCTTTCTGTCTCTGCAATACTTCCTGTGCAGTCTGAGTCTGCGCGGGTCCCTCTCTTTGCCCCCGCCCTTCTCTTGGGCGGCGCGACGGTCCGAACGGGGGAGGGACACATTCCTCAGCTCGTCTCTCTCTGCGCGCTGTTACTGGGAGGGGTGAGTCAATTCCTTTTGATATCTTTTCCTCGTGTGCCTATTTCTCAAATAAAGGCTCTGTCATTGCCTTCATTTGTTCTACATAGCTGTGTCTGAGGAACAGCCACGATCAGGTTGAGAGCTGGTGGGTAAAAATCAAGGAACGGTCCAGTAAAGGGCACCTAGTGGTTGGGGTCTGCTACAGCCCACCTGATCAGGAGGAGGCTGTTGATGAGGTCTTCTTGCTTCAGCTGCAGGAGGTGTCATGCTCAGAGGCTCTTGTCCTGATGGGGCATTTCAACTACCTGGGTATCTGCTGTGATAGTGGCATGGTGGGTGGCAGACAATCCAGGAGATTCCTGGAGTCTTTTGAGGACAACTTCCTGGTCCAGGTAAGAGATGGACCAACTCGAGGTGAAGCCTTACTGGACCTGGTGCTCAGCAATGCAGAGGAGAGCATTAGAGACCTTAAGATTGGAGGCAGCCTTGGCTGTAGTGACCGTGCCTTGGTGGAGTTTGTGATCTGGAAGAATGTCGGCCTGGCAAAAAGCAGAGCTAGGACCCTGTGCTTTAGGAGAGCAAACTTCCAGCTGCTCAAGGAACTGCTGAGTGGGATCCCCTGGGAAACTGTCCTTAAGGGCATGGGTACAGAACAGAGCTGGCAGCTCTTTAAGGACACCCTTCCAAGAGCACAACAGCTCTCAATCCCCCAGCAGAAGAAGTTGAGCAGAGGAGGCAGGCGACAGTTGTGGCTGTGCAAAGACCTGCAGCTTAAACTGAGGGAAAAGAGGGAAATGTACTGAAATCGGAAGCAGGGTTGTGTATCCTGGGAGGAATACAGGGCTGTTGTCCGTGTGTGTAGAGATAGGATTAGGAAACCCAAGGCGCAGATGGAGCTGAACTTGGCAAGGGATGTGAAAGATAACAAGAAGGGGTTCTACAGGTACATAGGCAGGAAGAGACAGGCCAAGGAGAGTGTTTCCCCTCTGATGAAAGGCAATGGGGAGCTGGCTTCCTCGGACATAGAAAAAGCTGAGGTACTCAATGAGTGCTTTGCCTCAGTCTTCATTGGTGGTCAGGCTTCCTGTGTCTGCCAGGACCATGAGCCTCTAGGTGAGGGTGTGGGGAGTGGTTTCTGTCCCACTGTAACAGTGGAACAAGTCCAAGTCCTCCTCATGAAACTGAACGTGTATAAGTCCATGGGGCCAGATGATATCAATCCTAGGGTTCTGAGAGAGATGGCTGATGTGGTTGCCGAGCCGCTCTCCATCATATTTGAAAAATCATGGCTGTCTGGTGAAGTCCCCGGTGACTAGAAAAAGGGAAACATTACTCCCATTTTTAAGAAAGGGAGAAAGGAAGACCTGGGGAACTATAGGCCTGTGAGCCTCACCTCTGTGCCTGGGAAGATCATGGAGCAGATCCTCCTAGAAGCTATGTTAAGGCACATGTGAGACAAAGAGGTGATTCGAGACAGCCAGCATGGCTTCACCAAGGGCAGATCGTGCCTGACCAACCTGGTGGCCTTCTATAATAGTGGCAGCTTCAGTGGACAGGGGAAGGGCGATGGATGTCATCTACCTGGACCTCTGCAAAGCCTTTGACATGGACCCTCACCACATCCTTCTCTCTAAATTGGAGAGGTGTGGATTTGAAGGATGGACTGTTTGGTGGATTAGGAATTGGTTGTGATGGACACAGCCAAAGGGTTGGGATCAGTAGGTCTGTGTCATGGTGGAGGCCGGTCACAAGCAGTGTCCCTCAGGGGTCGGTCTTGGGACCGGTGCTCTTCAACATCTTCATCAATGACATAGACGATGGCATTGAGTGCACGCTCAGCAAGTTTGCAGATGACACCAAGCTGAGTGGTGCAGTTGATATGTTGGAAGGAAGGGAAGCCATTCAGAGAGATCTGGAAAGGCTGAAGAAGTGGGCTCAGGCAATCCCAGGCATTTATACAAACTGGGGGAAGATTGGAGGCAGCCTTGCGGAGAAGGACTTGGGGGTCCTGGTGGACTGTCATGGTTTTGTAATTTTGCTATCGGTATTCCACATCATAACATCATGGACAGCATGGGTAATTAAAGGATTAACACTCCAGTTCTGAGGATTGACAACCTTCCAGATACCTGCTTCTCAAAAGAGAAGAACTACATATTCTAGAGGACCTCACAGTCAGAGAAGGAAGATATGTCACAGAAATCATGAGATTTGAGTCACATGATCAGGCTCACACTCACTCTCTCTCTCTCTCAGGTAGCCATGCAGAGGGGTGGGTGTGCTTCCAAGCAGTGCACTTTCATTCAAGTAAGGCTTTTCGGTTTCAGAAACTTTCTCTCTCTTAGTTGCTTTATTACCCTTACTTCCAATTAGATTGTATTCTGTTATCTTGCAATCTGATATCATTGTTAGTCTGATATCATAGTTAGTAAAATAAGTTTTCCTCCTTAGATCATTGCCACTGCTCTGTTCTTTTTCCCTCTCTGAGCCCAGCTCCCGTTCCCCTCCCCCTTTCCCTTCCCATTTTGGAGAGCCAGGGGGCCCACAGGCCTACTGCCCCCCTGTCACGGGCATGAATTTATCTAGATAACTCTGTGACACAGACGAGAAGCTGGACATGAGACAGTAGTATGCTTGCAGTCCAGAAGGCCAACTGTGTTCTGGGCTGCATTAGAAAAAGGGAGGCTAGCAGGGAGAGGGTGATGATTGTTCCCCTCTACTTGGCTCTTGTGAGGCCCCATCTGCAGTACTGTGTCCAGGCCTAGGGCCCCCAGTACAGGAAGAACATGCAGCTCTTGGAGTGGGTCCAGAAGAGGAGGGCCACTAAGATGATCAGAGGACTGGAGCACCTCTCCTATGAGGAAAGGTTGAGGGAACTGGGCTTGTTTAGCTTGGAGAAGAGAAGGCTCCGGGGAGACCTCATTGCAGCCTTCCAGTACTTGAAGGGAGCATATAAACTGGAGGGGGAATGGCTGTTTATGAGGGTAGATAGCGATAGGACAAGGGGGAATGGTCTTAAACTGAGACGGGAGGTTTAGGTTAGATATTAGGAGGAAGTTTTTCCACAGAGAAGGTGGTGTCACACTGGAACAGGTTGCCCAAGGAGGTTGTGGATGCCCCATCCCTGGAGGCATTCAAGGCCAGGCTGGATGTGGCTCTGGGCAGCCTGGTCTAGTGGTTGGCAACCCTACACACATAGCACAGGGGTTGAAACAACCCAGGCCATTCTATAATTCTATGATCATTCTTCACTTGGGAACCTTTAAGTCCCTAACATAGGTGCCAAATGAAAGGACCAATAAGCTTAAAAAAAAGAAATCTGTTGAGCAACATTCCAGAACTCTATATTAAAACCATATGTTGAATCAAAGAAAGAAAACATCTTTGTTTCAAGTGATAGTCATATTTTAAAAATTCTGATTAGAAGAATGAAAGAGTTAATCATTTTATGATATAGGGGCATCGCTTGTCAGTAGTTTACGGGCTGGATTGGCCCAGTTCCGTGACTAGTGGGGCAGAGGGATTTTTTTCAAAATTCACACCTCCGGAAGAGGGAAACAGGGGACCCCCCCCAAGAAAGAATAATTAAAAAAAACAGCAGCAACAATCTGAGGAGAAACAAACTACTTTACTAAATATAGTATCAGAATGAATGATAACACACTATAATACAATATAATTCAATGTAATTGTTAATAAAATCAAATATAATTGAGAGAAGTTTTGTCTGAGAGCTAAAGGCCTTACACTAATACTGAAGCCTTGCGTGCAGTTGGGAGCAGCAGTGAGATGACCCAAAAGCGAGCACGACAAGATGAGAGGAAAGGGCTCAGTTCAGGTGACCTACAGGCCTTATATCTGTTCCCCTAAGCAGGAATGATAACAGTACTCGAACAGTCTTCTGGGGAACATAGTAGTTCTTCTTCTCTTCTGGACAAGTACCCAGAACTAGAGCACTTGCTCTTTAACCCCCAGTACACTGCATGATGTTATGATGTGGAATACTGATAACCAAAAATCATAAAGCTATGACATTGCTTCACCTGGAATTCTTTTCCAGGTTTTCTCTACAATTTAGGAAAAAGCTAATAGCACCACAACCAAGCATTACTGATAACGATGTGGTGGAATTATACTAAAAAAGCTATTCCCATAGATTACAGCATCAGTAACATCAAATCCTGTTCAACTCACATTTGATCCACTACGAAAATAAAGGAAGACACACACAGCAACCTAAGTAGTGTCTAATAATTTTATTTCTTAAGTCTGGCCTGGTAAGACAAGAAAATATCCTAACTTTTATCTGTCTTCTATCAGTGTTATTAAAATTAAAACTATAATGGGATGCTGAGTAACATGATAAGAACAAAATAGCCAAGTCTTAAGCTACAACAAATGAGAACAAGCCCAAACACAACAGCTACAAAGAACTAAACAAAAATAACTACTTACCTTCAAAAAACCAACAATAAACAGACAACAAAAACAAAATACACAGTCACCTCCACTGCCAACCCTTAAATGAGGTCTGGGAAGGGGTGGATCCTGGCTCCACCCCTTCCAGTTACTCAGGTGCACTGCATGCACCTGAGCTCCCGTGGGTTGGCCCAGCCTTTTCAGCAGGTGCTCAATCACTGGTTCAAGCCTTGACCTAGCGTTTCTACTGCATTCCACGTTTTCACAAAGTGAACAAATGATAGAGCAGGTTAAAGGTAAGCCTTTTCCATTACAGTGATCCAGTACACTGTGACACTTTGTACAATTTGCCCGTCGCAGTGTAGATTGACAAAATATAAGACATTTGATGATGGGATCTCGGTGACAGTTCATGTTCCTTTGTGGGCCAGTACTCAGTGGTTCTCCTGGAAGCACATAGTTGCTTAGACCAGGGAAGGTTGGGCTCACATTCCATCAGTCCCATATAGTCCACCACTGTGTGTCACACTGATCTTATTGTAACACTGGAGCATCTTGATGTTATGTTGTTTCTCCTGGTGATCCTGTGGACTGAAAGAGACTCAAGGGGAATAGCATAGATGTTTCAGAGGTACTAGAAGGGGTAGGTCTGCTCTCCACAGCAAGATGCAGGCTGTGTTCCTGTCCTGGGTCAGCACTTTGGCTTGCACTGGGGCACGTCCCAGCTGTCTGTACCATAAACTTTGGCCTGATATCTGAGGCTGCATACCTATATTGGGTATCAAGGGGGGGGGGGCAGATTTGCCATAGGGACATGAATAAGGTCCCCTTAGTGATGAAAACCGGTGTTGACCACGATGTCTGCAGGCCATGTACCTATTACCGGGGGGCTACCAATCCCCCAACCTCCAATAATCTCCCCCAAGGTGCAAGTAGGCCACACCACTTTGATCCTACTTACACCTTTCAAGACCGTTCTATTTTATGGGTACCAGGTTCTAGGTTCTCAGGGGCAGGGAACAGAAGATTATTTTCATTGCCAATTTGGGATCTTACCCGATTATTGGCACCTGTAATTTGGATCCTAAGCGGGGAGGCCCATGTTGTCTCTAGCATCTCCAGGGCACTGGGTCTGCCGTCTTGTTACAGTTTTATGATTTTTGTATTTTTGTTATAGGTATTCCACATCATAACATCATGTAAAGCACTGGGAGTTAGAGTTAATGCTCCAGTTCCGTGGACTGCCGATTTTCTGGGTTCTCAGATTACCTGGTTCTCAGAAGAGAAGAACTACATACCCCCGAGGACTTCGCGTTTAGAGGGAAAGATAAATTCTGAACTGAATATGAACCTTTTATTGTTAGTAGGAAAAAAAAAAACAACAACAACGATTTCTTAAAGTTAGAGGGTTGCAGAGTGCTGTAGCTAGCTTTCACCTTCATAGATTAGATTATAGGCTGGGCGGTCTACCAGAATCTGGACACTGTACTTAGTGTTTATCCTTTTAGCAACTGCCAGCTATGAATCTGTTCCTCATTTTAGGAGCACTGTATAAAGGATTAAAGGCCATTCTGTTTTTTGAAACGTACTGGTTTCTTAAGTTCATCATGTTCTGTTTGGGAGATGTATATAACCAATTAACGGCACTGATGGAGACACCTGCCTGGTACCTATACGTAATGTTGTATGATTTGAATATTGACAGTTACATCCCAAAGGGAGTAGCTAATTTTAAAAACAACGTGATGTTTAGACCAGTTTCCAGGTTCTCAGTTCCTTATGCATTTTTGGAATGCTGAATTAATGGTCATGTAATTAATTCCCCTGAATGTATTCCTACTAATAATAATCTACACTATCTGGAGGAAGTCTTCCCCAAAACATAGAATGCTGAGTGGCAGGGAATATGGAGAAGTTTAGAAAAGATCTTAGAAGCATGGGGACCCCTGGTGTAATGGGATTTCACTCCTGAACACCTGTAAGATCCTGAGAAACTAAGCAAGTATTTAAGTCAGGGATATTGTGGCTTAGTACCTCTGAGGAGTTACCCCATTCATAAGTTGCTTCGTCAACTAGAGAGTCAGGGAGTGATAAGCAAAACTCACTCGCCTTTTTACAGCCCCATATGGCCAGTGCTGTTATGGTTTTATGAGTTTTGGTTATCGGTATTCCACATCATAACATCATGTAGTGCAATGGGAGTTAGAGTTAATACTCCAGTTCTGGGTGCCTATCCCAGAAGAGAACAACTACTACATTCCCCAGAACACTCTTCGCTGTTCTGTTATCATTTCTGCTCAGGGGGAACAGATATAAGGCCTTGGTAGGTCACCTGACCTCCCTCATTTCGATCATCAGGCTCTCCTCCCTGCTGCTCTTCCTGACTGCATTCATCACCTCAGCACTAGTGTAAGGCCTTCAGTTTTTGGACAATGTTTCTCTCATTATATTTGATTTATTTGCTTCAATTCTAATTATATTGTATTATAGTGTGTTATCTTGCATTCCAATACTATATTTAGTAAATTAGTTTGTTTCTCCTCAGATCGTTGCCGCTGTTTTTAATTATTCAGGGTCCCCTGTTTCCCCTTTCCAGAGGCGCGGATTTTGTGAAATCCCTCCACCCTGCTAGTCATGGAACTGGGCCGAACCAGCCCGTAAACCATTGACAAGTGCATAAAGCCAGTGGAGAATGGAGGCTGACGGTAGACTCCCGTGGCCTGAATGAAGCCACACCCCCCCACTGAGTGCTGCTATGCCAGACATGTTAGAACTCCAATATGAACTGGAGTCAAAAGCAGCCAAGTGGTATGCCACCACTGACACTGCTAATGCCTTCTTTTCTATTCCTTTGGCCACAGAATGCAGGCCACAGTTTGCTTTCACCTGGAAGGGCGTTCAGTATACCTGGAACAGTTTGCCCCAGGGGTGGAAACACAACCCAACCAAAACAACTGACAACAAAGGTGTAAACCTATTTGGGCTGCTGAACTGTGGAAAGACATTGCTGCCCGAATAAGGAATATGGTTGTAAAGCTGTGTCATGTAGATGCTCATGTGCCCAAGAGTAGGGCTACCGAAGAACAACAGAATAACCATCAGGTAGATTGAGCTGCCAAAATTGAGGTGTCTCAAATAGACTTGTACGGGCAAAACAAGGGTGAATTATTTGCATCTTGGTGGGCTCATGAGACCTCGGGCCATCAAGGAAGAGATGCAACACATAAGTGGGCTAGAGACCGAGGGGTGGACTTAACTATGGACGCTATTGCACAGGTTATTCATGACTGTGAAACATGTGCCTCAGTTAAACAAGTGAAGTGGATGAAACCTCTCTGGGGGTAAGGGCGATGGCAAATGTATAAATATGAGGAGGTGTGGCAGGTTGATTATATCCAGGCAACCACTGGATGGCTTGAAATATATGCAGTATCCCATGCTACTGCCAGAAACACCATATTGGGTCTTGAGAAACAAGTCCTGTGGCGACATGGCACCCCGGAAAGAATTGAGTAAGATAATGGGACTCATTTCAAAAATTCTCTTGTAAATACTTGGGCCAAAGATCATGGTATTGAGTGGATTTATCATATCCCCTATCACGCACCAGCTTCTGGTAAAATTGAACGATACAATGGGTTGTTAAAAACTATGCTGAAAGCAATGGGCGGTGGAACATTTAAGCACTGGGAGAAGCATTTGGCAGAAGCCACCTGGTTGGTCAACACTAGAGGGTCGATCAATTGTGATGGTCCTACCCAATCCAGCTCCCTACATACTGTAGAGGGAGATAAGGTCCCTGTAGTACATATAAAGAGCAAACCTCTCGGTGGAACTGTTTTTGCCCATGGACCTGGCTCCACTTGGTGGTTGACGGAGAAAAATGGGGATGTTCAATGTGTAGCACAAGGGAATTTGATGCTGGGGGAGTGCAGTCAGTAATTCCATGTGTATATATATATTTGTTTAATTCATGTTATTGTTTGTGTATATATATTGATGTAGTGATGTGGAATAAGGGGTGGAATGTCATCATTTTATGATTTTTGTTATTGGTATTCCACATCATAACATCATGTAAAGCACTGGGAGTTAAAGAGTTAATGCTCCAGTTCCTTGGACTGTCAATGTTTCTGAGTACCTGGTTCTTAGAAGAACTGCATCTCCCAGAAGATTTCACTGTCCTGTTTTCATTTTCCGTTCAGAGGAAAAGATAAAAGGTTGGCAGAAGCCACCTGGTTGGTCAACACTAGAGGATCGATCAATCAAGAAAGATTGCTGCAGAGACCAGCTTCAGGGCAGGTAAGTCTACACTAAATAAAGGACCTAAAGCAAAAAGGCAGTCTAAAAAGCTCTTTTTAGGACTTTTTTTGAAGTCAGTAAAAACACTGTGCTGGTGCTGGGGGGCTAGCAGCTTGTGGGTAGGCTGCTGAGCCAGCCAGGGTGGAGTTGGCACTGACCACTCTTATCTCTCAAGCTTGACCTTGACCCTTTGCTGTGAGGCTAAAAGCAGCCCTCACATAATGCTCTAGGTGAGAAAAGGGTGTTACTGTTCTCTGACAGCAGGAAGGGAAGTCAGTGTGTAAGCACAGCCCACACTGCCCATACATTACTGTAGCAGCAGGTGTGGGTGGTGGTTATTGTGGCAGGACATGTGAGTGTTTTTTGTCTTGTGGCTCAGAAGACCAGCTCTCCTACGGACAGACCCTGAGACTACAGGTTTGAACGTGGTCTCTACCAGACAGCAGGCTTGCCCCAAGAAGACTGTAGTGACCCAGATAGAGGGCCTGCCCAGAAGTGTGGCGGTTCAGGTCTCTGGCTGCAGGGAGTGCCTGAACTTGCTGCTGCCTTGGGAGGGTGGGAAGGACGCCACCTGCGTGAGGTGTGAGCAGATGGATGAACTGCTCAGCCTGGTGGTGGAGCTTAGGAAGGAGGTAGAGAGATTAAGGGCCATCAGAGATTGACTGGTAGAGTGACTCTGAGAGAAAGATGCAGAGATTACACCCCCCAAACTGTAGTGGACCCTTGCCATAGTCAAGCAGAGAGAGCCAACTTGAGAGGAGAGGAGGAATGGCAGCAGGTCCCAGCTCGGCGACGCAGGCAACCCTCATCCCGACCTACCTTGGTTCCTCAGGTGCCTCTATGTAAATAGGTTTGAAGCCCTGAAACCGGAGAGAGAGGTGAGTGAGGATGAGGTGAGAGGACTGCCTCCAAGCTTGTCTAAGGTGAGGTGGTCAGCTCCACACTTGAAGACTGCCTTTTCCAGAAAAGAAAGGAGGGTGATAGTCATAGGTGACTCCCTTCTGAGAGGAACGGAGGGCCTGACCATACCCATAGGGAGGTGTGCTGCCTCCCTGGAACCTGGGTCAGGGATATTTCTAGCAAACTTCCCAGTCTGATCCACCCCTCTGATTATTATCCTTTATTGATAGTTCAGGCCAGCAGTGATGAGGTCACTGACAGAAGCCTGAGGAATATAAAAAATGATTTTAGGGGACTGGGGACGTTAGTTGATGGAGCAGGCATACAAGTAGTATTTGCCTGTCTTCCTACAGTGGCAGGGAAGGAGAATGAGACGACCAGGAAAACCCATCTTATAAACACATGGCTGAGAGACTGGTGCAAATGCAAGAATTTTGAGTTCTTTGATCATGGGGCATGGAGGTTTCTGGAGTATATGGAGGATAACTTCCTGATGCAGCTGGTGAGTGAGCCTACAAGAGGAGCTGCCTTGTTAGACCTGCTGTTCACAAACAGAAGGTCTGGTGGGAGATGTGGAGGTCGGGAGCTGTCTTGGACAGTGACCATGAAATGGTAGATGTTGTCAAACAACAAGTTCGAGAGCCCCTGGAGAGCAATAATCAGCCGAGGTGCGGTGAGGGACGAGGCCACACACCCATATGGTTTCTAGTAGCCAAGCCATTTTAATAACTACACACAGCTATTTATATAGAGCGGTACAAATAACATGCTAAGTACAACAAGGCACAGTTCTCATAACTTGCAGTTGCTTGCAGCTTGTCTCACGGCACCTGGCACAGTGGTCTCTATCGCAGCTCCGCATTCCTTTCGCCTACTCCCATCGTTGTTCTGTGTGAGACAGTGATCCATAGCAGCTGTTTTGCTTGCACTGACCCAGGGGGAGATAAACATGACCTCCCTGGGTCAGCCGTCCATCCACAGGTAGAGTTCTTGATTCTTGGTGGAGCCAGGAGGGGGAACAGCAAAACTGCTACCTTGGACTTCTGGAGGGTGGACTTTGAATTGTTCAGAAGACTAGTAGGGGGAGTCCCCTGGGATTCAGTCTTAGAGAGTAAAGGGGTCCAAGACAACTGGTCACTCTTCAAGAAGGAAGTCTTAAAAGCACAGGAGCAGGCTGTCCCCCTGAGCCGTAAAATGAGCCAGCGGGGAAGAAGACCAGCGTGGATGAATAGGGAGCTATTCTTGAGGCTCCAGGAGAAGAAGGGACGGGCAACTCAGAAAGAATATAAAGAAGTTATTAAGATGTGCAGAGAGAAAATCAGAAAGGCAAAAGCCCAGCTTAAACTCAACCTGGCTGCTGGGGTAAAAAGGAACAAGAAACCCTTTTACAAATATATCAACAGTAAGAGGAGGAGCAAGGAGAATCTCCATTCTTTACTAGCAGAGGTTCTGAATGCCTTCTTTATGTCTGCCTTTAAAAGTCAGACCAGTTATCCTCAGGGTACTCCACTCTCTGACCTGGTAGTCTTGACTGGGGAGCAGACAAAACCCCCCACGATTCAGGAGGACACAGTCAGAGACCTACTACTTCAGCTGGACTGCCACAAGTCCATGGGGCCGGATGAGATTCACCCAAGAGTGCTGAGGGAACTGGTGGAGGTGATAGTTGAGCCACTTTCCATCATCTATCAGTGCTCCTTGTTGACTGGTGAGGTCCCAGAAGACTGGAGGCTTGCCAATGTGACTCCCATCTACAAGAAAGGTTGCAAGGAGGATCCGGGGAACTACAGGCCTGTTAGCCTGACCTTGGTGCCAGGGAAGGTTATGGAGCAGATTGTCTTGAGGGAGATCACACAGCATGTGCGGGACAACTGGGGGATCAGTCCTAGCCAGCATGGGTTCACAAAGGGCAGGTCCTGCTGGGTAGTTGGGCTGAAGCTAATGGGATGAGGTTCAACAAGACCAAATGCCGGGTCCTGCACTTTGGCCACAACCCTAGGCAATGCTACAGGCTTGGGGCAGAGTGGCTGGAAGACTGTATAGAAGAAATGGACCTGGGGGTATTGATTGATGCTAGACTGAACATGAGCCAGCAGTGTGCCTAAGTGGCCAAGAAGGCCAATGGCATCCTGGCTTGCATCAGAAATAGTGTGGCCAGCAGGAACAGGGAAGTAATTGTCCCCCTGTACTCAGCACTGGTAAGGGTGCACCTTGAGTACTGTGTCCAGTTTTGGGCCCCTCACTGTAAGAAAGACATTGAGGCCCTGGAGCGTGTTCAAAGAAGGGCAACAAAGCTGGTGAGGGGTCTGGAGCACAGGCCTTATGAAGAGCGGCTAAAGGAGCTGGGATTGTTCAGTCTAGAGAAGAGGAGGCTCAGGGGAGACCTTACTGCTCTCTATAACTACCTGAAGGGAGGTTGTAGTGAGCTGGCAATTGACCTCTTCTCTCGTGTGACTAGTGATAGGACGAGAGGGAATGTCTTCAAGCTGCACCAGGGAAGGTTCAGGCTGGACGTTAGGAAATACTACTACTCTGGAGGAGTGATCAGGCACTGGAATGAGCTGCTCAGGGAGGTGGTGGAGTCACCGACCCTGGAGGTGTTCAAGGAATGTTTGGACGTTGTGTTGAGGGACATGGTTTAATGAGTACTATTGGTGATGGGTGGATGGTTGGACTGGGTGATCCTGTGGGTCTTTTCTAACCATGGTGATTCTGTGATTCTATGTTAAAACTGCTTACGAGTCACGAGACTTCCCCTTCTCTTTTACTGCTCATCTCTGTGGTTTGTGGTCCCTAGCCGTTTTTCCTTTAGCTTTTGAGCAAGACCTTTGTTTTTGGACACTCTCTCTCATTTATTTGCTTTATTAGCTTCAATCCCAATTAACTTCTATTTTTGCTTTTATTAGTAGTAAATTAACTTCCCTTCTCAGATCGTTCTCATTTTTTTTTTTTTTTTTTTTTTTCCCTTTCACTTTTCCCCCCTCCAACCCCTCTTTTTCCCATTTTTGGGCTGGTGGGCCTGTGGGCATGCTGTCTCCCTTTCCACGGACATAGATAGATCTATAGATAACACTGTGACAACCTCCCACTATAAACCAGTTTGCTTAAAGCCCTGTCATAGCACCATGTAATGAACTGACAGAATTTAGATGGCTGCTAAGAAACTACAGTTCCCAGAGTGTTCCACTTATTCCCAACTGGTTTCCAGAAGGGAAGTGGTGTGGTTCCCCTCTGTTTCTGCTCCACCCAAGCTCACCACATGGTTAGGAAATATTTTCTCTTTCCCATTTGTGTGATTTATTTATCTTGATTCCTTTTATATTGTATTATATCTCATTCCTTCACCATTTTTAGTAAAACAGTTTTATCCTTATCTCAGTCAGGTAACTCCTATTTCTCGCTTCTCCACTGGCTTCCCGTGGTGGAATTGATGGAGGGTAGCCCTGCTGTCATGGACAAAAGGCCCTCAACCCGCAGCAAGTATGTGTAATACAAGGTATATCAGCATAGCTTATCACAAATAGGGTATTTCTTATATAGCAGCTTTCGTCATGTTTCTCAGGCAAATTTGAAGTTTTTCCTTGTTTGAATACAATTGTTAACTGATCATTTGGTGCCATTTCACCTTAATTTACCCCAATAGGATCTCAAACCTTGCAACCTCCGTACATTAGCTAGGGTAGCCTGGTGTTAGGTCACAATAACTTGAAAAAGGGAAACATAACTCCCATTTTTAAGAAAGGGAGAAAGGAAGACCCAGGGAATGAGAGGCTGGTGAGCCTCACCCTGTGCTTGGGAAGATCCAGGAGCAGATTCTCCTTGAAGCTGGTGGCCTTCTATGATGGAGTGATGGCTTTGGTGGATGAAGAAAAGGCAACTGATGTAATCTATCTGGAACTGTGCAAGGCCCACACTCTACATCATTATCTCTAAATTGAAGAAATATGGATTTGAAAGCTGGACAATTCAGTGGATAAAGAATTAGTTGGGATGGTTGTAGCCAGAGGGTTGTGGTCAACGTATCTATGTCCAGGTGGAGGCTGGTCACGAATGGTGTCCCCCAGGGGTCAGTCTTGGGACTTGGTGCTCTTTAACAACTGTATCAATTACATAGACAGAGGGATTGAGCGCAACCTCCTCAATTTTGCTAAGGACACTAAGATGAGTGGTGCAGTTGATACAACAGAAGGAAGGGATGCCATTCAGAGTGACCTGGACAGACTTGAGGAGTGGACCAGTAGGAACCTATTGAGATTCAACAAGGCCAAGTGCAAGGTGTATTCCAGCCGAGTTGACTTGCAAGATACTCCCCTTGAGGAGGAGGACTGGGAGCTGGTGATGCAAGGTGTTGCACTTGGGTTGGGGCAATCCCAGATATGTGTACAGACTAGAAGAAGAACTTATTGATAATAGCTCTGTGGAAAAGGACTTAGGGGTTCTGGTGGATAAAAATCTTGACACAAGCCAGCAATGTGCACTTGCAGTCTGGAAGGCCAACCGTATTCTGGTCTGCAGCAAAAGAGGGATGGCCAGCAAGGTGAGGAAAGTGATTGTCTCCTACTCTCCCTCACAAGGCCCCATCTAGAGTACTGTGTCCAGGCATGGGGTCTCCCAACACAAGACAGACACAAAGCTGTTGGAGTGGGTCCAGAGGAGGGCCAAAAGATGATCGGAAGGCTGGAACACCTTTCTTATGAAGGTTGAGGGAGCTGGGATTCTTCAGCTTGAAGAAGAGAAGGCTCCAGTGAGACCTCATTGTGGCCTTCCAGTACTAAAAGGGAGCTTATAAAAAGGAGTAAGATTGACTTTTTACATGGTGTGATAGTATCACTGAAATCCAGGAATAAAACTCGCCAACCCAAATGAAAGGTATATGGAAACTGTTAGGTCAAAGCCTGAACCAGTGATTGAGCACCTAGTTAAGGGGTGTAGACAGCCCTGGGAATACAAGTGGAAGCAATTCACCTGTGTGACTCCTTAACCTCACTGCCCTAACTGGCAGCCACAAGGGTAGCATCTCTGTTCTGAAATTACATCCTATGGTGTGTTTGGTGACCCCTGATTCTCAGAAAGGGATAATTCTTTCTTTGTTACTGGATTGTGATCTTTTCCTTTCTAGGGTGATCTGAAACTGGTTTAAAGCAGCTATATCTGCTATTGCCTATTCTTACAAAAGGTTAGAAAGCTGACGTTACTTTATTGTAGCAATGGGTGCATAGGGGAGAGAGCTGTCCTCCCAGCATGTACACCCATGATTGAAAGCACACAGATGTTATACATTTTAACATGTAAATATTCATACAATTTCAATGAAGTGTCTGCCTATTCCTAGGATGGCTATACATATTAAAATCTGATACTACACATGTACTGTGTTAGTTTGGGATTCTGGTAAGGGGTCTTAGGTGGTTGTATCCAGGCAAAAGATCACGTTACATAAGCCAGGTCCCATATATGATCAGAAACATTCATACAAAAAATATGGCTGTTCACTAAGTGTTTAATTGGCCCTTTCACCTTGTTATGGCACCTATTATCAGTCCTAGCAGGGTACAGTTTACCTCCTCCTCAAGGCTGGTTGAGTGTTGAGTCTCTGCTTTTTCTTTTTTTTAGTCTCCAGATGTCCTTCTTATTTAGGAACAAAAACTTTCCCAAAAGAATGCTAGTCTTGCTGAAGAGTTTGAATTTATTTCTGAAGGCCCCAAATTTATTGACAGTTATCAATTCCCCCCCTTGGAAGTAGTTAGTTCTTCTAACTACTTCCATATACTTTTTCCAATGTATCTTTTAATGCATCTTACACAGAGTCCTATACTGCTTATAAGTACTACTATGCAGATGAGTCCTTCCAGAAGTGAGGCTGACCACCCTTTCAGGGACCATCCTCCTAGCTCTTGTAAGATTTTGTTAAGCCAATTATTTTCCTGCAGACCTCTGCAGCTCTACTGTCTTCTGCTATCTTCCTCACTTTATCCAATTGTATCTGTAAATCATTAGTAATGTTTGGAATGTGTATACAACAACATTCTTTGTCCAGTTTTAGATATCAACAGACTCCTTGCTCCCTTACTGGAAGTAAATCTAAAGTTATCCTATTTTGCAGTGTCATTTTGGTATTAGCTTGAACCTGCTTATTAAGTATTTGAAACCTCTCTTGAGTGGCTTTCAACAGTGTTTTGACTTGCCAGGTTAAATTTTCCATTAATATTATGTTCTCTAAAGCCATTAACCCAGGTAATAAGAAACTTTGAATGATCCAATTAAATTGCACAGCTGTGAAGGGTTCTATCCATACATCTCTTTTGATTCTTCCCCAGTATTTAGCTGCAATTGGACTCCTTTTCCAAGTCAGACATAAGGTTAGTAGTCCAAGGGTTATGTCTTGTAATATTGCTTAGTTGTAATCTAATAGTTCAGTATCTATCTGTAATATGCTATCCATGTACTGCAGCAGAGTGTCTTTGTGCATCTTTTGTCAGTCCTCTAGCTCTTGCTAACTGATTTCCAAAAAACTGTAGGGCTATTTTTAAATCCTTGTGGCAAGACAGTCCAGCATAATTGGGTCTTTCTACATGTTTGGGGGCTTTCCCATTCAAAGGCAATCAACTCCTGGCTCTCAGTTGCTAATGGCAGGCAGAAGGCGGCAATCTTTCAAATCTAAAACCATGAACCACTTGTTTGTCTCCTTCAGGGTGGTTAATAGAGTATACAGATCTGAAACCACTGGGTGGACATCCAATACTATTTGGTTTATAGCTCTTAAATTCTGAACCAAATGATACTCATCTGAATTAGGTTTCTTGATTGGTAAAATCAGGGTGTTGTAATTTGATTATCATTCCCTCAATTAACTGAATTGTGTAAATTGCTCTATTAGTGGTTCCAATCCTTTTCCAGCTTTCAGTTTAAATGAATATTGTCTTTGTCTTATTGGTCTGGCATTTGACTTCAGATGTACGGTTACCAGTTCGGCTTGCCTCAGTCGTCCTGGGGTTCCTGCAGCCCACACCAGTGGTGTTACTGCATTCTCTACTTCAGGTATTTCACATTCAGGAGATGATTTCTGCGATGTAAAGACTTGGGCCTTCACAGTCTTAGTCTCAGGAATATGTACTTGAATTTTTCCATCTACAAATGTAATTTGTGCTTGTAACTTGCTTTGTATATCTTTACCTAAAAGCAGCATAGGGCATTCAGGCTGTATGGGAACTGTTGAGTCATGGCCTGAACCACTGATTGATCACCTGGGGAAAGGACTGAGTCAGCCCTAGGAGCACAGGTGAAAGCAATTCACCTGTGTGACCAGAAGGGGTGGAGCTTGGCTCCACCTCTCTTAGACCCCATTTAAGGGCTGACTGCCACAGGGGAAGGTTTTTTGGTTGGAGATTCCTCCCTTGTGGAGTTTTTTTCCCTGTGAGTCTAGTTCCTTGGAGATGGGTGAGTTTTCCTTTCTTGCTTGTCCCTTTGTCATTCTGCTCTTGTATTGCCTTTCCTCTGTGCTAATATTTCTGGCTGTAACACAGGCATATACAGAAACTGATGAGTCAGTAACTTTTTCCTAGTCCTAATTCTGAACTGTTGGAAGAATGGCCTGTTCTTCTTTCTCCTTGTTGTACCAACAGCTGAGGCTGCCTGATTACTTAACTGCCCTTTACAAGTATTAATAACAGATATCTGTCTTACCTAGGAACAAAAACTTTCCCATGTGTTGTAGTTTGAAGAGTTACTATTATGCAACAGTGCACTTTTACTCCCCCCTGCTTTTCCCCTGGAAGCCTGGTGGAGAGGGAGAAAATTGAAAGCTGATCAACTAGATAGGGAGCAAACTAATTTACTAAGTAAAATGTGGGATACTACAGAGTAATTAAGAATAATAAATCAAACAGTGGGAAAAAGACTATCTCTGGAATTGTTTTTGCCTTTCACTCATGGCTGACCAATGTGGAAAAGAGCATGCTCTAGTCACCACATCACTTTTATATCTTCCTTCCAGAAACTGGAACCCACCAAGCATTTTAGGAATTTCAGTCCCGGGAAAACCAGGAACTACAATCTCCTCTTCCCGGAGTAGGAAATAACATGGGAAACCAGGAACAACAGCTCCAACAGCCTGGTACTGAGAGCTTATGGTATGATGTTATGATATAGAATACTGATGTAAAAACCATGACACCAAGGGATCATCAGTTTTGCTGAGGAGTTTGAATTCATTGCTGAAGGCCCTGAATTTATTGACAGATATCAATAGTAAAAGGGGGAATGGTTTTAAACTGAAAGAGGGGGAATTTAGATGTTAGGAGAAAATTCTTTAATCAGAGGGTGGTGAGGCACTGGAACAGGTTGCCTAGAGAAGCTGTCGATGCCCCATCCCTAGAAGTGTTCAAGGACAAGTTCGATGGGATCATGGGAGGCCCGGTGGGTGGCAACTCTTTCCATGGCAGGGGAGTTGGAACTAGATAATCTTTAAGGTCCCTTCCAACTCAAGCCATTCTATTCTGCAATAAATGAATCACCGGCTTCTGAACAAATATTAATAAACATATGCAAGAGACTATTCTTTTATATGATTGACTCAAAGTTTGAGGAACAAGTCCAGGCAAGTCCTGGGCAAAGGTAGAGAAATCTTCTGTCTGGAGGACACTGATGGACAGGTCCTGGCTAAGGGTTGTGAAATCCTTTAAGGAGCACAGATGGACAAGGCCAGGGGCATCAAGAGAGAGATAAGCTGCTGATAATGGCCAGGAAACGGTCTTTTGTGTGGACTTATCTCAAGGAAGATGGCCATCTCAGGAGGTACACACATGACTCTTGCTCAAGCATCCAGGGATGTCACGTAGGCAGGAAAAAAAGGAGGATAAAAGAGGGTCCAACAACCAAGAGACTAGAAGGGTTTTCTGCCATCTGATCCCTCACCACGACGGACTTGAGGTTTCTGCCATCAGATCCTTCACTACGGACCGTATGCTGACGGACTTCCCTGGGCCTGCTACCTGAGACCTGCTGCTTCCTCTCAGACTTACTCTGCGACTTCTTCCTGGACCCACCCGGTACCTGCACCTTCTCATTGCCCAAGCTCCTGCCCTTCGGCCTCGGACCATCATGCAATGAGACTACTGCCGGATCCTGGTGGTGACTATCACCACTTTACGCAATTCTTGCTTCTTTCTATCTTTTCTATCGCTTGCCTTCCCTTCCCCATCACCCCAACCTGTAATAGTGTCCGTCCTCCCCTTTCTTCATCTCCCTTATTAACATTTGTAATAAACTGGTCGGACCAACATTTGAACCGTTGTTTCTTAATCTCACGCTGGGCATACATATTTCAAAGTACCTCCTCTCCCTCCTATAAATTGGAGCGAGACAACATAGCTTTGCAAAGTAGTTTAAGAAAGTATGTATTAAAGAATTTGACTCTTGCTAATACCAGTATGTTAAGGTTACAGTCAGTGGGAAAGTATATGCTCTGCAAGACAAACCTCCAGCTGCCAATCAGGTATCTATGAAAAATGATGAAGTTTACTGTATTAGGAATTCTATATTTGCCAAGTGTTATTAGGGTAGCATTTCTTAAAATGCAAATGGTAAAACATCAGAAAGCAATCTTAAAAAAAAAAAACAACCAAATGTAAACAACTTCCAGTGCTAGGAACACATGTGCCGTTGAATGTTTTCATAAATCCATTTGAGAAAATAATACAAAACGTGAGAATTCAAATTAACAGGTACTTACAGAAATATGCCTAATTTTCATCTGGTTGTAAATGAGAACTGTTGTGATAACTCTATGGATCACACTCCTTGGATTTCTCTATACCCCCTTAAAGATTAGATGGCTGTTTCATTTTAAAAAAGGTTGAAAATACTGCACTGAATGAAACATAATTTAAGAAAAAACCTCTTGGATTTATAAAAACTATCTCTGAAGAAATCTAATTTGTTAGCCTTTCTGTCTAGAGAGCTCTTTGGCTTACAGCTTTCAGAGAAAAAGAAAAAAAGGATTTTTTTTTAACCCAAGTCTATCATTGTCCTTAGTAAAACCAGAATGCAAGTGCTGGGAAGAAAAATACACCACCTCATTTTTTTCTCCTCTTACTGGTGCTATGCTAGTAAACTGTAATACTGTAAAACTGTAATAGGAATACTTAAAGGTGATCCAAACTCTCAGAAAGTTGCTAGATACAATAATTTTAAATACTACCAAACCACTTCTGAGTATTGAAAAATGTCTAAAAATAGAAGCAAATCAATAATACAGCACATTCAATAGCTCTGTAAGGCTAATAGTTGAGTGAATAAAAAAGACAAATTTTGCTTATTTTGTAAGCATTATCAAAACACAGTATTTTAAAATGATTACTTACTCTTAGTTCTGCCTTCCTAAACATATGAAGTAATATTTTAATTCAAAACTAGCTATGTACTTTTTAAAACCTTGTTTTTCCTTTTGTCTTAGCTTTGCCAGAGTCGGGAGTTGCCTGGTTAAAACAAGCTCACTAAAATGGGCAGGAGAATCAGCAACAAACTGCAAATTCACTCTTCACCACAGTGCAAAAAACATGGTCACAGCTTTATATTTAATATGGAACCATTTTAAGTATACAATGTTTCAAAAGATCCAGAAACTAAGAGGAAAAAAATAAGGGGAACAAAAATACAGGAAATCCAAAATACATCTTTGACTTTTTTTTAATCTTAAAGTCTAGGGTCACATGACTGAATAGTTTTTAGCTTTATGAGGAAAGAAACTTTGGTATGGAGTTAAATTAGCCATATGAATAGCACCTGTAGCTTTCAAAATAAATAGAAATGGGTAATTAAATATGGCAGCAACACATCCTTTTCAAAAAAAAAAACAAAAAAAAGACCAAGAACAGGCACATACTTGGAAGCTACAGCTCAAGGCTGGACTACAGAAACAAGGGTAAGTTTTTTTTTTAATTTAATTTTAAAGCATGTGCTAATTATTATTCTTCCAATACTGAAATTATTTAAGAAATCTTTCTTACCATGGGAAAGTTTTCCTTTTATTTGCTACCACTAATTATTATTCTTTACTCCTTTTAAAATTACACTCTGATGCTTGAAGAATATTGTATTAAATTTTTTTAAGATTCCCTCTATTTTTAAAAATATTTTGTCTGTATTCCACAGACCCATGCTGTTAGCAGTGAGTGTTACAAGACAAAAGTATCCTCCTACTCCAAGTCATTTTATTAAAAAGGTCAAAGATAAATTTGACCACAAACTGGAACAAAAAGGTGTTTTTTTTTTTTTTTTTAATTTAATAAGTGGTAAAAGAAATGACAAATGTTCCACTTGGGTCAGGGAAATCCCGGGTATTTATACAAACTGGGGGAAGATCTTGAGAGCAGCTCTGTGGAGGAGAACTTGGAGGTCCTGGTGGACGAGAAGCTGGACGTGAGCCAGCAGTGTGTGCTTGCAGCCCAGAAGGCCAAATGTGTTCTGGGCTCCATTAAGAAAGGGGTGGCCTGCAGGGAGAGGGAGGTGATTGTCCCTCTCTACTCAGCTCTTGTGAGGCCCCATCTGCAGTACTGCATCCAGGCCTGGGGCCCCCAGTACAGGAAGGATGTGGAGCTCTTGGAGAGGGTCTAGAGGAGGGCCACTAAGATGATCAGAGGGCTGGAGCACCTCTCCTATGAGGAAAGGTTGAGGGAACTGGGCTTGTTTTGCTTGGAGAAGAGAAGGCTCCGGGGAGACCTCATTGCAGCCTTCCAGTACTTGAAGGGAGCATATAAACAGGAGGGGGAATGGCTGTTTATGAGGGTGGATAGTGATAGGACAAAGGGGAATGGTTTTAAACTGAGACAGGGGAGGTTTAAGTTAGATATTAGGGGGAAGTTTTTCCACAGAGAAGGTGGTGTCACACTGGAACAGGTTGCCCAAGGAGGTTGTGGATGCCCCATCCCTGGAGGCATTCAAGGCCAGGCTGGATGTGGCTCTGGGCAGCCTGGTCTAGTGGTTGGCTGCCCTGCACGTAGCAGGGGGGTTGAAACTGGATGATCATTGTGGTCCTTTTCTACCTAGACTATTCTATGATTCTATGATCTTTCTGGTGTCTGATACTCATACAGCCATCAACAAAGTGCAAGGGCTACTCTGAAAGTAATGCCTCCTATTCTATTATGTTGGTGGTATGGCATTAGAGTGGCAGTCTGATAAAATGGCATCTGACATAGAAGTGCATATGAAGGAAATGTTTGTAATTGAATTCTTCCATGCAGAAAAAATGGCATCCATTGACATTCATCAACACTTGATGAATGTTTATGGAGACCAAATTTTGGATGTTGGCACAGTGAGGCAGTGGGTGGTGCATTTCAGCAATGATGTTATAGCAGCTGTGAAAAAGTGAGTTACCTCCACTGGTGCAGATTGTTACAAGTGCAGCTTGTAGGCTCTTGTTCATCATTGGCAAAAATGCATAGCTAATAGAGGTGACTGTATTGAAAAATAGCCTTTTGTAGCTGAGAATTTACTCTATCATGCAGTGTGCTCCTTGTATCTGTTATAGTTTCCATGGAAATAAAAAGGAGGCATTACTTTCAGAGTGACCTGTGTAGTTACTGGAATGTTAGTCTATGTTTGTAACAAAGTTTAATAGACATCAAACAGAGTAAGTGAAACTTCAGTTTCCAGTCTATAATGAATTTTAGTAGTTCAATAAATTTTAGTAATAAACAAATCACACCTGTGTAAAGCATACATCAACATGATGTAACTTTACTTACACCACTGCTATGTTTAGCTTTTTGAAAGAGACATAAGCATACACTATGGTCACATCAAATAATTTTCTTTTTTTTTTTTCTTTCTTTGATAGCCTTCACTTAGTAATACTTTTAAAATTTGAATCATTGAAAAAAAAGTTTTATACAAGAATAACTATAAGGAATAACCTCACAGGGACTGCTATGGCAAACTTTTTTTTTTTTAAGGGCTGAAGCATTAATATAATATTGACAAAGTTGATTGGAAAGAATGGCTAACTTTTTCCAAATGGGAAATGCCCACTTCTGCTTATATGTTGTGAAAAGAAATTCAGAAAGTTATTTTTTGGCCTTGCTATGTCACAAAGTCAATCAGATGAAGAACTATGCATTTAACCTAAAATGATAGATTTAAAAACAGAAATAGTATGCAAAACTTTGATCAATTATGCAGCTGCTTTAAAATCATTGTAAGACCATACAAAATCGTTGTAAGACCATACTTATTATATTAGCTTTTATACTGCTAATGCACAACTAACAGCAAACTTGATTAGATTAACACAAATTTGTCTTAATTACACCATTATATCATGCTAAGAAGACAAATGCCACAAGATTAGCAAAAACATGTAATTCTGATTCTTTCGAATGCCAGGATAATTGTGTTGAAACTCCTTCACATTTAAAAAAACAAACAAACATATTTCTGCAGTTTCACTTTATGAAAAAAACCTTCTGTGAAATATTACTTGGGAGGGGAACAGTTTATACTATCTGTAGCAGAAATGCTAAGTCACAGCCTGAAACAGTGATGGAGCACCTGGTGGGAATGCAGGGCTGACCCCAAGGAGCTCAGGTGTAAGCAATGCACCTGAGTGACTGGAATGGGTAGAGCCAGGAACCACCCCCTCCCAGACCTCATTTAAGGGTTGGTGGTGGAGGCAAAGGTATTTCTCTGGGGATCCCTGCTGATCTGAGGCCTTCTAAGGGTGAGCAGCTTTTTTTCCTTTATTTCTATAGCCATGGCTGCTGCACTTGGGCTTATCCTCATTTGTTACAGCATGGGACTCTGCTACTTCATTTTCATTGCTGTGTTTTTTATCACATTATAGCATTACATTATTTAACACAAAGTAATTTATACAGCTAGTGTCAAGGGTAAGCAAAAAAAATCTTCTAAATATATGTATTTTGACATTTTAGCAACAGAAGCACAAATGCTGTATTAAATACAGTCAAGATAAGATAATGCACTTGTTAATAGAAACAGGAAAAAAATTGAGAGAACTTACTATAATTAGTAACCCATTTAAAGAAAATGCAATAAGGGGAAAAAACCTCAAACTATTTTTTTTCAATAACAGTTTCCATTTGTAGTTTTTCCATCCATAATTTTTCTGATACAGCGCATCCTTTAAAATGTTCAGAACCTCACAGAACAGCTAGGTTGTTCTTTTCTGAATCTAATTTTCAAGTTGGTTTTGGATGTTTTAACCAGGCACTATTATGAATGGAATAAAAGTAAGGCAACAAATCAACTTTCTATCACCTCCGAACTTAGCCCACATGACAAACTTTTTTAAAAGTTATCATAATCTTTTTTGTCTTTTTTTCCCTCTGCTTCAAATCCATCAACCCCATCACTGTCCCTTCTCCTTTTACGATTGTTATGGGTGTTGAAGCGTTGATTCATCTGTGGTAATGGATCCATTCCTAAAACTTTGTGAATTTGACGGAATGCAAGGAGTCTCAGTGCAAACTACAAAAAGGGTAGAGAAGATACTTCAGTTAGGAACAAGTGTCAGTTTTGAGTACTCTGTCAAGCAATGAAGAACTTCTGTAAGATGATATTATCCATAGCTATTGCCATTTACCTTCTTCCTTCCCGCAACAAAGTCAACACAGTAATACGTGTGTGTCTCATTTGCTGCTTCTGTACGTATAAAGTCCAGCATCTCCGCTTCAGCATAATGTGTTTTAGCTGCTGGACTTTGCACATATTACTGTGTTGACTTTGTTGCAGGAAGGAAGGTAGATATCAAGAGCTATCAACACCGTCAAATTTACTTTATGCGTACATTCCCTTACCTGTGCACTTGAAGTAATATCCTCTCGTTGCTGATCTGTCATTACAGCAAGTGTATCAAAAGGATCTTTTTCACAAGGGTCCAGAATTCCAGGACCACCTAGAATGGTTCGGCTAATTAGTAGCACATCTTTACCTTATTTTGACCAAGATTTGAGATTTCATGTTACTTCAGCATAAGTATACAGACTGATCAATTTCAACTCGCCTTTAAGGATGATTCCTGAAGATATACACTCAAAAACTCTTCTAAGTGCATCCCCAGGACTCTGTGGTCCAGTAGCGCTGCTGATTGCTTTTTCCACAAGCAACTCCATAGCCTGTAACAACAATAATTAAAACCAGTTAGAAGACTGATTGAAACAGGAAAAAAAGCTACTCCAGTTGTTCAGTGCAGAACTTTTGATATAGAAATTTTGAAGAACATTACACACCACAGAAGAATTTCAGTTAAAATGGAAAAAAAAGAACTGGTATTTTATAAAGGTAAATAAAAAGTAAGCTGGTGCAAGATTAACACTGAGTACCAATACTGACGTGCCTCTTCTCATCACAGGTTGCTCAAAAGCTTTTTATAAATTTATACAGTAGTAGCCTACATATGCAGGTAGCCAACTTGTCCAAAAATTTGAGAATCCATGGAAAATGATGGGTTATCTGAATCTGGGAGTCATGAATAAACAGTACACAGTATCTAATAAGATAAACAGAATATGGTAAATAATTTTTCTTTTGCTATATGCATGCACTAAAATAATCAAAAGCATAATGTTCTTTTGAAGTTTTAAATTAAATGGTTACTAGTTCCTCAGTTTAACAAAACTGAAGTTCATAGTAAATTTTTTTTGTTGGATATAGGCTAATGCTAATTCAGATGTTAAACAAGTATTAAAAAAAAAAACCCTTACTGATTAACAAAGATTCAAAAATTAACATGTCAAAAATGGTTAATGACAAAACTATATTTTAAATACTGTTTTTTTTCTCTGTGATTATTTCCATTATTTACCTTTATTAGACAGTTTTCAAAAAACTGTAGAAGTTATTTGTAATAGTAAAGAATAGCTTTTCTTAACTTTTTCAGCATTAAACAGATGTTTCAATATCACTTCATTTTACAGTTTTTCAAATGTTGCATTTTATTTTCACTTTCTAAGAATAAATGCCTATTCTGGTACATGCAAGTAACTATAGACAGTGTTGATTACAATTCTTCATTAAAGGTGCTCATTCCTATCTATTTTAGATCAATTTAACTGATAAATTTCAATTCCTGATCATGGCATTAACATAATCCTGCAATATCGCTCTGGACCAAGCTTTTGAGTACTATCAACAGTAATTTAGTTATTTTCAAGTATAAAGCAAAAAACAGCAGTAAAGAAATAAAGAGATCATGTCTTTGGATTTATTCAAATCTAGCCCAGAATTAATCCTAAGACAATGAATTACAGTGCCTTGGTGTTTGTGTGCATGAAACGCTAGATTTCAAGTCTGGAAAAATCAATCCTGAATAATCATTCCTTCTAACTTGTAAGAAACTGACAAATTTCTTGAAATATAGTTTTTATTTTTTAGGTATATAAGGAGGCTGCTTCTAATGTCTATGTTTAGACTTGTTAAGATTTTATAACATTAGTAAAACTAATGATAATGAATTGAAAAGCTCCTTGGCTCATTATGGGTTTCTAGCATACAGGTTGGGAAAAGTTCTGTATCCAGAAAAATATATTTCTTCAGTCTATGAATTTCTGCCTGTGACTAACAGAAATTACATATATTTAAAAATTGCTATTTTTCATTCTGTCATTTCTTTTGTTAGTAAGACTTTGCCAATAGGCCAGAACAACTGAGTACATAGACTTCAGCACTGATCCACGTAACTGACAATGCATCCTGTGCCAGCAGCAAAACAGAGAGCACTCTTGGAGAGAACTGAGACACATCTAGGCTTGACACACACCTCTGTTCCCTTCAGGATGTGCCTTAAAACAGACAATGTGACAAAGAGGAAACAGCATTTGTCATTCTTCATCTATATACCTGATGTGTGTTGCAATTACTGTAAGGATGCTTTTCTATACGTATACCAGGGTTTATTCTTTGGCAATTCAGTATCACAGTGATAATAAAGAGGACAGTTACATACTTTTTTTTAGCTTCTATTAAGTTATATTTGTACAGTGTATATTTCAGAAATGTAACAAAGAAACAGGCAATATATATATATATTTCTATAAACACTTAAAAAAAAATAACTTTTTGCTACATTTTTCCAGAAACAACCAATATTATCAGATTTAATAAACTCTGCGTGTCAACGGTTTACGGGCTGATTCGGCCCAGTTCTGTGACTAGTGGGGCGGAGGGAGTCCACAAAATCTGCACCTCCAGAAAAGGGAAACGAGACCCTAAAATTATTAAAAAACAGCAGCAACGATCTGAGGAGAAACAAACTAATTTACTAAATACGGTATCGGAATGCAAGATAACACACTATAATACAATATAATTAGAATTGAAGCTAATAAATAAAATATAATGAGAGCGTATCTGAAAGCTGTAGGCCTTACAGTAGTGCTGAGGTGATGCGTGTGGTTGGGACTTGTCTCCCACAGCATTCTGCAGAAGCTGACAGACCGTGGCTTGGACAGGTACACTCTTGGCAGGGTAAAGAACTGGCTGGAGGGCCGGGCCCAGAGAGTGGTGGTGAATGGAGTTAAATCCAGCTGGCGACCGGTCACGAGTGGTGTTCCCCAGGTGTTGGTGCTGGGGCCTGTCCTCTTCAATATCTTTATTGATGACCTGGATGAGGGCATTGAGTGCACCCTCAGTAAGTTTGCAGATGACACCAAGTTGGCTGGAAGTGTTGATCTGCCTGGGGGTAGCGAGGCCCTACAGAGGGATCTGGACAGGCTGGATAGCTGGGCTGAAGCTAATGGGATGAGGTTCAACAAGACCAAATGCCGGGTCCTGCACTTTGGCCACAACAACCCTAGGCAATGCTACAGGCTTGGGGCAGAGTGGCTGGAAGACTGTATAGAAGAAATGGACCTGGGGGTATTGATTGATGCTAGACTGAACGTGAGCCAGCAGTGTGCCTAAGTGGCCAAGAAGGCCAATGGCATCCTGGCTTGCATCAGAAATAGTGTGGCCAGCAGGAACAGGGAAGTAATTGTCCCCCTGTACTCAGCACTGGTAAGGGTGCACCTTGAGTACTGTGTCCAGTTTTGGGCCCCTCACTGTAAGAAAGACATTGAGGCCCTGGAGCGTGTTCAAAGAAGGGCAACAAAGCTGGTGAGGGGTCTGGAGCACAGGCCTTATGAAGAGCGGCTAAAGGAGCTGGGATTGTTCAGTCAAGAGAAGAGGAGGCTCAGGGGAGACCTTATTGCTCTCTATAACTACCTGAAGCGATTATAAGGTGTTCAAGGAATGTTTGGACGTTGTGTTGAGGGACATGGTTTAGTGAGACCCATTGGTGATTGGTGAATGGTTGGACTGGGTGATCCTGTGGATCTTTTCGAACCTTGGTGATTCTACGATTCTATGATTCTATGATTTGCTTCGCTTAATAGCAAAACCAGCACACAGAAGGATCTGGATTATTTGCTCTCCTTTCTCAAAAATTTCCCTTGCTGTATTGTCCCACACAATAATGTCATCAATGTATTGTAAGTGCACAGGAGCACTGCCCTGTTCCAGTGCAGTTTGGATCAACCCATGGCAAATGGTTGGGCTGTGTTTCCACCCCTGGGGCAAATGGTTCCTAGTATACTGAACACCCCTCCAGGTGGAAGCAAACTGCAGCCTACATTCTGTGGCCAAAGGAATGGATAAGAAGGCATTAGCAACGTCAGTGGTGGCATACCACTTGGCTGCTTGGCACTTACCCGCAGCACTCAGTGGGGGTGTAAGTTCATTCAGGCCACGGTAATCTACCGTCAGCCTCCATTCTCCACTCGCTTTACGCACCGTTCATATGGGACTATTAAAAGATGAGTGAGTTTTACTTATCACTCCCTGACTCTCTAGCTGACGAATCAACATATGAATGGGGAGCAAGGAATCTCTGTTGGTGTGGTACTGCCGTCTGTGCACTGTTTTTGTAGCAATCAGTACCTGTTGATTTTTCAGTAGTAGCAACCCCACAACACACGGATCTTCTGATAGGCCAGGCAAAACAGACAGCTGCTTAACACCTTCTGTCTCTACAGCAACTATTCCAAAGGCCCATCGATACCCCTTGGGATCCTTAAAATACCCTTTTGAGGTAATCAATACCAAGTATACAGGGAGCCCCTGGGCCAGTCGCAATAGGATGTTTTTGCCAGTCTTTCCCAGTGAGGCTTATTTTGGCCTCCAACATAGTCAACTCTTGGGAACCCCCAGTCTACCCATGAATATAAACTGAGTCTGTCCCTTGGTGACTCGAAGACTGAATTTTGCGTGCTGGAAGGCATCTGTCTCAGTTCGGAGTACGTCCCGTTCGGACTCGAGGATGTCCCTCTCAGACTGGAGGGCATTTCGTTCGGATCGGAGGGCATCTTGTTGAGATTGAAGGTTGTCAAGTTTGGATTGCAGAGAGTCTGTCTCGATTCGGAGGGTCTCTCTCTCGTATCGAAGAGGCCCTCAGACTGGAGGGCTTTTCTCTCAGATTGGAGATTCTCTCAGATTGGAGACTGTCTCATTCAGCTTGGAGACTGTTTCTGGACTTAGAGATTCTCCCTATCGGCTCTGAGACACTCTCTTTCAATTTCAGAAACTCTCTCCCTCACTGGGATAGTATTGAATAAGGCCCGATAAGCATTAGCCAGGCCCCAAATCATTTGTGCCTCCTCAGATCTGCCTGAGCCGCAACATTCCTGTCTCAAATATCTGTTTAAGCTCTCAGGGTCTTTCAGGTGTTCAGGAGTAAAATTCCATGACACTGAAGATGTCTATCTCTCTAAAGTCCCTCTCAAGCCTCTCCACACTCCCTTTCACTCAGTATTCTCTGGTTATGGGGAAGGCTTCTTCAAAATATGATAAATGCAAATACTGAGTGTAATGATGAGGAGTACATTCAGGGAGATTAACAACGTGATCGGATGAGCATTCAGAAAATGCATAAAGGATTCAAGGGAGAGATGGGGAGCCTGCTTACAAATCACAAGTTCTGTAAAATTAGCAGCTCCCTCTGCAAACAGGTGTACAAGAGAAAGAGGAATATTTTTTTTTCTCTTTACAGAAGTAAGATAGTAGTGCTCAAAGTTTACAAATATCCCAGAATACTGGCAGTCCACCTGGACTTTCAAGGTCATGTTTTCAGTGAGCACTTGTGAAAGAGAGATAAACTTTCCTAATGAAGCCAATGAAGCTCTCCGAGAGCAGAGAGAGAGATTCATTCTAGAAAGCTAAAAAGTAGCTTTTGCCCGCGTTCTCCACCAAGAATGTCAACGGTTTACGGGCTGGTTTGGCCCAGTTATGTGACTAGTGGGGTGGAGGGATTTCACAAAATCCGTGCCTCTGGAAAAGGGAAACAGGGGACCTCAAAATAATTAAAAACAACGGCAACGATCTGAGGAGAAACAAACTAATTTACTAAATACGGTATCGGAATGCAAGATAACACACTATAATACAATATAATTAGAATTGAAGCTAATAAATAAAATATAATGAGAGCGTATCTGAAAGCTGTAGGCCTTACAGTAGTGCTGAGATGATTCGTGTGGTTGGGACGAGAGCCGAAGGAAGAAGTGACATCATGTGACTTTGCCAGATGTTATATCTCCTCTCTGACCACAAAGCCCCCTGGGGTATGTAGTTCTTCTCTTCCGGACAGGTGCCCAGAACTGGAGCATTAACTCTTTTACTCCCAGTGCACTACATGATGTTATGATGTGGAATACCAGTAACCAAAAATCATAAAACCATGACACTGCAAGCCTAATACATTTGTAAAACATTTCTCATTCAAATAATGCCAATCACTGAAACGCCTTGCCAATGCTAGCATTGTTCCTGCCAAAATTGAAAAGTTGACATTGAGAAGCAGCACAGCGTAACAGGATTTGGTCTGTGAACCAAACTAGTTTATCTATATACTATACACACTTTTCAGAGATTTTATTTCAGACAAATTTTGTCAGGTCCACAAATTGAAGAATAAATTACACTCCTGGAGAGCATCTTTTAAAATAGGCAATAAAAAATAATGCTGCAAGAATGCTCAGCTGCAAGAATTATGAGATGGTAAATGGGTTCAATATCGATATCTGTTTCTAAGTGACACTGATTACGATGCTAATTTTGACACATCCACTGACTAATCATACAATCCTTAGAGTTGGAAGGGGCCTCTGAAGGCCATCTAGTCCAACTTCCCTGCAATGAACAGGGATATCTACAGCTAGATCAGTTTGCCCAGGGCCTTATTCAGCCTCACTGTGAAAGTCTCCAGGGATGAGGCATCAACCACATCACTGGGCAACCTGTGGTATTTCATCTTACAGAAGGGTTATATTAATGATTGCAGAATTACCATGATTTGTTCTTTAAAGAAGCCTTTCTGTTATCACAGAGGTATCTGGGCACAGCTGACATCACTTTAAATCAGTTTCAGTGAAGTTTAATTTCTAACCACCAGAAAAAAAATTAGATTTCTTTAAATACAGTTTAAGCAAAGAAACAAGCACCTAAAATCAGGATGTTACCCCCCCCCCCCCCCCCCCCCCCACACACACACACACAAAAGAACAAGAAAATTCCTTTGGAAAAAAGAAAATCCAACTTCAAATGACTAAACCTCAGAAAATTAAGTTTTTAGAGGGACTCTACATTCCCTCTAAATTAAAAAACAAAACAAAAAACAAAAACAAAAAAACATACTACCTCTTGAAAAATCTACATTTAACTGCAGTAACACTTTCCAGTGCCCTACTTGTAGTACCATGTGCTTTTAAAAAGACTCATTCAAAAGAATACTACTCACCCAGCTTGGAAAATCAGACCAAGTTGGAACACGCTGACAGAGGTCACGAAGAATACGTATGATAATCACACAGGACTGCAGACCATTAGCTCTAGCCTCAAGAGCAATACAAAATCAAATTAATCAAGCCCAGCACCTACAGCAAATAGGACTTGTTGAAAGACTAAAACACCACTGTGCAATGGAAGCTCAGATGCAAGACTGAAACAAATCATTCTACAAGTTTATTCCATGAGCTGCCATTTACAGCAGTATTTTATACAGGGTTAGTAATTTAAGGTGATAGAAGTCAAAGTGCCCAGGTTATACAAGAATAACATTTCTTGATCCCCTGTACATTTTGACCTGTGTTCACTTGTAACAATACATACAGTATCTTTCTATATTAGAAATAAAAAGGATAAAGTAAAGGTCTCTAACAAGTAGGTATAGAGACTGAAAGGTCAAGGGAATCTGTTTGGTTTCTTTATTGTGCCTTTGCCAGAACTCAAAGTCACTAAACCAGACAGCTGCTTCTCACCTTTCATTCTCTACACTTAATGCACTTAAAGAAATAGGAAAAGTCTTAAATCTAACACGAAGTTTTAAACACATTCCATTATTTAAAGCAAAGTTACTCTGCAGCCTTATGGAAAATATAACAAATATACAATATATGATCACCCCAAGCGAGTCAAAGTGTCAACATTTCTTTCTCAATCATCAGAAAAAAAACAAACAAAAAAAACCCCGTCAAATTTGCAATAACTGCATAAAGCAGTTCCTCCATCCTCAACCTTCTACATTTTAATTTAGGGACCAGAAAAATATGGAGTTAATTAACATGAACAAATCTGAGTGTTTTCACACAATTAAACACTTATATTGAGACTGAACTAATCTCTCATAAGGCTACAAGAAGAAAGTAAAATGATGTTCCGAACCTGGAACCACTTAGCGTGGCGTAGAGCAGCCAGAGCGTCAAGGCATTTTTGCCTGTCCAAGACGTCCGGTGGATCTTTCACCATACCCGAGGTTATATCTAAAATGGATTGAATTGGCAAAATGCAGTGAGGAATGGGTGTTTGACCAGGTAAGACACTTCCTTAAAGTAGCTTCCATGTCACACATGCCATTTGAAGTTTAAACCCTTGAACAATAAACGTAAATGTTCCATAAAAGGTATTCAATTAAGATTAGGGCATCAACCCAGCATGAAGATCAAGAGCATAATATACCTAAGCTCTCGGGTTATTTTCAAATGCACTGCAGATTATGCAATGCCTAAGTGCTTCTTTATTTAAGCTACCACTGTAAAAATACATATCCCCTAAAACTAAATACTGAAGGAAGGATAGTTGGACACAGTGCACTAGCACAGAGAACACAAGACAGAAGGAACACAAAAATCCACTTTACTCAAGTAGAAACATTCAAACTTAGTTTCTTGTATATTTTAACTGTCACCTGTGATTTGGGACCTAGTCCTCAAAAGAAAAGTATAACAAATCTCAAAAGCACTAGATGTTTAGTAACAATGTTATTTTTATTAATCTTAACCTTAGAATGTAATGATTTTGCTTTAAAAGCTGACTAAAGGAATCTGAAACATTCTTCAATATTACGGAGTTCCACTACTTCCTAGTACCCTCTCTTACTCAGACAAATAAATTCCTCAACTCATCATATATGTGCTTCAATATAACTTAGGATTCAAGGAAAGATCTGAAAAGGAACTACTTTACTTAAGATTCATCAGGAAAAAGAAAGAAACTGTTTAAAAACAAAGCAAAATGTCTGAAAGATAAAGAAAATATAAAAGATCTCAAATTAAATATTCAGAAAATTATTTAATTAAGTTACCAAGCTGATTGCTTTGTTACCTAAATGGAAGAGATCACAAGGCCATTTTGGAAGTGGTTTAATCAATTAAACAGGAACCACTGAACAATGTGAAATAGTATCTTCAGATTACATAAAAATGTAAGGATATAATGTAGTGATCAGCTTCAGTAGTTCTTTCTTTTATTATTTATAAAAGTGGCTAAAGTGACTAGTAACAAAGAATACTGATAGCATAAATGGCAATATACCAGATAAGAAAAAACAAAAAGGTCTCTCTGAATGCAACTCATTTCATGGGACTTGGCTGTAAGAAACAATATAGTCTATTGCAGCAAGCTATAAATTCAGGTAAGTCAAAGAATCAAATTGAAAAAATAGAAAAAGAGACAGACTTATGAAACAGGCCAACATGGAGAAACTTGTAGGGATGCTGCGGAGGCAGTTCTCTATCTGCCACCTACTTATAAACAAATGTAAAATAAATAGTAGGATACTTTACTGTGAGCTAAAAAGCTATATATGAGCACAGTGCTACAACTTTCCAATATTATAATTAAATTTAAACTAAAGTACTACATTCAGATTTAGGCATTTTTATATGATATTCTTATTGCTCTGCACAGAATTAAAAAGAGAAGGATTGCAAAATAAGAACCAAGTTGAGAAGAACACATCTTCTCACACAGATACTCAAACTTATGGATCATACATTAAAGTGGAAAAGAAAAAACTAACAAGGCATTTACAGAGCAAATGAAGACATTTAAAGTGGTATCATTTAAAACTAACAAGCCCAAACACACAAAACAAAACAAAACGTATACAAAAGAGGTGCCAAGTAAGATAATTGATTAAATGAGTACAACTTGGATATTAGAGACACTCATATATTAGGTACACTCAGAGAAAACCCACAGAAGGAAAACAAGTGGCAAAGTAAGACTGAGAAATTTAAAGTGAAAATATGGGTTTGTTGGGCCTAGTAGTCTCATCAGTCAATTATTTACATTCTTCTACAACTAATATGCAAATAGGTGATGCTGCAAACTTTTAGCACAATTATTCACTACATAATTTGAAACTCCACTTACTTGACTTCTAGCTCTGAAAAATGACAGTTTGGAAAATAATTTTACTAAAAATGATTATGTTGAAAGTGCACAGAAGAGAATCTTGCTCAATGATGGAAATGTTGATCTAAACTGTGCTACTAATATTAGAAATCAAATGAATACCTTTGAAGGACTGTGAAAGTCAGAAGTTGGTAAAATACCTCTATTGCACTGAGAATATATTGATTGTAAAACAAAATAAGTAAACTCTTGTAATATTTAATCTGTGGATTTTTGCACCTGTTTCATATTTTAGGATTAACTATTTAACTAAATTCAGACTCCTATCCTACCACCCTGTTACGCTAACACACAAAATTGAATTAATTTACAAAACACAATCACAGATTCTCACCCTATGTAACATATTTATTACTAGTTTAAATATAAGGGGTTAATCTTCAGGTAGACATGCCATGTCCACACTACTTCTTCATTAAAACTTAACAGGTATATAAATTTTGTTAAATTTTATTATGTGAAATACTTATTAGCCAATCAACCATTTCAAAACTAGTGTGAACACTGCTTAATTCTAGGAAAGTGACAAAGACAAAAAGAAAACAAAACAAAACAAAAATCAAACACGAAGTATCAGTAAATGCTAGGACTATGCATCCAAACTCCCTCCTTTGTAAAGTATGGCAGGTGTGACACCGAGCTTTAGAAAACCTTGGTCAAAAATCCTTCCAATGTCTTGGCAGCAACCCCTGACAGGAATCAAGTCCCTCTGCTAGAAGGCTTTGGACCAGGGCTGTTAGCTAAGGATAAAAAAACAAAACAATACAAAACAAACACAAGTGCATACACATATGTGTTTATAAATATGTACACTTTGCTTGCTGAAGGAAAGATTCCACAGCAGGGGTTAAAGAACTTCAAATATATCAGATTTGTTAAACTGTCAAACGCACAATACTGTAAGGAACAGTAGCTATGCGATAACAATTTTATTTCACACAGTTGTTTGGTTTTTTTTAAGCCTTTAATCATGTAATGAGATTATTATACATCACACATGATTCTACTCCATGTGCAAGTCTCAGTCTCATCTTTAATCAAATTGGTTCTGCCAGTAAAGTCTTCCTTATCACCTGAACTAGCTCCCCAAGCAAGCTAAAAAACCGAAAACTTTAAACCATTGTAAGACAAAGAGCATGAGAAGCTGCAGTAAGAAATAAAAGAAGCACAAATAAACAGTTTACTTTGCAGCAAATAAGCAACAGTCTTCATAAAGCCTTCTTTGCTGCAATAATTTGCAATACCGTCTTCTATTTTCTCTCATTTCAAGAGTGAACTTTACTGCACATTCATTTTATACTGCTCAGTGTCTTGCAAAGAAATCTAACTTGATTTTGCTTTCCTAGAGGTAGCACTGCATTCTACAGTGAATAAACTCAGAATGATAATTTTAACTCGTGTGGGTCAGACAAAAATACAGATTTGTTTCCTTTAGGAGGCATAAATTAAGGGATTGATTGTAGGCATTTGAAATTTAATTTTAGTCTGTATCATAAAATTTTAGGCCAGAAACAATTCAGCTGAAATTGAGTATTGTGGCAGAATCAATACTGCACTTTTGCACAGTACATTAAAGTAATTAACATGGTGTTTAAGGTTAACAACTTCTAATGATTAATCTAATTTAATAATCAAAGCTCTTAAGTGAAAGTATTCCTTATGAATGTAAGCAATATGCAAAGTCTGATTCAGCACAGACAAACCAAGAGTCATGTTACACTTAAGACTGCCAAAAAACTAGTATTGGTTGGGTGTGACAGTACACGTACAAAAAGTTTATAGTTAGGTATGATATGCACAGATTAAATATCATGTACAAAGCACTCAAAGACTCTTCAGAAGTCATCCAAATTACAGAACACATCTTGAAAATTTTGTTCCTGATTATGCAGGATGACTTTGTTAACACAGTTTGCTTACGATGCACTAGTCACAGGTAGAGAACATTCACTAATGCAGTATAAAAACCTGAAATATTTTAGAGGACATGTAAAGATGAATGAAATTTAAAAAAAAAGTGGTTTATATAAATACATTTATACACAAGCACGTGTATACATAAATATATACAATTTTTTCAATCTGCATGAGAGGCATTAAGATAACCTCAGATTCCCTATTTGTAGGTTCATGGTTAAACACCAGAACCCTGTTTGCCATGATGTCTTTCAACTATGAAAATACAAGATTAAGAGGAAACAAATGTTAATTTTATCTGACCCATAAACAAAAAGAACCAATGTACAGCAGATATTAATCATGCTTGTTGGCTTAAAAGCTTTTGGAGCTTTGAAAGTGTTAAATAATAGACCGTAAAGCAACACTGCTGGCACCAGAGAAACTGCAGACTTCAGAAACATAAACTGATTTACAAGCTACAACTTCTGCTTCAGTTCAGTTACAAAGCTGTTTCTTATTGTACTAGTCAGTTTGCCAGTTGGATATAAGACTGATTGTAAAACCAGGAGTCTAAATATACTCACAAATAGCACTCCAGATTAAAAAGCAACCTCAGAGAGCTGGAAAAAATATTTTAAAGTTAGAAGCATTATTACCATCAAAAGTATTAAACAAGTGCATTTTAAGTGCCACTGATCATTGGAATGCTTAAGCGATGGCAATACTGATCCATTTTAAATCCAAAACCATGTGATTTGGTTTTCTAAAAGGATAAAATCTTTTTCTTAGGGCAAGACTGCCCTAGAAAGCCAGTTTATAGACACTTCTGATAAAAAAGTTAGTTGTCCATGTAATTTTATGAGAGGAAAAATTAGTCAAGATTGTACCTTTTCCAGAAAGCTGAGGTTGGACATAAAGTTAGATTTTTTTTTTTTTTAATAAGTAAATGCATAATATCAGCATTTATTTTAACCAATTGTTGTTTACCAAGACTGGTTGTTGAAAAACAAGGTTTCAATCAGTGTTAGTTGTGCCAGCATGTTACCTTCCAGGACCTTAATGCCATCTTAAGCAGAATAGATGAACATATAAAAATACGTAAGAAGTAACATCTTTAACAACTTTCCAACCTCCATCCCTCATGTTCTCCTCCCGAATTACTGGAGATGTCAGTGTGATAGTAACTTGCATTTTGGGTTCCACACATGAATTTAAAATTATTGCTGCTTCTGGGACTGCACACTTGATATCGTATTTCTCAGGACTTATTACCTAAATATTTGGAAACAGATTTCTATTAGCACATGACCAAGAATAGTATGGAGAAGAAAATGGACATCAACATAGTCTTTTAAAGAGAAAGACAGAAATGCAGTAATAATTACACGAAGCAGATACTTGTATATTCAAAGAAGCCACAGTATATGTAATTTATATATATATATAAATATAAACATATAGGTATATAGATATATATGGACTTACATACTGTTACAAAAAGATTAATGAAAATACACAGCAGTCATCAAGCATGCAAAAGAAGAACTATCCATAAAGGAAATTCATATGCAAAGTAAATTACATAACACACATTGTGGAACTACAAAGCATATATACTGGAAACAGAGTGAAATTAATGGATAACATTGACCTTCAGGCAGTAAGCTTCCTATAACACTGCAGTAACTGGGCAATAGAAAGTCTTCCTCTGATCATTTTTATTTGCCAATTAAATAAAATTATTAAATGATGATTTATATTACAGCACTAGCATAAACACCTAGACACTTGTAAATACACAATATACAGAGAGCAAAACATACAGCATGGTCACTGAATTTAGAACAAAACACTCAAAATGAACAGAAACTGAACCTGAGCTATGAAATGCAGCAGTCAGGCCTGCAGACGTGACTCGAGGAGAGATTTTTTTTTTTAAATAAACTGCATCTTTACAAAAAATAAAAAAATAAAAAAATGAAATAATGAAATAATAAAATAATAAAATCTAAACACTACTTACCGCGAGTTGTTTGGGAAGACTTTCAACAATATGGCTGAGTAGAGTCTTTGAAGGCTTCTCAGCACATAACAAAACAAGATTGACGTTTTTGTCTCCACGGAGCAGCAAACCTTTAGCCAAAACGCCTACCCGTAAAACTCCTTTCAAAGCTCTGTGAAGTAAATTATAGTTAGAAGTTGCATTTAGAATAATATGAAAACCTTAAAATTAATCCTGAAGATAGAAAAATGAAATAAAATTGGAATATCCCATCTACTCTTGAGGCCACAGTCCTCATCAAAATTTGCCATATCTAAACCTAAATAGAAAAGGATCCCTGGAAGTCACTGAGAAAGTACAAAAAAGAAACAACAAAAACATTAAATGACTTTTAGAAACAAAAGATTAATTTCTTAAAAAATAAAAATACCTGTCTTTACTACTGTCTTTTTTATCATCTCCCTCTTTGCTCTTGTTCTTTTCATGTTCAGTCATGTTGTCAGAAACAAGTTTCAAAGCACGCTCAGTAATAGAAACGATTTTTTGGACTGCCTGCAGTTCCTCCTCTGTTGGATATATTGTTGCATGTTTGGTCATCACATAGCGGTCATCAGAGGAGTCAGGGCGGCGTAGAGGCTAAATGGAGGAACGAGTGTATTTTTGAAATGTGGGTACACTTCAAAGTTCACAGAATATTCAAACCTCAAATCACTTAAATGTAACAAAACATGAACTGAGAAGTCCTTAACAACTTACACTGCTCACAAACAATCATGTCTGAAGAAATATGAACTGCATCAAAATAAAACCAATTATGAAAGCTACGGATACAAAGTACTCCTCACATAAATATCTAATGTCTTTTTATCAATCAGGGAATACTTGCATACTTATTCACTGCTGCAAAATAAAGTATCTATAGTTGTTTTCATAGAAAGAAGAATTCAAATATGAAGGGACTTCTGAAGGTCTATAGACCAACTTCCTGTGCAAACCAAGATCAAATTGTGTGAATCTATGTTGTCTCAGCTTGAGCTGTCTCACCACTGTGAAAAGCCCAGCCTGTGTCTTTATAAGGCACAGGCATTAGAAGGCTATGAGGACCTAGTGAAGATCTCTCTTCTCCAGGCCTTCGTCTCTCCACACAGCACACGTGCTGCAGCCCCAGCCAGTCTGGTGACTCAACACTGAAACTGCTATGATTTATCGAAGTCTTTCTTGTGCTAGAAGGAGCCAAACTGAATGCAGTATTACAGTTTGGGTCTAATGGAAGTTGATCACTTTCCATCATCTACTGATTATGCTCCTGTTAATTTGGATCAGGATGCTGTTGGAATTTCTTGCTGTCAGGGCACACTGTTGGCTCATGTTCAGCTTGCTCTCAGCCAAGATCCCTAGGTCCCTTTCAGTAGGGCTGCTACCCAGCCTATCACTCCCCAGCCTGCATCAGTGCTATTTGTCTTTGAGAATTCTATTGTGTCAGCCCATTTCTCTGGCATGCCTAGGTCCATCTGGATGGCAGATCTGCCCTCAAAGGCATAGACTCTTCTCTCACGAGTGGTGTTCCCCAGGGGTCGGTGCTGGGGCCTGTCCTCTTTAATATCTTTATTGATGACCTTGATGAGGGTATTGAGTGCACCCTCAGTAAGTTTGCAGATGACACCAAGCTAGCTGGAAGTGTTGATCTGCCTGAGGGTAGCGAGGCCTTACAGAGGGATCTGGATAGGTTGGATAGCTGGGCTGAAGCCAATGGGATGGGATTCAACAAGACCAAATGCCGAGTCATGCACTTTGGCCACAATAACCCCAGGCAACGCTACAGGCTTGGGGCAGAGTGGCTGGAAGACTGTGTAGAGGAAATGGACCTGGGGGTGTTGATTGATGCTAGACTGAACATGAGCCAGCAGTGTGCCTAAGTGGCCAAGAAGGCCAATGGCATCCTGGCTTGCATCAGAAATAGTGTGGCCAGCAGGAACAGGGAAGTAATTGTCCCCCTGTACTCAGCACTGGTAAGGGTGCACCTTGAGTACTGTGTCCAGTTTTGGGCCCCTCACTGTAAGAAAGACATTGAGGCCCTGGAGCATGTTCAAAGAAGGGCAACAAAGCTGGTGAGGGGTCTGGAGCACACACCTTATGAAGAGCGGCTGAAGGAGCTGGGGTTGTTCAGTCTAGAGAAGAGGAGGCTCAGGGGAGACCTTATTGCTCTCTATAACTACCTGAAGGGAGGTTGTGGTGAGCTGGCAGTTGACCTCTTCTCTCGTGTGACTAGTGATAGGACGAGAGGGAATGGCTTCAAGCTGTACCAGGGAAGGTTCAGGCTGGACGTTAGGAAATACTACTACTCTGGAGGAGTGATCAGGCACTGGAATGGGCTGCCCAGAGAGGTGGTGGAGTCACCGACCCTGGTAGTGTTTAAAGAGTGTTTGGATGTTGTGTTGAGGGACATGGTTTAGCGGGAACCATTGATGAAGGGCGGATGGTTGGACTGGATGATCCTGTGGGTCTTTTCCAACCTTAGTGATTCTATGATTCTATGATTCTCGCCCCAAACTGATTTAAGTTTCATGTCAGCTGTGAACCTGACAAGCATGCACTCCATCACTTTCGGATGATTGATAAGGTATTAACAAGACAAATCCCAAGATAAACCCATGTAGTACTCCACGTTACCGTTCTCAAGGTAGAGTAGGTCCCACCACTTACCATTATCCTCTGAGACTGATGATCCGACCACTTTTTACCCATTTATTTGTCTACAATTATAGAATCATAGAATAGTTTGGGTTGGAAGGGACCTTCAATCATCAAGAAGATAACACTGTATAATGTGATTAAACATAAAATTATACACAAATCCATAAAGATTTGCATTTCAGAATAATCAGTCTTTGAGGCACCCTTTTGTCATATAAGTTGACTTATTTTGGAAGACAGTTTCATTAGCATATAATTTTTTATTCACTATCCAAATATTTTATTGAGAAACACTGGAGACAATGCAGCACTGAATGATTCATAGTCCCTAAGTGTGTCTCCTGGTAAGTAAAATTTCATTTTTTTTCCTCCTCAAGAAACTCACAGCTGGTCCTTGGGGCTGAGGAGTCATTCCTGGTCTAACTCCCAGCAGGCCGAGAGGTCCTGGAGGACCATGAGGATATCCTCCATCTGGTATTCTGCGACGATCATCCCAGTGATACTGCTCTTCCTCCATTCTCCTCCAGTACATGTCTTCTTCATATCGTCTGAAGTGCATCAAAGTATTTTCTTTACATAGTTGTTAGTACTTCCAAGCATTCTAAATGAATTCTTAGATGTCTTCACTAATTTCTTTCTAGTAGTCATGTGCAACTACTAGGGAACTCCAGAAAATAAGTAAAAATGAGGCTGTTTATAGCAAAATAATTCTAGTAAGTCTACATTCCTCAGAGGGCCTGAACACTAATAAACAAAAACCTCAAAGTTTTAATGACAATTTAATTTAAAACAAGACAGTAGAGTTCCCATAACGTTCAAAAGAACAAACTACAGAAGCAGTCAGTTTTAGATTAATGACTGCAGCTTTATCTCATTTATTTATACAAATGCATTACCTCATTTCCATCCTCCAGCGTTCTTCCTCTTCTCTCCTTCTCCAGTATTCTTCTTTCTGCATCTGTTTCCTCATCTTTTCTTCTTGAATTTTTCTTGCTCGAATACTGGGCTTTACTTCTACTTGTAGATCTGGGTTTACTTTTTTCTAGTTCAGAAAAAAATAAAAAGAATGAAATGTTGGTTTTTCTCTTGTCATCTCAATGTTACTGTTTTTCTAGAATCTTTAACACACGCTGCTTGTCTACAATAAAATCAAGGGGAATAAAATGCAGTTTTAGAACTATATTGAATGAATAGTTGAAGAAACGTGTCCACTATTTTAAAGAAATAACAACATATTACAAACAGCATGAATTCCCTCTTCACCTGCATCAGGATTAAAGCAATTTAAAATGAAAATACTTCATGTAACAGCAAGTAATTTGCTGTTCATTCTGTAGCTGGATGACTACTCTGTAGCCTGAAAAAAAGAAACATTTCCTCTCCACTACTGCATGCTTCCTGATACCATTCCTGAAGGATACCTCTTACAGACACATAATTATGAATTACTGAATACATTTTTTCTATTAAATATTTCCTTTCATCCCTTTCATAATTATGCAGATCCATTACATTTCCTGTGATCACAGTACATTCTTCCTACATAATTTTGTAATAATCAAAATGCAGACTATATGCCAGTACAGGTCTCTCTCCATTCACGACTGAAAAAATATTCAACACTTGTTTCTCAAATGTCTCCACGAAGGGTTTATGTGGTCTACTCTGCCAAAAACATTAAGCACTACTCTTTTACACCATTTGAAATGAATAGTAATCAACATAAGAGAACCTACTGTTGCTTGCATGTCGTACCATATTTTAATGTTACAAATGTTCCCAAAAGCAATGTTCAAAATATTATTTAAAAAAAATATCAAAATGCATTTTCACAGTCTACATGATTTCTTTAAAAGCTATACTCTGAAGAAAATAAACTATAAGGTGAATGTATTTCTTTATCTTTTTTATGTAATGTTTAATCATAGCACTTGCATTGGCTATTCTTCAAATGTAAGACCATGCAATTAGTCAGCTGACACCTGGTGGATTTTCAGATAGAAGCATAAGCATTTCTTCTAACCTTATACTGAAGTCTGTGTCGCCTCCCTTTTAAGTGCATCTCCTTGGCATTAGGATCATTAAAACTGCATTCACAAAGTTTACAGTGAAAGCGGATCACCTTTCCTTCATCATTTCTTACCTGGAAAATAAAATTATGACACTTTAAATCCAAAATTGATGCTAAAATGAAATTAATTCAGAGACAGTGGATACTGTCTACTCATCTCAACACACACTAAAAAGTTCACTCAATAACTGAAAGAAGGCAAACTAAAAGACCTCGAGCGGATCAGCTTCAGAGCAGAAGCTCACACCGAGGGACACTTTGCAGAAAGGCAAAACCATGGCAGAAAACCATGAAAAGTAGCACAAGGAGAGCAAGGGAATCCCCCACTCCTTTCCAAGTGAGAAGAGCAGAGCCCCTGATGAAAGAAGACTCTGACATGGTGCAGGTGGAGCCAAGAGTGACGTGGCCAAATCCCTGCACATACAAAGGCAGCCCCTAGGGAGCACAGTGACCCAGAGCACTGTGATTAGGATGTGCAAACGGCATGGCATGTCAGTAGGGCATGGTGCAGCAGTTTGCACAGGCAGGGCAAGCAGGGAGGATGCAGTCTTCCTCCCCACTTGAAGAGACCAGTCCATCTAACACCCACTGCCTTCTCAGTGGAACTAGACAAGCCATGATCTCCACTCGGTGAAAAGCCATTGCCAAGAAGACTGTAGTAACCCAGACTGAGCACCCATGCAAACATGCAGCTATCCAGGTCTCTGGCTGCAGGGAGTGACTGAGCCTGGCACAAATATTGGGGGGGTAGTGGGGATACCACCTGTGTGCAGTGTGAACAGGTGGATGACCTGCTCAGCCTGGTGACACAGCTAAAGGAGGAGATAGAAAGATTAAGAAGCATCAGAGAGCATAAAAGGGAAATAGATTGGTGGAACCACTCCCTGACATCCTTGCAAGAGAGGCACCAGGGCAACACTGCATTAGCGGTGGATCCCCTACCCTCTCACCATGAAGCAGAAGGAGGGGACCTGGGAGACAAGGAGGAATGGAAACAGGCTCCTGCTCAGGGTGGCAGGTGGCCCTGCTCCCAGTCTACCTCACCTTCCCGGGTGCCCTTGCACATCAAGGAAAATTAATTAATGATGAGAAATTAATGATGGTGATGATAGGGTTGAGAGCTTATGGGTCAGAATAAAAGCAAAAGCCAATAAGACTGACATTATCATGGGAGTCTGCTACAGGCCTCCCAACCAGGATGAAGAAGTGGACGAGACACTTTATAGACAGTTGGGTGAGGTCTCAAGGTCTCTCCTCCTTGTTCTTGTGGGGGACTTCAACTTTCCAGACATCTGCTGGATTTATAATACAGCAGATAGGAAACAGACACGGAGGTTCCTAGAGTGTGTGGGAGATAACGTCCTGACACAGCTGGTGAAGGAGCCAACAAGGGGAAGCAAAATCCTGGACCTGCTGTTTGTTAACAGAGAAGGTCTTGTGGGAGATGTAAAGGTTGGAGGCCGTATGGGGCACAGTGATCATGAGATGCTAGATTTCTCGATCCACGTTGAACCAGACAGGGGAGTCAGCAGAACTGCCAAACTGCCACCTTGGACTTCCGGAGGGCAGACTTCAGCCTCTTTAGGACCGTAGTTGAGAGGGTCCCTTGGGAGGTAGTTTTGGAGGGCATGGAAGCCCAGGAAGGCTGGGAATACTTTAAGTAATTTTAAAGGTTCAGGAGCTGACCATCCCCACGGATCAGGATAAGGCCTTAATGCCTTCTTTGCCTCAGCCTTTAATAGTAAGACTCGTTATTCCCTGAGCACACAGCCCCTTGCGCTGGTAGATAGGGATGGGGAACAGAATAGGCTCTGCATGATCCACAATGAGATGGTTTTGGACCTGCTCTGAAAGCTGGATGCTCACAAGTCCATGGGGCCAGATGGACTGCACCCTAGAGTGCTCAGGGAGTTGGTGGATGTGGTTGCCAAGCCACTCTCCATCATCCTTCAGCAGTCCTGGCTAACCGGGGATGTCCCAGCAGACTGGAAACTGGCAAATGTGACGCCCATCTTCAAAAAGGGCTGGAAAGATGATCCTGGTTGCTACAGACCTATCAGTCTCACCTTGGTGCCGGGGAAGGTTATGGAACGGATAATCTCAGGAACCATCATGGACCAATTAACGGTCAACGAGGGGATCAGGCCCAGTCAGCATGGGTTTATGAATGGTAGATTCTGTTTGACAAACCTGATTTCATTCTATGACAAGGTGACCCACTTAGTGGATGAAGGTAAGGCTGTCGATGTGGTCTACTTGGACCTCAGAAAAGCCTTTGACACTCCCCCACAAAATTCTCGTGGAGAAGCTGGCTACCCATGGTTTGGATGGGTGTACGCACCGCTGGGTGAAACACTTGCTAGACGGCCGGGCCCAAAGAGTTGTGGTCAATGGAGTTAAATCCAGTTGGTGGCTGGTCACGAGCGGTGTCCCCCAGGGCTCGGTACTGGGGCCGCTTCTATTTAACATCTTTATTAATGATCTTGACTAGGGGATTGAGTGCACCCTCAGTAAATTTGCACACAACACCAAGTTGGGAGGGAGCGTTGATCTGCCAGAGGGGAGAAAGGCACTACAGAGGGACCTGGATAGACTGGATCGATGGGCCAAGGTAAACTGTATGAGTTTCAGTGGGGCCAAGTGTCGGGTCCTGCATTTTGGTCACAACAACCCCAGGCAACCCTACAGGCTTGGGGAGGAGTGGCTGGAAAGCTGCCCGATGGAAAGGGACCTTAGTGTACTGATGGACAGTCGGCTAAATATGAGCCAGCAGTGTGCCCAGGTGGCCAAGAAGGCCAATGGCATCCTGGCTTGTATCAGGAATGGTGTGGTGAGCAGTACTAGGGAAGTCATCCTGCCCCTGTACTCGGCACTGGGGAGGCCTCACCTCGAGTACTGTGTTCAGTTTTGGGCAACTCAATACAGAAAGGACATTGAGGTGCTGGAGCAGGTCCAAAGAAGGGCAACAAGGTTGGTGAATGACTTGGAGACTATGCCCTATGAGGAGCAACTGAAGGAACTGGGGCTGTTTAGTCTGGGGAAGAGGAGGCTGAGGGGAGACCTTACTGCTCTCTTCAAATACCTGAAAGGTACTTACAGCGAGAACGGGGCTGGTGACAGGTGACAGGATGGGGGAAAATGGCCTCAAATTGCGCCAGGGGAAGTTTAGGCTGGATATCAGGAAAAACTTCTTTACAGAAAGGGTTGTTAAGCACTGGAATAGGCTCCCCAGGGAGGTGGTTGAGTCACCATCCCTGAATGTGTTTAAAAACTGTTTGGATGTGGTGCTCAGGGACAACAGTGGAGGGTTGTTAGAGTTAGGGTAGTATGGTTAGGTTGCGGTTGGACTTGATGATCTTTAAGGTCTTTTCCAACCTGAGCAATTCTATGATTCTATGATCAGGTATGAGGCCCTGGGACTTGAAGGACTGGTAAGTGAGGAAGGTGAAGAAAGCCCATCCAGAGGGCTGTCTAGTGTGAGGCAGACAACCCTACGCCTCAAGACAGCCTCGGCTAAGAACAAAAGGAGGGTGATTGTCATAGGCGACTCCGTTATGAGGGGAACAGAATGCCTGATAAGTTGACTGGACCCTACTCACAGGGAAGTCTGCTGCCTCCCTGGGGCCCAGGTCAGGGACATCACATGGAAGCTCCCTAGTCTGGTACAGCCCTCTGATTATTTCAGGTAGGCAGTGATGAGGTTGCAGGGAGAAGCCTAAGGGCAATTAAGAGGGACTTCAAGGCATTAAGGCTGTTAATTTATGGAACAGGAGCTCAGGTGGTGTTTTCCTAGATGCCTTTGGTAGCAGAGAAAGATATTGAGAGGAGCGGGAAAACCCACCTGATCAATACATGACTAAGAGGCTGGTGCCATTGAAGGAATTTTGTTTTTTTTAATCATGGGGCAGTTTATTTGGCACCAAGCCTGATGGTGATGGATGGAGTGTACCTGGGTCAAAATGAGAAAAGGATTCTAGCCCAGGAGTTTGTGGGGCTCAATAAGAGGGCTTTAAACTAGGTTTGAAGTGGGAAGGGGATAAAATCAGGCTTGCTAGAGATGAGCCTAGGGGCAGTACGCCAGGGTCAGGGGTGAAACCAATAGCCCATCTGAAGTGCATCTACACTAACACACACAGCACAGGCAATGAACAGGATGAGCTAGAAGCCATTATGTGGCAGGAAAACTATGACTTAGTTGCCATCACTGAAACATGATGGGATCATTCTCATAACTGGAATGCTGTAGTGGAGGGCTATAAGCTCTTTAGGAGAGATAGGCAAGGAAGGAGGGGTGGCTCTCTGTGTCATGGAGTGTTTTGATATCATAGACCTCAATACTGAGAATGATAATGTCGAGTTCTGATGGGTAAGAATCAGGGGGGAGGCCAACAAGGCTAACATCCTGGTAGGAGTCTGTTATAGACCACCCAACCAGGATGAAGAGACAGATAAAGTGTTCTATAAGCAGCTGAGGAGGGGGTCAGCAAAACTATTGCCTTGGACTTCCAGAGAACAGATTTCGAATTGTTTAGAATGTTGTTTGGGAGAATCCCTTGGGAGTCAGTCTTGAAGAGTAAAGGGGTCCAGGAAGGCTGGACTTCCCTCAAGAAGGAAGTCTTAAAGGCACAGGAACCAGCTGTCCCCCTGTGCTGTAAGATGAGCCAGAGGGGAAGAAGATTGTCCTGGTTGAAACAAGGAGCTTTTTGTTGAGAGACAACAAGAAGGAAAAAAAAAAAAAAGAAAAAAAAAAAAGAGAGAGAGAGAGAGAGAGAGAGAGTTTATTATCAGGTTGGATATTAGGAAAAATTTCTTCTCAGAAAGAGTGGTGAGGTATTGCAATGGGCTGCCCATGGAGGTGGTGGAGTCACCATCCTGGAAGCAGGAATGGTTTTAAACTGACACAGGGGAGGTTTAGGTTAGATATAAGGAGGAAGTTTTTCACCCAGAGGGTGGTGACACACTGGAACAGGTTGCCCAAGGAGGCTGTGGATGCCCCATCCCTGGAGGCATTCAAGGCCAGGCTGGATGTGGCTCTGGGCAGCCTGGTCTAGTTGTTGGCGACCCTGCACATAGCAGGGGGGTTTAAACTTGATGATCATTATGGTCCTTTTCAACCCAGGCAATTCTCACTCTGTGAGGTGTTCAAGAAAGGTGTAGATGTAGTACTGACTGATGTGGTTTAGCTGGCAATATTGGTGATGGGTTGATGGTTGGACTTGATGATCTTAGTGGTCTTTTCCAACATTAATGATTCTGTGATTCTAAAACTCAATTCCACCAGAGACACTATTGTGCTTGGCAATGGAGAAAGAACAGTTTTTCCATTCCAAACACACAGCTTTAAACTTGAACCTGAACATATTGAGTTGAAGTTAATAATTGCAAACCTGCAAATAATGAAAAATTCACATCAGACTGTGATCCTATAGACTTAGTCCACATTTCATGCTATCAAAATGAAGAACACCCCACTGAGCTCAAAACAAACATACACAATACAAAAATGTAAACATATGCACAAGCCTTTCCAGGTTCAATGCCTTGTTTCACGATTAACAATTTTTCACCAAAACAGTTAACCCACAATTTTTCATATCAATACCTCTTCCACATAGTCATGGCCCACAGGCTGGACATCACTTTGCAAGGCAGCAATAGTTGTAGGAGTTACTGGTTCAGTTGCTGTGTCTGGTTTTACTTCTTGTGTTTGTATTGTGGCAACAGGAGTTGTTTTAACACTTTCAGCTGATTTTGTTTCTTCCAGTTTACTTCCTGTTGTCTGAAGCTTATTACCACCTACAAATCAAAACATTAAAATTTTTAACTTTCATAACATGAGAACATGATTACGTATGATGTGCAGACTGAAGACTTTATTTGCAAGCATCAATGTTCTGGTCACAGCATTACAAGTCTTTTAAAACTAGTCAAAACTTAAACATATTTAAATTACAATTAATCATATAGTATTTTTATTAGCAAAAGTACTGTGCTCTCACTGTCGAAACTGCATAGGTCTTTCCTTCAAGAGCAGGATAGATTATTTTGGAACAGCTACTTCTCATCTCCGAAAGTTTGTCATGTTCATTTCAAAACTTTTCATGTTACATTTTCACTGCTACAAGGATATTTCAGTTGCCCAGTTACCAACTGCCAACCTGCCTTAACAGCCCAGGCTATAAACTAAAATTAGGACCAGCTATACTATAAACTGCAATAATCCAGCAGCTACTACATAAGAAACCAAAGCACTCTTATGAAGAAAGGTCAGGTGGAGACAACAGGACAGAAAAAAACATAAAATTGTGAAGCAAAACTTTTATATGCATTTTTATTTTCAGCTATCAGTAATTATACACAACAGAGTTACTCATGCATGGTTAACTAAATACATTTATGCTAAGATCTTAAAAAAAAATAGATTAAAGACTGACTTCTGTACTTGCCAACAAAGTTTATTTTTGGTGTAGATATTTTCTTTACAGCTATATTAGCAGTGATTGAAGATGTTTTGTTGTTGGATGCCATGTTAAGTAGTGTGTTTCCCACAGGAGTAAGAATTTTCACTGCAGAGGATGCAACAGAGTTCACAGTACTGCTGCTAGTTGCCACATTTGAAGCAGAGGCAGCTGGTTTGGAAGCAGATGTGGATGCTGAGGAAGTAGCCTGGGTAACCACATTTGGTTCAGTTGAAGGAATAGGTTTGCCAAGTTTTGTGTGCAATTTTACTACCTATAACAAAGAGAAATTCATATAATCTCCCTGGGACAACAAAACACCACAACAATATAACTAAATAGTTACTACTTCTTAAGAAGTGATCTTAGCAAAAAAAAGATGGATGTAAAAATTTTTGTCACCTGTAACAAGGAAATTCTTTATTGTCATCTCAGACTGTTTATTTCCATTACAAATTCAGACATATACTCCAAAAGCTACGTGGATGAGAACAGAAAGTCAATAAACTAACAAGCCAATAAAACAGAAGGATGTATTTTGCTCAAACTGTTTCAGTGTTACTGCTTTGTTGCCTGGTTGCTTTTTCTTCTCTTCAAAAAGAGTAGTATGTTAAACTGTTTTGGTGCCAAATACTACTTGTAAATAAAAGTTATTTAATTCAAATTCAACAACACTGTCTCTTTTGATCACTACCTTTTAAGAATATTTGTACTGAAAGAACTGCCAAATTACATAGCAAAACTGATGAGATTCCTTAGATAAATGTTGTTTTTCTCTCTTTTTTAAAAAAGCACATCTGTAGAGATGATTAAGGAGGATGTGAGAGGTATAACTCAGTGCTCTTTAGAATTCATAGAAAACAAAGAGATACATGCTTATTCTTGAAAGTAATGCTTAAGGATAAAATAGCACTACATTTGGTGACATCTGACCATCACCTGAGAAAGAAATGCAAGTGGTTCAAAAAACCAAACATACAAAATGAAAACTAAAGATTGGGAAAGATTTCAAAGTAGCAAAAAAAAGTCAGCTAGACACACCTTTAATGCAAACATGTTTAGACAATGATAATGTGTGTACAACAGTATACATACACTTCTTAGTTTTTAGTGCCTCTCTATCTATAGGGAAGAGAAAGCTACATCCAAATGTATGAGGACAATATATACCACATGACATATACCTATGCAATTACTGTACACAACCCAAAACTTTAATAATTTAAAGTATTTATGAAAGAAAGAACACTATACATGTCTATCTAAATTATAACATTTGCTCTTAATCATAGAATCATAGAATGGTTTGAGTTGGAAGGGACCTTTAAGATTATCTAGTTCCAACCCCCCTACTATAGGTAGGGATGCCTCCCTCCCTTTAGACCAAGTTATTCACAGTCCCATCCAGCCTGGCCTTGAATGCTTCCAGGGAGAGGGCATTCACCACCTCTCTGGGCAACCTGTTCTAGTGTCTCACCACCCTCACAGTAAAGAATTTCTTCCTAATATCTAGTCTAAATCTACCCTCTTCAAGTTTAAAACCTTTTCCCCTTGTCCTGTCACTACCTGCCCTTCTAAAAAGTCCCTCCCCAGCTTTTCTGTAGGCCCCCTTCAGGTACTGGAGGGCCGCTATAAGGTGCCTTCTACTGGAGCCTTCTCTTCTCCAGTATTTTTCTCCTTTCTCCTCGAAATGCCCAATCTAATAGTGAGTTTAATTATACATTTCAAACAAAAAGCTGAACACTGTTAAACAAAATTAATCAAATTATATTGTTTCTGCTCATTTTCTCCCCTCTAAGATGAGGGGAAAAAAAGTACAACTGAGTTGTGTAATAAAAACAGGAAAAAAGCTCTTACTTTCTGATGCTTGGCTCCTCGGATATGGGCAGCATATGCATCTGCTCCTGTACAAGACACATCACAAAGCTCACAGCGCAACTGATTCTGAGTTCCACGAGCAGAAGTGCTGCCGTTATTGGTGTTCTGGGAAGCTTTTAATGCTGTTTCTTTCTTTTTGTGTTTCTGGCCTTCTAAGTGTTCTTTATAAGTCTGTTTAAATAAATAATACACACACAGCTGCCTTTATAGTGCATGTTCATCATTCATGTGAATACATGTAGTATAGAAAATAGCATAAAATATATGCTTTGTTTAAGAAATACTTGCTATGCTAACATTTCTTTCATATGACATGCTCTAAGGCATAAGCAGGCTACTTGTAAGACAAATTCTCATCTTCTTGTGGTTCTGTGATTTTTGTTCTCGGTATTCCACATCAGAACATCATGTAAAACAGTGGAAGATAAAGAGTTAATGTTTTGGTTTTGTGGACTGCCTTTTTTGGGCATTTTGGGTACTGGGAGGGGAGGAGCAGCATTCCCCAGAGGACTTGGCGCGCAGAGGAAAAAAGGTGGAGCTCCTGGTAGGATAGCAGTGGCTCTCCCTCTCGCTGATTCACTGTCTCTCGGTTTGCCGTGGAGAAAAGCATGTGCTTCTCCTGTAGTCTACTAGCGTAAGACCTCGTATTTGGACACTGTTCTCTCTCTTTTTTTTTTTTTTTTAAGACCCATCTGCTACCTCCCTACCCTTCCCCCTCTCCCGGAGCTCACGGCCTGCAAGCGCCTTGCCTCATTAGCCACGGGCTGGGGGCGGGGGCCTGCCGCGCCGCAAAAGGTGGGGTAGTTGTTTATTTTGGTGTTTTTTTTTGTTCCCCCTCCCCCTCTTTTGTCTCCTTCTGGGCTTGTGCCCCCGTCACGGACAAAGATCTAGAAATAACTCCATGATACGTCTCCTCCACCAGAATTCCATTTTCAGAGGTAATACAATCTGAGTTTTCCTCCTCTACCTCCTCGCTTCTTCAATCAAGTACTATTCAAAAGATATTGCTATTGAAAACTTGATATAATCACAAAACTGCATTTCAGTTGCAGTTTCCTGCATTGCACTGAGTTAGTCTTGATTTGGAATTTTCCTCGGTCTGTATGATGACTGTGCTTAAGTGTATTCTAACTAAAAAAATTGATTCAAAAGAAAAAGAAGGTAGCACATAAAGCTGTGCTGAAAATGAAATGTAGTAGAGATTTGCTCTTATACCAACATTGGCAAGCTTGAGAGCAGACAGTGGGAAATAATGATAGATTTACTTAAAGAACTGTTTATCCTAATGATAGATTTACGTAAATAACTGTTTATCCTAACACACACAAAAAAGTACATGAATTGATATCTACTTTTTACACACTTGTACCCACTGTGAAACTAAACTGGGATGATGGAATACAAGGAGAAATAAATTTTCAGGCTTACCATAAACAAAATTGGTATACTTCAGTAGTTTTGAAAACAAGTATTTTCTAAGAAGTTTGCTATGCTAAAACAGCAAATCAAATTCAAAGTTTAGAGTACTTCTGGAGTCTAAAGTACAGTTGAAGTTTTTCTGTACAAGCTAATTGAATGTACCTTTTCAACTTCTCAGTAAATCAATAATAGCACACACTTTCATTTAATTATTCCTTTAGTAAAATTATAGAATTGGGTCCTTAAAAATTAACGAATATTCTTAAAGGGGTCAGTTTTTTTTTAGCTATAGAAATTATGACTAAAATGTATTACAGAATATTACATAATACAGGTACCTGTGGTCCAGCACAGCTGATCTTACAAACATCGCAATAGTGGATCTGGGGTGGTTTGGGAGGTTGTTTTGGTTTCAGTTGCTTATTTTGGAATGGTGCCTTTTTAGTAAAGGTGGTCCCTGTCCAAGCGGCTGTTGCAGCAGCAGCAGCAGCAGCTGCCACTGCCTGTTTCTGTTGCTGCTGCTGCTGGTAATAGGATGATGCAGCTGAATACACTGCGGCTTCATAGCCAGAATAAGAAGTACCTCAAAGATAAAAACAAATATTACATCACCGCACATCAAGTATCAATTACATAACACACTAATTGCAAGCATGCTGCATAATAGAGATGGAGTGGCAGAGCAGGAAATAAACAATTTATTGATATCTCGTTATGCAGTCTGCTTTTCTTGATGCTTCATAGTACACAAATACATAGCCTACCACTTTTATCAGGAATATATTTGATTTTAGGCACGTCTTTGCAGATGCACAGTTATGTTGTTGGATATATCAAAGGATCCCTAAAGAATATGTGAAAATTATTGATTCGTCTGGTAAGATATTCAACAAGAATACAATGTTTATCAAAGGTCAGTTGAAGTAAACAGTCTTTTAAAACCAGACTTACTGTTCAATATTCAAAATGAAGAAGGTGACAGAGATTATGCAGAGAAGGGGAAAAAAAAAAGAATGCAAAAAACAGAACTGCTAGTGCTATTATATTCTACTTCAGTGATTTAAATTGTTTTAGTGCAAAGCTGCTTGCCTACTGAAACCTTTGCAGCATATCTTAGGTATGCGCTCCTTGATTTCTAGTATCAAAATTGAATTAAACAAGGAAACTGGGCTTTAATTCCTTCGAGCCAGTTTTCCCATAAACTTTCTACATCTACTGGTTCAACCTTTTTAATCCTCTGAACAGGTTCTGTTTCAAAGAAGTCCCTTTAAAATCCATTTTTAAACAGAAACAAACAAAACAAGTTCAGTGTAGCTATAATATACCAGCTGATCACCATCTAGCCATAAATCTAAAGTTGAAGGAAAGGTTTTGTTGTTTCTTTTTTTTAGCATCCGTTCTTCTCCCATTTTGGGTTAACGCAACCCAAGCTTACAAGCTTTATATTGGATTGCTCTTCCCTTTCTCTACAGTTGCTGTTCGATGGCATCATGCTCCCTTCCAATTTCTCTCAATTATATTTGTGTGGATGTATCCCCTCATCTTTTTTATTTCCTCATCTTTTCTCTCCAAACCTTATGGTAAGTCACAAAACACTGTGCACATAGCCATGTCAATACCTTGTATATTTTCATGTAACAAAATAGGCATATTTAAGCATCAAACTTCTTTTAAAGATAAATCATTATACTGGCAAAATATTTTGATGTAGCTAGTTGATACTTTTCGGTAGACTATGATGTAACAGAAAACAAAATGCTAAAATTTTGAGTATTTAAATAATTTAATCTTCCATAACAATTGCAAAGATCCCAGCAGTATAATATGCAAAATTCTTACCAGAGTAAGTAACCCCTGTTGTACTGTATGTTGCACTTTGAGTATAGGATGGAACAACAGTAGCTGCAGCTGCTACTGGCTGCACAGTAGAAGATACTGGATATATAGAAAAAGTAGTTGTTGCTGGACTTGGGGTTGCAGGTTTTATAGCCGTCACTTGTCGTGTTTGCTGGGCTTGGGTATATTGAGTTGCCCCTTGGCTATATCCTGCTTTTGGAGCTAAATAGGAAAGAAAATATAAGTGTACAAACATAGATAGGCTTTAGTTGATTTAATAAATGCAAGCCCTATTAAGTAATGCTAACAATACCTAATGATATTCTGGGGAATAAATGTAATAAATGGAGGTGGTTTTTTGGTTGGTTCCTTTTGTTGTTTGGGGGTTTTTGTTTTTTTGTTTGTTTGTTTTGGTTTGCTTGTTTACTTGGTTGTATTTTTGTTTGTTTTTTACTCAGTTGTAGTTATGCATCACGATGTCTCAGGTCACATTAGTACATTTAAACTTGTATTGTCATATTAACATAAAAAAAATATTTTATGCTTTGTAGCAGTCATAATACCAATGATTAAAGAACTACATACATTAAGTAATTACAGAACTGCAAAAACAAAATCTAACCAAATTATCATCTGAACTTGCCATTGACTATTTGTACCTAATTTGGCAAACTTTCTAGGCAAATCAGCAAAAAGTTTGCCTAGAAATATGTTTTGATTATATTTAATAATATTCCAAAACTCAAAGATAGTTACTTTCAGCAGTGTCCCAACAACATTCAAGTTCTAGATGCAGCATATTGTTCTACACATTGACAGGGATTAAATGAGAAAGCTAAGAAAAAAAATCTGGGTGATGTCATATATTCAAAGACATATTTTTTTAAGGTATTGAAGTAGTACTCACAACGTATAATGTCAGGAGTTTGGAGCATGCAACCCACCTGTCTGGTAGTATGATTCAGCTACTGAAGGTTGAGGCTGGGCAGCAGCAGCCACAGCTGCAGCAGTTGCTGTCGGCTGTTGATAGTATTGTTTGCTGTCATAAGCTACAGCTGGGGCAGTAGATCGAACATAAGAATAGGAATCCTATAAATTAAAAAAGGAAAAAAAACCAGTGAATTTCTCCTTAAAATATGTTTCTGGAGTAATAAAGATAATTAGCAGAGTCAAAAAAAAATCAACAATATATTTCCTTCTAGTCTGCACTAAAAGATAAAAAAAAAAAAAAGCAAGATTTACTTACAGAGACAATGTATGCACATATATACATTAAAGAAATTAAATTTGTTTACAAATGCTACAGGCCTAAAGACAAACCTGATTAAGATTTTCAGACTTAATCTAAAATTTATCTCATGCTTTTAAATCACTCTCCCTTTCAAATTAATTTTGTAACTGAAAAGCAACTACTTTTGTTAATTTTTCATAGTGACTATATTAAATTCCAATAAAATACGAAGGAAAAAACAATATACATCTCCATAAAGTGTGAATTTCTACAAACCACAATAAAGTCACAAGTTTACAAACATCACCCTATATTGGCCTTAAAAATCCCATAATATTTTTTTTTTTGGCTATATTTGCTAGAGTATGGAAGTTATACTTTTAAAGCCTTCTTCATTTTTTGAAATATCAACTATTCCATTAGGGAGCCACAACTAGTCTAGAAGGGCAAGATGAGTAGCCCATTCAACACATCCAGAACTCAAAAGATGGCTAGTAAGCTTAGAAAAAGGAGAGCCTGGAAACCACTATATGCATGTATATATATTTTCCCATCCTTATCATATTTATGGTAAAGTATGAGTAGCTGACGAACTGATGGGTAACAGCATGAGCTACATATGAACTACACATAAAATTTATTTTTATTTCCAATAAATACAACAATAGAATTTCCACCCAACCTGCATAAAAGTGGAATTATTTTTCTTTAATTTAAGGGATACTCTTTACTGTCTGAATACATCCAATAACTGACTAGTTATTAGTTACCTTGTAACTATGAGTATATGTGCAACTGGAAGAACTCCTATGTTAAAATTCATTACCATATGTAACAAATTTTAAAATCTGTACAAAAGAACTGATAACGTACAGCAACGATACAGTCCAAACAAAAATACTAATTAGAATCTATATAATGCCTTGATAATTTTATGACTAATATGTTAAAGAAAGATGTACTATTTCAACATTCTCTGTCTCACTAGTAAATGCAAATTTTAAATATGAGCCATGCCAAAAAAATTAGGTAACTTATGTGTATAAACACACTAGCCTAGAGATATCTACTGAAGACTTGGACTAACAAATGCTAATGTAGAAAAAAAGATGATAAAAATACAAATAAAGTTCACATTTCCAACTCAAAATTACCCAGTCATGTAAAACTTCTCTTTCTGCATATAAATTGTCTGATTTAAAGCAATGGGCTAGAGTTACTGATGTGCATATATGCTTGCGTTACGTGAATCCAGGTAAATAGGAAAAACTGCAGCTTTTCACTCTCTTCAAAAATCTGAACAGGAGTAAACACATTACCAAGTCCCCAGATAACTTCTACAAACTGATATCTTCCAGTTGCAAAATTAATGCAGCACTCTGATTTATACTGCAAGTTTCTTTATTTTTGAACTGAGAAGGAATACAGTTCACTAACAGACTGCTTCATACTACATTTAAGCCAGTGCAAGAATGGGAATTTGTCCGAGGTACCAACACGTCTCTCTTCGCAGCCTTGCAATGATCCCACCTTGCATTGGCATCACAATTATGCAGAAGCAAGGAATTTTAACTTAGCCTCTTAATCTTATAGAAAGCCACTCCTTTTTTGATTTGTTAGTTTTCTGTGGAATTTTTCCTGAATTGACTCATCCAAACACTGGCAACTGCTGGATTCAATGCAAGTGTCAACAGAAGTCATGGCAAGATGAAAATAGAGAAACAGCTCTCTTTTGTGGCAATCTGTAGCCACATAAAGTTAGGCACCCAGGAATCTAATAAGGGAACTATTTCTATCTCTCATTTAATTTTTTAGTGAAACATTTTATTCAATCAGTTCCATGACACAGTTTACCACATGCTACTTGAAAAACTAGATCAGTCAAGGCAGTACTATTGTTTTCAGCAGCAGTTCACAAAATCACTTGGAGGTAAACATCAGTTCATTGCTTATTGTGTGAAAGTCTAAATCTTAGATCCTGCAGTAGCACCGCAGATAATCCTCTATATGGGTCATAATACTAGTTACTTCACACCATCAGTTTTAGCTACTGAGTAATTTGAACACAGTTTTTCATAGAAGGAAAAAATATAAATACCATTACATTCTCTCACCCAAACAGGCCTCTTTCTTTTAACACACAGTTTAAAAACCATAAAACAATAGTAATTCTTTTTTAAACACACCTGGTAATTCTGCGTAGTGACAGGAGGTGGTGGTGGTGGTGCTTCTTGTTGCCTCTGTGTATAACCATAATCTGTAGCTGCGTGCGCTGTAGGATAGCCTCCATATGCAGCAGCTGTTGCAGCAGCTGCAACAGCCACTGGAGCAGGCCTGGCTACTGCAACTGTAGCTGCTGCTGGAGCATAGGCTGCAGTAACTGTGTGTGCAGCAACTGGTGCCTGGTGGACAGTGTAGCTAGCAACCGTAGTTGGATGGGAATAGGCTACACCCGAAGCTGGCTGCTGGCTATATGGGAAAAAGACAGCAAGTAACTAATTAGATTAGTTCAACATACTAAGCTAATGCCTCCACATTTCAAAATCTCAGATTTGATTAATACTTATCTGTTCTACTAATAAACCAGTAATAGATATCTACCTACACATACACTCCAATGGCTTCTATTACCTCTCTTACACTCCCATTAAAAAAACTATATTATTTTGAAGTTTCTGTGGAAACTGAAATATCAAGTGAGAGATTGTGGGAATACAAGAAAGACTGTTCAGAGCAGAAGCTGCAGAGCAAGATAAATGGCATGGGAAAGCAACGCTGAGAACCAAGGACATCTCCAGAAGAGATAAAAACAAAGTCAAGTAAGCTGAGTGATGGCTGTGTGATGATGACCCTTATTGGAGGAAGGGCGCGTGGCTAGGAATGACTCGTAACTGATTGGATAAGTGGCTGCATGCCCAGTTAAGGAGTGTTTGTGGAATGTTTTGTTGACATGTAAAGGTAGGTGGAAAAGTTACAAGAGAAAACTTGTGAATGTATATAAGGGATGTTAGAACCTGCAGCAAACAGTTTGAATTGTTCACATCTGAATCCATGCCTCAGATGCTGCAAATGGCTCCCACTGTGTGGTGCAAATCAAGCTGAGGCTGTGAGCTTGGTCCAGCAGCACTGCCTGACTGAACTACAGAGAGATTGTTTTGCGCGCGCCCATCAACATTCTGCGGGATAGAAGGTGAGCAGTCAGGAACTATGGGGAGTTAACTAATAAAGGAGCAACAAATGAATCTTGAAGTATTACAGATAGTTTTAAAGTTTCAGAATCGACCTGTATCTACCTCTGCATTAGCTACTTTTCTTGATTGGATATGCACAAATATCCTCAAGTTTCTGATAACTGGGTTTTCTTTTGATGGGGCGGTTTGGAACAAAATTGGCACAGAACTCTGGGAGACTACAGATAAAACGGCTGCTAAACTTTTACCTGTTTGGCACCAAATATTGGAAGTGCTCAAACAAATCTAACAAGAAAGGTCAAATTCTTCCGACCGTTCCTCATCGCCCTCCTCCTCACCTCCACCGCTGCCCCTTGGTGCAGGAAGCAGCTCCTGCCCGGACCTGATCTGCAACTCCAACCCCACCCCCGACCAGGGAGAAGAAAAATCACAGGCCCTGGAGAGAGCCGTCACCTCTGCTGCAAGGCATCTGCAGCCCCATGGCCGCAGCCCGCTCTGCAGCGTCCCTGCCTCACAGCCACCCTCCAGCCCCTCAATGTTACTCGCTGTGATGCTGCTCGCTTTACAAACTGCTATGGCTGACTATACTGGACAAATCTCCACTCATCCCCCCAAACATCAGTTACTGCATAATTTATCTGTCCCTTACTATGAATGTTTTACTTTCACATGTTCCAATACCTAATGCTGTTACTGTAGTTACAGAGGGCTCTGGCAAGACACATAGAACAGTGGTTATCTGGTGTATGACAGCTTTACAGTGGCGATCAGATGTGCATACTGTTGATAGGTCAACTCAAGTCGTAGAACTTGCTGCAGTAGCTCGAGCTTTTCAAATTTTTGCAGAACAAAAGCTTAATATAATAACCGACTCTTTGTATGTTACAGGTATCATTCAGCAGATTGAAGGATCTTTTCTTAAGGAAGTTAACAACCCTGCCTTGTTTGCACAGCTCAGGCGTAGTTTGGATTATGTCTCACACCGTACTCTTCCTTCCTTATTTTATTATGCATATTCTAGCACACACTACGTTGCCTGGTCCAATAACTGAGGGCAACCACAAGGCTGATCAAGCCACAGTTGCTTTTGCTACCCCTCAATTATTTCAGCAAGTGTGACTCTCCCATCAATTTTTCCATCAGAATAGGAGAGCCTTACAAAAACAATTCCAACTGACAGTGGATCAAGCCCATAACATTATTGTAACATTCCCAGACTGCCAGGCAATTGCCCCTTTGCCTCAAATAGGGACAAATCCCCATGGCACAGCACCTCTTCAATTCTGCCAAACAGATGTCACTCATGTTGATGAATTTGGCTGTCTAAAATATGTGCATATAACAATAGATATTTATTTTTCTTACATGTTTGCCACAGTGCATACAAGCGAATGCAGTCACAACGCCTGTAAACATTGGTTATCTGCTTATGCTGCTATGGGGATCCCACATACTATAAAAGCAGATAATGGACCTGTGTATACTTCTAAGGCCACTCAAATTTTCCTCCAAGAATGGGGGGTGTAGTGGAATTCCAGGGTCACAGCCTGAACCAATGGGTGGGCTCTGTGAGTGTGTGAGTGCGGCAGCGCGGCGGTACGAACGGGGGAGGGACACATTCCTCAGCTCGGCTCTGCCTGCGCGCTGCTACCGGGAGGGGTGAGTCGATTCTTTTTGATATCTTTCCCTCGTGTGCCTATTTCTTAAATAAAGGCTTTGTCATTACCTTCATTTGCTCTACAGGGGGGTTAGACATGTTACAGGCATTCCTTCTTCTCCCACTGGACAAGCTATCATTGAATGTGCTCATCAAACGTTGAAATGTACTCTTAATAAACAAAAAAAGGGAGAATACAGGAGACACACCACAAGAAAGATTATGTAAGGCTTTGCTTGTGCTAAATTTTTTTGAATCACGAGCATACAGATGCAACTCGAATAGATGGTCATTTTGGGGCCTCCCCAATGCTCAAGGAGTGGCCAATAGTTAATGTTCAGAATATGGCCACAGGACATTGGGAAGGTCCCTTACCATTGATAACTTGGGGTCATGGATATGCTTGTATTTCCACAGGGACTGGCCCTAGGTGTGTTCCAGCGTGATACATTTGGCCTCATCTCAAGGCAGAAAATAGCATCCAGCCCTCATAATGACTGGGATTGTGTGCTTCTTACTTACTGATATTGTTTTGCAATTTGTTGTATTGTAGATAACTTGTGGGTGCCATAGTGAGTGGCCAAAAATGGCTGGATACCGCACTGGATGGTATCACAATAACACTGGTAATGGTATGACATAGTGGGTGATTTTCCTGTGTTACTGATGCAGCCTCAAGAATAAGAATTATTGGGCACTATCTAGTTTGCTGAGTGCTTCTTCCTCTATTTTAATAGCGGATCAGATGTGAATTGTACAGGACCACGTTACCGGTGCTGGAATCTATGGGAATAGTTCCTTTAGTCTAATTTCACCACTCCATTATCAGTAACTCTTGATTATTATGCTATTAGCCTATAAGTTAGCCTTTTCTTAATATGCGGAGACAAAAGCTAGAAAGGAATCCCAGGTAAAGGGATAACCCTGTGTCATGGTTTTATGATTTTTGGTTATCGGTATTCCACATCATAACATCATGTAGTGCACTGGGAGTTAAAGTATTAATGCTCCAGTTCTGGGCACCTGTCCGGAAGAGAAGAAGAACTACATACCCCAGGGAGCTTTGCGGTCAGAGAGGAGATATAACATCTGGCAAAGTCACATGATGTCACTTCTTCCCTCGGCTCTCATCCCAACCACACAAATCATCTCAGCACTACTGTAAGGCCTACAGCTTTTCAGATACGCTCTCATTATATTTTATTTATTAGCTTCAATTCTAATTATATTGTATTATAGTGTGTTATCTTGCATTCCGATACCGTATTTAGTAAATTAGTTTGTTTCTCCTCAGATCGTTGCCTCTGTTTTTAATTATTTTGGGGTCTCGTTTCCCTTTTCCGGAGGCGCAGATTTTGTGAAATCCCTCCTCCCTGCTAGTCATGGAACCAGGCCGAACCAGCCCGTAAACCATCGACATTCTTGGTGGAGAACGCGGGCAAAAGCTGCTTTTTAGCTTTCTAGAATGAATCTCTCTCTCTGCTCGCGGAGAGCTTCGTTGGCTTCATTAGGAAAGTTTATCTCTCTTTCACAAGTGCTCACTGAAAACATGACCTTGAAAGTCCAGGTGGACTGCCAGTATTCTGGGATATTTGTAAACTTTGAGCACTACTATCTTACTTCTGTAAAGAGAAAAAAAAATATTCCTCTTTCTCTTGTACACCTGTTTGCAGAGGGAGCTGCTAATTTTACGGAACTTGTGATTTGTAAGCAGGCTCCCCATCTCTCCCTTGAATCCTTTATGCATTTTCGGAACGCTCATCCGATCACGTTGTTAATCTCCCTGAATGTACTGCTCGTCATTTCACTCAGTATTTGCATTTATCATATTTTGAAGAAGCCTTCCCCAGAACCAGAGAATACTGAGTGAAAGGGAGTGTGGAGAGGCTTGGGAGGGACTTTAGAGAGATAGACATCTTCAGTGTCATGGAATTTTACTCCTGAACCACCTGAAAGACCCTGAGAGCCTAAACAGATATTTGAGACAGGAATGTTGCGGTTCAGGCAGATCTGAGGAGGCACAAATGATTTGGGGCCTGGCTAATGCTTATCGGGCCTTATTCAATACTATCCCAGAGAGAGAGAGTTTCTGAAATTGAGAGCGTCTCTGTACTGAAAGAGAGTGTCTCAGAGCCGAAAGGGAGAATCTCCAGGTCCAGAAACAGTCTCCAATCTGAGACAGAGAATCTACTAGTTGAGAGAAAAGCCCTCCAATCCAAGCGGGAGTCCCTCCGATCCGAGAGAGATGCCCTCCAAACTGAGGGAGACTCCCTGCAATCCAAACTCGACAGTCTACAATCTCAATAAGACACCCTCCGGTCTGAGCGAGACACCTGCCAATCTGAACGAGACACCCTCCATTCCGAGAGGGACATCCTCAAGTCTGAACGGGATGTACTCAAAACTGAGAGAGATGCCTTCCAGCATGCAAAATTAAGTCTCCGGATTGAACTAAACAGAATTCAGTCTCATCAAGTCATACTTGAATCTGAACTAGATACCCTCATAACTGAACGACAGACTCCAAGCTGAGCTGGAGAATGAGAGTTTTGGAACTGACCAACATGATCAACCACAGGAGGCACAATTGATGTCAGTTGCCCCTGTAAGAGGACAGAAAACGAAACGAATCTTGACTCACTTAAAGCATTAGAAAAAGGAGGAGGAGGAGAAAGTAGAGGAAGCAGACACTGTAGGAGAAGAGCAGGAAAGAGGTCCAGAGGAGTGGCTTCAAGATCCAGCGGAACCACACATGAGTCCAGGGGAGAGACCCCCAATAAGATTGCGGTCACCAATGCCCAGGAGGACAACAAGAAGTCCTGAAAGAGTAGGAGATAAGCAAGATGTTACCATTACTGATTGATCTCTGAAGATGAATTAAGGATTGATCTCTGAAGATGAATTAAGTTTGAGGTCTGAGAAAAGACTTTTCATGCCACCCAAATGAGCCTATTGTCACCTGGTTACTTAGATGTTAAAACAATGGGGCCAACAGTGTGTGGCTAGATAGTAGAGAAGCTCACCATCTGGGTGGCATTGCTAGGGACTCAGCCACTGACGGAGGTATTAGTACATGCCAGAACCAGGCCTTCACCCTCTGGAAGCAGATGCTGCTACCTGTAAAAGAAAGATACCCCTTCAAAGACAAGCTGATACCTGAGAAACGGAAATGGATTGATATGGAAAAAGGCATCCGTTATTTGAGAGAATACGCTGTGGTGGAAATGTTACATAGCCCCACTTTCATTCCTGTTGTAGTAGGCGTCTTGCGGGGCTACGGGATGTACGGGACAGGCCTCTCCCTAAGCATAGAGAGACAGTGCTATCGTGCTGACCTTGATGCAGAGAAAACAGGAGAAGAAGAAGGATGAGAAAAGAATGTGGAAATGGCCAAATAAGGCACAATATTATCTGGTGTGAACCAATCAGAGTGGGACATGACAGCACGGTTTTGTAGGTAAAAATGTATATAAGCTGTGTTTAGTAGTGAATAGACGCCATTTTGCTGCTCATCATATTGGTGTGTGTCTGCAGTCATTTGGCCCTGATCAGGCTATTGGTCAGTGAGCACAGAGGCCTAACACAGGTGGCTAACATCATTGTTGCAGAAAGCAACACATTCCTGACGAGTCACTTTCATTCCTGACGAGCCAGACCAAGAGCATGATCCTGAGAGAGTCAGGTGTACACCAAATATGTGGCATATATTCACAAAGACTGCACCAGAAAGGTATGTCAGTACATTTGCAGCAATGTATGGCAGAGGGGAGAGAAGACCCCTTATAAACGATCTGATTAATAAACTTAGACTTTGAGTTACATTTAACCCCTCTACGAGCTTGTGTTTCAGCCATTTCAAAGGTAACTGAAAAACTGGACAGAATGGAGAGCAATAAGAAGATATAATAGATGAACTGTCTACCGTGCTTAATGCTGATGGATCCATGGTTGTATCAGATACATCCGACAGGGACCAGGATTCCCAAAACAGCCTACTGAAGGGGATGATCAAATTGGTTTTCTCCCAGCCCGCATCATCTAATGTCTCAGCTATCAAAAGAAGACGTCCTTCTGCTCATACAAGTGACAACAGTAAGACTATGTCACATATTGCCTTGTGATGTTACCTACGTGACCATGGAGAAGATATGAAAAAGTGACATAAAAAACCCACTCCTGCACTTCAAGCAGATGTAAAAGAATGATGACAGATCAACCACCAAGGTGAACTTCTCCAAAAAGGTGATTGCTCCAGTTGCTATAAAACAAAGCAAAAGCCGTAAGATGGACAGAGATAACAAAGAGAGGGGCCCTGCCCCCAGCCAGGGGGAGGAAAGGGATAATAGAGTGTATTGGACTGTGTGGATTAGATGTCCTGGCACATCAGAACCACAGAAATAGAAGGCCCTGGTGGACACTGGTGCACAGTGCACTCTGAAGCCCTCGAGTCACGAAGAGAAAGAATCAATTTATGTTCATGCGGTGATTGGGAGTTCCCAAGAGTTGACTGTGTTGGAGACAAAAATAAGCCTCACTGGGAAAGAGTGGCAAAAACAACCTATTGTGACTGGCTCAGGGGCTCCCTGTATACTTGGTACTGATTACCTCAGAAGGGGATATTTTAAAGATCCCAAGGGGTATCGATGGGCCTTTGGAATAGATGCTGTAGACACAGAAGATGTTAAGCAGCTGTCTGTTTTGCCTGGCCTGTCAGAAGATCCATCTGTTGTGGAATTGCTACAAGTGAAAAAGCAACAGGTACCAATTGCCACAAAAGCGGTGCACAGACGGCAGTACTGCACCAACAGGGATTCCTTGCTCCCCATTCCTAAGTTGAGTGATCAACTGGAGAGTCAGGGAGTGATCAGCAAAACTCACTCATGTTTTTGTAATCCCACATGGCCAGTGCGTAAAACCAGTGGAGAATGGAGGCTGACGGTAGATTACCGTGGCCTGAATGAACTTACACCCCCACTGAGTACTGCTGTGGCGGACATGTTAGAACTGCAATATGAATTGGAGTCAAAAGCAGCCAAGTGGTATGCCACCACTGACATTGCTAATGCCTTCTTATCCACTCCTTTGGCCACAGAATGTAGGCCACAGTTTGCTTTCACCTGGAGGAGCGTTCAGTATACCTGGAACAGTTTGCCCCAGGGGTGGAAACAAAGCCCAACCATTTGTCATGGGTTGATCCAAGCTGCACTGGAACAGTGAAGAGTGAGAACAGGACCCTGCAGTTATAGAGAAGGGCCTCACAGCAAGAAAAGGGAAAGTAGCTTCACAGAGTAGCAATAAGGGGCAAATAGAGATAGTTTATGTAGAGAGTGTTAGAAAACAAGTGATTCCAAGCACTTTCACAGACACTACGTCTGGAATAACAAGGAGGATGAAGGCCATAAAGATAAGGACTGAAGAGCAGCTCGAAAACATTTGGCAGGGAGGTGATTAGATGCCTACAGGGCAAGCTGAAATCGGTTCGGGGGATGCCCCCCCTTCAGGGTCAGAAGTTTGCAGCGAGGAAGACTATGAGCCTTCGCAAGGAAGACTATGAGCCTTCATCATCACGTCCTACTACGCACACGCAAGGGGGGGAGGGACTGCATGCTAATGGGCTCGCAGGAATGTAATGAATATGTATCCGAATTCTTGTCAACTATTGATTATGTATTAGTTCGACCTATATCTATAGCACAATTTCTCCTGACGGTGTGCAAGTTAGGTGGAGCAATCCCCTTTGCACCAGGACGTACGCACGTCACCAATAAACACATGCCTGCTCTATATCCTTACTGGCTATAGGGTCTGATTTCCGCACGTCAACAGGGCGGTGCTCCTGAGCACTTACAGTACATTGATGACATTATTGTGTGGGGCAACACAGCAAGGGAAGTTTTTGAGAAAGGAGAGCAAATAATCCAGATCCTTCTGTGAACTGGTTTTGCTATTAAGCGAAGCAAAGTGAAAGGACCTGCCCAGGAGATTCAGTTCCGTGGTGTAAAGTAGCAAGATGGGCGTCGTCACATCCTGACGGATGTGATCAACAAAATCACTGCCATGTCTCTGCCCACTAATAAGAAAGAGACACAGTCTTTTCTGGGTGTAGTGGGCTTTTGGAGAATGCATGTTCCAAACTACAGCCTTATTGTAAGGCCCCCTTATCAGGTGACGCGGAAGAAGTATAATTTTGTGTGGGGTCCTGAACAGCAGCAGGCTTTTGAGCAGATTAAGCAGGAGATAGCCCGCACCGTGGCCCTGGGGCCAGTACGGACGGGACAGGATGTAACGAACATCCTCTATACTGCTGCTGGAGAGAGAAAGGTCCCACTTGGAGTTTGTGGCAGAGAGCCTAAGGAGAGACCTGAGGCCGACCCCTGGGATTCTGGAGTCAAGCATACAGGGGGTCTGAAGAGTGCTACACTCCAACTGAAAAGGAGATCTTAGCTGGGTATGAGGGGGTTCAGGCTGCTTCCAAAGTAATCGGCACTGAAACGCAGCTCCTTTTGGCACCACGACTGCCCGTGTTGAACTGGATGTTCAAAGGAAAGGTTCCCTCCACCCATCATGCTACTGATGCCATTTGGAGCAAGTGGATTGCGCTGATTACGTAACGAGCTCAGATGGGGAACCTCAGTCGTCCAGGAATCCTAGAGGTGATCATGGACTGGCCTGAAAGCAAAAAGTTTGGAATGTCACCAGGAGAAGTGCTATTGCATGCTAAAGAAGCCCCACCATACAATGAACTACCAGAAAATGAAATGAAATATGCCCTGTTCACAGATGGATCGTGTTGTATTGTGGGGAAGCATCGCAGATGGAAAGCCGCTGTGTGGAGTCCCACATGACAAGTTGCAGAGGCCATGTTCCTTCTCTCTCCTTTTTGGCAGTTTGCCATCGCTCTAATGTCAGTAAGTAATAATGCACTAGCTTAGGGAATTTCTGCTTCCTGCTTACAGGATTATCTAAAATGGATGCCTGTGTGTGTGTGTGTCTATGTTGAATAAAACTCGTAACCCTCCATGCTGCTCTGAGTGCCTAGTTTGCTTGCCTCTGCTCCTGAGACATCTTGTCTCTCTGTCATGTATGATTTGAATTTTGACGCTTACATCCCAGACGGAATAGCTAATTTTACAAACAACATGCTGTTCAAACCAGTTTCCAGGTTTTCTTTTCAGTTTGTTACACATTTTTCAAATGCCGAGCTAGTGGTCATGCTCATGTGCATATTATCAATCTCCCTGAATGTACTCCTCTCCATTCGTGTTATGTGGAGGAAGTGTCCTCCAAAACCAGAGAATGACTGGCAGGGAATATGGAGAAGTTTAGAAAAGATCTTAGAAGCATTGGGACCCCTGGTGTAATGGGATTTCACTCCTGAACACCTGTGGGATCCTGATAAACTAAGCAAGTATTTAAGTCAGGGATGGTGAGTCATAGATAGATCTAAGGAGGTACAACTTATTTGTGGCTTGGCTGGCTTGTGCTTACCACGCTCTATATAATACTATTCTGGAGAGAGACAGTTTCCGAGCTGAGGTTCGAGCTAAAGGGGGAAATCTCCAAGTCAAATCTGATCAGTCACCAGAGACACCAGTATCAATGTCAGTTGCCCCTGTGGAAGGACAGAAATGGAAACAGGTGTCCTCGCGTCTAGAATGGAAAAAAGAAAAAGAAGCAGAGGAGGAGGTAGAGGAAGATCTAGGCTATTAAAGGCAAACGCTTTCCTGCTCAAGCAAGAAACAATAGTAAGACTACATTGCGTATTGCCTTGTGGCATTACCTATGTGATGGAGAAGACATGAGGAAGTGGAATAACCAAGCTAATCCTGTACTAAGAGCACGGGTGAGAGAATTAGAAAACAGATCAACCACCAGTGTAGTTGCTCCAGTTACCACAGGTAATGAAGAGAGGGGCCCTGCCCTTAGTCGGGGGTGGGGGGGGGAAGGGATAACAAGAGTTTATTGCACAGTGTGAATCCGATGGCCTGGCACATCAGAGCCACAGAAATGGAAAGCCCTGGTGGAAACTGGTGCACGGTGCAACCTAATGCCCTCGAGTCATGAAGGGACAGAATCAATCCATATTTCTGGAGTGACTGGGAGTTCTCAAGAATTGACTGTGTTGGAGACTGAAATAAGCCTCACTGGTAAAGACTGCCAAAACCACCCTATTGTGACTGGCCCAGGGGCTCCATGCATACTTGGTATCGATTACTTCAGAACGGGGCCTTTGGAATAGTTGCTGCAGATACAGACAACATTAACCAGCTGTCTGTTTTGCCTGGCCTGTCCGACGATCGTGTCGTATTGTGGGGAAGCATCACAGATGGAAAGCTGCTGTGTGGAGCCCCACACGACAAGTTGCAGAGGCCACTGAAGGAAAAGGAGAATCAAGCCAATTTGCAGAGGTAAAGGCTGTCCAACTGGCCTTAGATGTTGCTGTACGGGAGAGGTGGCCAGTGCTTTATCTTTACACTGATTCATGGATGGTGGCGAATGCCTTATGGGGGTGATTACAGCAATGGGAGCAAAACAACTGGCAAAGAAGAGGTAAAACTATTTGTGCTGCTGAACTGTGGAAAGACATTGCTGCCCGAACAAAGAATTTGATTGTAAAGGTGTGGCATGTAGATGCTCATGTGCCCAAGAATCGGGCTACTGAAGAACAACAAAACAACCATCAGGTAGATCGAGCTGTCAAAATTGATGTGGCTTAAATAGACTTGGACTGGCAGAACAAGGGTGAATTATTTTTCTATGTTTCTATGTTTCTAGCTCAGTGTGCCCATGAAACCTCCGGCCATCAAGGAAGAGATGCAACATATAAATGGTCTAGAGACCGAGGGGTGGACTTAACTATGGACACTTTGGCACAGGTTATTCATGACTGTGACACATGCACCACAATTAAACAAACCAAGGGGATGAAACCTCTCTGGGAGGAAGGGTGATGGCAAAAGTATAAATATAGAGAGGCGTGGCCGATTGACTATATCACCTTGCCACAAACTCGCAATGGTAAGCATTATGTGCTTACCATGGTGGAGGCAACCACTGGATGGCTTGAAACATATGCAGTATCCCATGCTACTGCCAGAAACACCATATTGGGTCTTGAGAAACAAGTCCTGTGGCGACATGGCACCCCGGAAAAAATTGAGTAAGATAACGGGACTCATTTCAAAAATTCTCTTGTAAATACTTGGGCCAAAGATCATGGTATTGAGTGGATTTATCATATCCCCTATCACGCACCAGCTTCTGGTAAAATTGAACGATACAATGGGTTGTTAAAAACCATGCTGAAAGCAATGGTTGACGGAATATTTAAGCACTGGGAGAAGCATTTGGCAGAAGCCACCTGGTTTGTCAACACTAGAGGATCTATCAATCGTGATGATCTTACCCAATCCCGCTCCCTACATACATAAAGTCCCTGTAGTACATCTAAAGAGCATGTTGGGAAAAGCAGTTTGGGTCTTTCCAGCTTCTGGAAAGGGCAAACCTCTCTGTGGAACTCTTTTTGCCCAGGGACCTGGGTCCACTTGGTGGGTGATGCAGAAAGATGGGGATGTTCAGTGTGTACCACAAGGGAATTTGAAGTTGGGGGAGTGCAGTCAGTAATTCCGTGTATATATATGTATATAGGTGTGTGTGTAATGCATTTTAATTATTGTTTGTATGTATATATATATATATATAAAGCATGATGTAGTGATGTAGAGTAAGGGGTGGAATGTCATGGTTTTGTAACTTTGCTATTGGTATCCCACATCATAACATCATGTAAAGCACAGGTAATTAAAGAGTTAATATTCCAGTTCCATAGACTGACAACTTTCCTGATTCCTGCTTCTCAAAAAAGAACTACATATCCCAGGGGACCTCACAGTCAAAGAGGAAGATACGTCACAGAAGTCACGGCACCTCGCTCTTGGATGGGAGCTCGCTCTCTCTCTCTCACTGCCTGGCAGAGGGTATGGGTGTGCTTCCAAGCCATGCACCTTCATTCAAGTAGGCTTTTCAGTTTCGGAAACTCTCTCTTATTTTATTTTATTTATTAGCCTCAATTTCAATTAGATTGCATTATACTGTGTTATCTTGCATTCCATTATCATAGTTAGAAAAATTTAGTTTTCCTCCTTAGATTGTTGCCGCTGTTCTGTCTTTGAGCCTAGCTCCCATCACCCTACCCTTTCCCTTTTTCCCTTTCCATTTTTGGAAGTCAGGGGGCCCATGGGCCTACTGCCCCCCTGTAACAGGCATAGATTGATCTATATAACTCCATTACACTATCAAATCCAAAAGTACCCTGAAGGAAACTAATATTTGTGGCTATAATTGCAAATATTTTGTTTCGTAGAGAGAGCTGACCTCGGTAGTTTATTTATTTTTGTTTGGCAAGCATGTGTTCTACTTGGGCTTTGTATCGTGCACTGGCCATCTGGATGCAATGTGCAAATGGAAAAAAAACACTGCAGACCCTGAGAAGAATAAAAACAGGAGAGAGTCTGTGATGGGTGAGAGAGGAAACATGCACTTCGAAGCAGGGGACACCCTGCTTGCACTACCTGTCAAATCCACTGCTTTCATGTTCCTTCTCTCTTCTTTTTGGCAGTTTGCCATCTCTCGGGGGTCAGTAAGTAATAACGCACTGGCTTAGGGAATTTCTGCTTCCTGCTTACGGGATTCTCTAAAATGGATGCCTGTGTGTGTGTGTGTGTGCATCTGTGTATGTTGAACAAAACTTGTAACCTTTCATGCTGCTCTGAGTGCATAATTTGCTTGCCTCTGCTCCTGAGACATCCTGTCTCTTAAATCCAAGTGTACCCTGAAACAGTACCGCTCAAGCTTTAGCCACACTCACTAAGTTAGGATGCTGGCTGGCTAAGAAAAACAATGCCACTAGTGATGCTCTAGCAGGCTTGCCCACTTATATTGATTCTATCCTACATGCAACTTTACAAAATCATATGGCCATTGTTTTTCTATTATTAACCCAAGGGCATGGTTGTGAGGATTTTAAAAGCATGTGTTGTATGAATCTTAGTGATCATTCAAAATCAATATATCAGAGTATATAAAGTTGAAGATTCTCTCTAATGAGTTACTGGCACACACAGAATGGGACCCTCTGGGATTCTTTTCCAGGTTGCAGGAACTTGGGCCATTGGCTAAACGTGTTTGTTCTTAATGGATTTAATATCATTTCTTGCCATTATGCTATGTTTGCCTTGTCTCTTTTCTTACGTTCAGAGTGTTGCCAAGTGAAGCCTTGATCAAGTCTTGATAACCTAAATGCATCTGGTAATACTGTTACAAAGTGTTATATGAAATGCAGGAGAAGGTTCTAAATCAGGCGGTTGGGATGCTGTGCCCAAGGCATGGTTATGTTAATTATGATTAGTGTTATTATTTTGTAGTATGTTAATAGTTTGCTAATAAACAAAAAAGGGGGAAATGTGGGAATACAAGAAAGACTACTCAGAGCAGAAGCTGCAGAGCAAGATAAGCAGCATGAGAAAGCAACGCTGAGAACTAAGGACACCTCCAGAAGAGGGAAAAAAAAAAAAAAAGTCAGGTAAGCTTCGTGACAGCTGTGTGATTATGACCCTGGTTGGAGGAAGAGCATGTGGCTAGGAATGACTCATGACTCTGATTAGATGAGCGCCTGCACGCATGGTTAAGGAGTGTTTGTGGAATGTACTGTTGACATGTAAAGGTGGGTGGAAAAGTTAAAAGAGAAAACTTGTCAATGTATATAAGGGATGTTTGAACCTGCAATAAATGATTTGGATTATTCACATCTGACACCATGCCCCAGATGATTCAGGTGATGACTGTCCTTTTAGAGAGGGTTTGTATGTTGATTTTGTGTATTTTTTTTTCCTGAAGATCTTTTCAACAGAAAACTTTGATACAGTATAATCATGGAATCATTTAAGGTTGGAAAATACATCTAAATTCACCTAATCCAACCATCCACCTACCACCAGTATTGCCCACTAAACTATGTCCCTAAGTACTATATCTACCTTTTTCTTTAACATCTCCAGGGATGGTGACTCCACCACTTCCCTGGGCAACCTGTTCCAATGCCTAACCACTCATTTTGAGAAATTCTTCCTAATATCCAACCTGAATCTCCCCTGGTGCAACTTGAGGACATTCCCTCTTGTCTTACTGCTAGTTACTTGGGAGAAGAGGCTGACCCCCAGCTTACTACAACCTCCTTTCAAGGAGTTGTAGAAAGCTATAAGATCTTCCCTGAGCCTTCTCTTCTCCAGACTGAATGATCCTAGTTATCTCAACTGCTTCTCATAAAGACTACTTGGCCACCTGGGCACACTGCTGGCTCATGTTCAACAGAGCATCAATCAACACCCCTAGATCCTTTTCCTCCATGTATGGGAACTGTTGAATCACAGCCTGAACCTCTGATTGACCACCTGAGGCAAGCACTGAGTCATCCACAGGAGCACAGGTGAAGGCAATTCACCTGTGTGACCGGAAGGGGTGGAGCCAGGCTCCACCTCTCCTAGACCCCATTTAAGGGCTGACTGCCACTGAGGAAGGATCTCTTTCTGGATATTTGTTCTTGTGGAGTTTCTCACAAGTCTACAACATCAGTGGGTGCTTTCATTTATTTATGATTATCTTTTCCAACGTGATAATCTTACTAAGCCTCACTTCTGTGTATATTTATTGATCATCCAATACTTTACAACATCTGTATTCTTATCAACCTTACACTCAGCAAGTCAGCAGGCCAAATATATACTAAAAACATAGTGTCTTTCCTATGGAATCTTTATAAATGGGTCAGGGGGGAAAATGTTACCCCCCTAGATAAAATGATTCTAGGGCAGATCCCAGGATTTCTGGGATCCCTGCGTGTCATGGGGAATATTTCCCCATTCCGCATGGCGGAATATTTTCAAGGTCTGGATAAAGACATACTAATTACAAAAGAATGGCAGTTAGCTGCTTCTACAGTGTCATAGCCACTGCTGAATGCCCTAAACCAAGCTGAAATAAGAGACAATACTTTAGAAAGTGAAAACCAGCTATTGAAAAACTGCTCTGAGAAATTAGAACAGGAACTTAGTATATTAACGGGAAAAAAAAAAACAACTCTGCATCTCCCAATAGGCCAGGTCCATAATATCTCAATAGATGATGACCACATCTGAAACAACGGACCTGGTTGAGCAAGGAAATAAAAATTCTAAATCAGATTTGGTGGTTCCACTTGCAACAGATTCCTTAGAACTCTGTTCTATTATAACCCAAAAACCCAAGGAAATGCATGATAGACCAGCAGGGGTGCCCCCTGATCAATGGCCCCCTGTCCAAACACACTTACGTGCAACAGCTAAGCCATACACACCAACAGAATTAATGGACATGGTACAACGATTCTGGCAGAAGCCAAAGGAAAGTGTACCAACCTGGTTACTAAGACTATGGGATTCAGGGGCAGAAAGTGTCATGGGCAATGGGCTGGAAATATCTCAACTGGCCACCATGACAGTGCACGCTGCCCTTAGGCAAAGATTATATGCAGGCATCCAACATACTAATGAAAATCATTCTGTAATTGATTGGCTAATGGCAGCATGCCATATGGTATGGCTAAACAAATCAGATATACCATTAAATACAGGATTGTGGTCCTCCATGGAGAACCTTCAAAATTACATTCGTGAACTAGGCATAAGAGAAGCGATATATGAGGACTCATTTGAAAGTCCAGATATGGTAAGATTTTTGTCCGGTATGAGAGACTTGATCTTACAACAGGCCCCTTCCCATCTATATGGGACCCTAGTTTCTATATTAAACCCCCTGGTGGCCTCAGAGTCTGTGGTCCAGCAGGCTGCCCAATTAGTGGCTGACTTGGGGGAGACAGAGCACCTGCAGACCAGGCACAGTATTCAAGCAATAGAGGAAGCAGAGGTCCTTCCAGTAATTAAAACTAAGAAGCTGGTTTTACAGAATCCTCTATTGGGGCTCATAAGGCTCTCGCGAAAGCAGATGTTTAACGATCTTATCCAGGCTGGGGTTCAATTCGCAAAAATTGATCACCAGCACAATCATGTCTTCCTTCAGTTTTGGAGACAGCTGAAGGATAATCAGAAATTTCAAAGTTACCCCCCAAAAAAAACCAAGGGCAAGAGTTATAGACACAGTACTAACAACAACATAGAACCTAGAGGATTTCATAGTCCCTAACAGAAAAAAGAAGCCACCAGAAACAAAGGATTTAACCATAGCACAGTTCATGGTGTGACAAGGGATGTTAGTCCCCTAGTGTCTCCAGAAGGGACCGGAGGCCCTATGTGGAATTGATCATTTTCTGATCCTGAAAGAATATCCAGAGAATTATGGCACTAGTTGATACAGGGGCAGAAACATCAATAATCTATGGAGATCTAACTAAATTTGATGGCGATAGAGTGATGATTGGAGGTTTTGGGGGACAGACCATTCCAGTCACCCAGACCTGGTTGAAGTTGGGGGTCTCCCATCCCAGGATTATAATGTATCTATTGCCCCAGTCCAAGAATACATCCTGGGCATAGATATTTTGTGGGGTCTCCAGACAACTGTGGGAGAGTTCAGACTCTGACAGATATATTAGTGTCCGGATGGTGCAGGCAATATTGAGAGGCCATGCGAAGCATGAACCTATTTGCCTGCGAAAGCCGTGCTGGATTACTAGTGTGAGGCAATACAGACTACAGGGGTGGCAAGATGAAATATCAAGACCCCTGCACAGGAATTAGAGAAGGTAGATATTATAAGACCTGCATATAGCCTGTATAACTCCCTCATATGGCCAGTGCAGAAGTTGGATGGAACATGGAGAAAGACAGTGGACTATAGAGAGTTAAGTAAGGTCACACCACCTATTCATGCGGCTGTACCCAGTATTGCCTCCCTAATAGACACATTGAGTAGGGAGATAAACCTACCATTGTGTCCTAGATTTAACAAATGTGTTCTTCAGTATTCCAATTGCTGAAGAACTGCAAGATTGGTTTGCATTTACATGGGGAGGCAGGCAGTGGACCTTTCAGGTCCTACCACAGGGGTACGTGCATTCACCAACATATTGTCATAATCTCGTGGCACGTGACCTGGCTAATTGGAAAAAACCTGGTAATGTTAACTTGTATATTATATTGATGATCTCCTGTTGACATCTAACTCAGTGGAGGCAGTAGGACAAGAAACAGATTGATTGACTTATCTGCAGGAAAGAATATGGGCTATAAAGCCTCAGAAGGTGCAAGGTCCAGGCCTGTCTGTAAAGTTCCAGGAGATAGTTTGGTCAGGAAAGCCCAAAGTACTACCCCATACTGTAATAAATAAGATTCAGGCATTCCCAGTCCCTACAACACCAAAGCAGCTGCAGGAGCTTTTACATATATTGGGGGTACTGGTGCTCCTTAATACCTCATTTAGCACAGCTACTGAGACCACTGTACAGACTTATGAAAAAGGGGCAGCAACAGAACTAGGTAAAGAACAAAACAAGATACTTTCTGTAGGAGAAACAGGTATACAGATTGTAAGGTAAATAGATAAAGAACCAGATAAATTAACATGCTACAAAAAAAAAAAAAAAAAAAAAAACAAAAAAACTTACCCATGTCCTAAGCTCACTAAAGAGCTCCAAAAGGAATGATCACTAGAGAGAGATCTTTCCTTGTTGGGAGTCAGTCCTTAAATGGGGTCTAGGAGGGGTGGAGCCTGGCTCCACCTGTTCCAGTCACTCAGGTGAAATTGCGTTCACCTGTGCCCCTGCGACTGACTCAGCGCTCGCCTCAGGTGGTCACAATCAGAGGTTCAGGCCGTGATTCAACAGTTCCTATACACTTTCCAACAGGCAAACTGGCAGTTAAACAAGCCCAGGCATTGGGTATATTCAATCCCCCCCTCCCAGCCGAATTGGACGTTCATGTCACTCAGGATGGCTTTGGCTGGGGCCTGTGGTTCTGTCTGGACCCCCATTGGATTCTGGTTTCAGGTCTGGCACGGAGCAGAAGAAAGATATAGTATGACTGGAAAACAGTTATTGGCTGCCTACTCCGCGTTACAGGTGGTAGAGCCGATAACTCAAATGGCTGAAATCATAGTTAAGACCACCTTGCTGATTCAGGGGTGGGTAAAAGATCTGACCCACCTTCCTAAGATGAGGGTGGCCCAAGCACAAACGGTGAGTGACACAATGGGTCACTTATCTCAGCCAGAGGAGTAGTCTGTCTTCACCATCATTAAAAGAGGAACTCCAGAAGATCCTAGGCCCAGTGATGTATCATAGTGATGCACCAAATGAAACATTGGTCACTCCACCAGAGAAGAGTCCCTTTCAGGAGGGGAAATATCCTATCCCTGAAGATGCCTGGTACACAGATGGGTCCAGCAAGGGCAACCCAAGCAAGTGGAGAGCAGTAGCATACCATCCCTCCACCGAGACAATCTGGTTTAATGAGGGGGATGGTCATAGCAGCCAATGGGCAGAACTGTGAGCTGTGTGGATGGTTATAACCAAGGAACCCGGTGATGGTATCCTGAATATCTGCACAGATAGTTTGGCTGTGTACTGGGGGTTCACTCTTTGGATTGCACAGTGGGCCACCCAGGAATGGACTATCCATGGCTGATCAATCTGGGGCAAAGTTATGTGGTTGGACACATGGAATACAGTTAAACACAGGACAGTACATGTCTACCATGTTTCTGGTCACCAACCCTTACAATCACCGAGGAATGATGAAGTCGACACGCTGGCCCAAGTCAGCTGTGGGAGCACAGGTGAAGGCAATTCACCTGTGTGACCGGAAGGGGTGGAGCCAGGCTCCACCTCTCCTAGACCCCCCATTTAAGGGCTGACTGCCACTAAGGAAGGATCTCTTTCTGGATATTTGTTTTTGTGGAGTTTCTCGTAAGCCTGCAACACTAGTGAGCACTTTCATTTATTTATGATTATCTTTTCCAATGTGATAATCTTATTAAGCCTCATTTCTGTGTATATTTATTGATCATCCAATACTTTACAACATCTGTATTCTTGTTGACCTTAAACTCCATTGTGCAGCTTTCTGACCATTTTGTTTCAAGCCTGCAGCATTACATGGGGTTGTGACCACAGTGTGGGATTTGATACTTGGTTTTCCTGAACTTCATCCCATTGGCCTCAGAGCGTTGATCCAACCTGTTAAAATCCATCTATAGGACTTTACTATCCTCAGGCAGATCAATACTTCTTCCGAACTTGGTGTCATCTGCGAATTTATAGAGAGTTCACTGAATTTCCTTATCCAAATCTATCAATAAAGATATTAGATGGGGCCCAATATTGAGCCCTGGAGAACACCACTTGTGACCATTCACTCTGGGCCTGGTCATCAACCCAGCAAAGAGTGTACCTGTCCAAGCCATAGGCTGACAGCTTTTCCAGGAGAATACTGTGCAAGACAGTGTTAAAGGCTTTGCTGAAGACTAGACAGCCTATGTCAACAGGCTTTCCCTAATCCACAAGGTGAGTTACCTGGTCATAGAAGGAGATGAGCTTTATCAGGCAGGACCTGCTGTATGGGAACTGTTGAATCATGGCCTGAACCTCTGATTGACCATCTGAGGCGAGTGCTGAGTCAGCTGCAGGGGCACAGGTGAATGCAATTTCACCTGAGTGACCGGAATGGGTGGAGCCTGGCTCCACCCCTCCTAGACCCCATTTAAGGGCTGACTCCCAAGGAGGAAGGATCTCTCTCTGGAGATCACTTCTCCTGGAGCCTTTCTGTGAGCCCAGGACATAGGTAAGATCTTTATTTCGTTTCTCCTTTGTGACACGACAATCTCTGTGGTCCAATACCTGTTTGCCATACACCTCCCTTTTGTGAACCTCTGTTAACTGGGCCTGATCCCCTGGGTGTTCCACATCTGCCGTGTGATTGTACTCAAGATGATTTGTTCCATAACTTTCCCCAGCACCAAGAGCAGGCTGACAGGCCTGTAGTTTCCAGGATTCTCCTTACAATCCTTCTTTTAGGTGGGAGTCATGTTAGCAAGTCTCCAGTCATCTGGGATCTCTTTGAGTGACCAGGACTGCTGATAGATGGTGGAAAGCAGCTTAGCAATCACATCTGCCAGCTCCCTCAGCACCCTTGAGTGGATCCTGTCTGGCCCCATGAACTTGTGACAGTCCAGGTGGAGTAGCAGGTCTCTGTTTCCTCCTGAATCGTAAGAGGTTTATTCTGTTCCCTGCCCCAGAGAGGGTGTCCAATCTCTGGCTTGCCTGGGCTGCAATGAATGAAGAGGAATTGTCTTGGGCTACATACATATAGGGCGCACTGAAAATAACACCTCCTATTTTATTTCCACAGTAACTACAATTGATATAAAGAGCATAATATTATTTAATAGAGCACATTCTCAGCTAGGAAACACTATTTTTCACCATGACATAGTCACCACTATTAGTTACACATTTTCACCACCAATGAACAAGAGCCTAAATGCCACACCCATAAAAATCTACACCAGCAGAGGTGACCCACTCTCACCATTGTCACAGCTGAAATGCACCACCCACCGCCATACTGTGTTCACATCCTCTGTTTGGTCTCCATAAATGTTCAGCAAGCATCTATGAATGTCAATGGGTGTGGTTTTTTTTTCCTGCGTGGAGTGTTTTTTTTCCTGAATTCAATGACACACTCTTGCTTCATATGCACTTCTGTGTCAGATGCTATTTTGTCAGACTGCCCCTCTGCTGTCATCTGTCACATGGGAACAAAATTTAATGGAATATTGGTGGGAGGGTTCAACCTCTACTACCATACCACCAACATCCACCTCTGATGTCATGGGTCAACATCACCATAAAACAGCAGGCATTACTTTCAGAGCAGCCCTCATAAAATTTATAATGTTTTTAATGTATATAAGTAACAAAACTTATTTTAATCGTTAAGGTTTTTTTGTACAAACAAAAAAAGAGGACAACAAAAACATAAAACTAGTGGGATATTTGGCTTTGTTTTTGTGAAACTAATGCATCAGTCTGGTTCAATGGAAGCTTCAATTCTTAGCGTGTTCTCAAGGTGTTTGTCAGAGATTTCTGATGAAATTTTACTATTCCTGTTGTGTGAGGGACCTAAAGGTTCTGACCAAAGAATGATCCTAGTTGGATTCTGGGAGAGAACATAACTGGATGGCTACGTGACTAGAACCATCGTCCGCATAACAGTTTTAAGGGAAGCGGTATTTGCAGCTACAGCTGTTTATGATGGATTGTCTTGAAAAAATCATGCACTGGATAGTCATTGGGACCCCAAATATACTGAAAGAGGAACTCCTGGGGGAAACCCCGATAATCCTGGGTTCCCCATGGTTAAGCGCTGCTCAGATTATTGAAGAATGGGGACCTATAAGGGATAATAATCCTGTTATTAAATCCCCTTCAGAAATGGCTGACTTCCTGAATAAATTAGGACAAAACATTTTGACAATCAAGGAAAGAATAGTAGTAGCATCTGCTGTGGCATGGCTGCTGCTTCTCACAATTAATGCATATCATTCCTCATAAGAGGAATTAAAAGATAATAACGAGTTTTTAAAAACTTGTACTAGAAAAATAGAAAACAATTAAATCTTTGATAGGGCAAACTACCTCACCTTTAAATAGTACTTCCCCTTTGAAATTAAGATCCATATCACTAGAAGGGGAAAAGGACTTGGATCAGCAGGATCCTTGGATCCTAGTTGAACCCAAGAACAAAAAGAAGGCCAAGCAAATTAAAAGCCAACTAGAGGATCTGGGAACCTCACATCCTCTGGAAATATGGCCAGTAATAACTCAGAAGACAGAGAAAATCCAAGACCAACCAGCAGGGTTAGCACCTGAAGAGTGGCCCCCTGCATACACCACATTACATGTAACGGCATGCCCATACACAGCCATCATCGAGTTCATGGATCTGTTAGAACAATTTAAGTAAAAGCCCCAAGAGGGCATACCAGCCTGGCTGTTGAGGTTATGGGACATGGGAGCTGAAAGTGTGGTAACTAATGGGCCTGAGATTTCTAAACTGGCATTCATTACCACACATTCGGCTCTCAGACAAAGGCTATATGCCATTGTAATACATAATGATGAAAGCCATTCTCTAATTCAGTGGATAATGGTGTGTAGAATCACATGGCTGAACAAAAGTGATGTTCCAATAATATTGGTCTATGGACCTCAGTGGAGGAACTTCAATATTAGAGAATTAGGAATGAAGGAGGCAATATATGATGGTGCCTTTGAGAGTCTAGACTTGGTTAAGTTTTCGGCGGGGATGAGGGACCTCATATTACAGCAAGCTCCTCTCCACCTGTATGGCACACTGGTGTTCACACAGAACCTCTTAGCGGCCTCGGAGGCCATCATCCAACAGGCTGCCCAAATGGTGGCTGATCTAGGGGAGACAGAGCACCTTTGGACCAGGTACAATATCCGAACATTGGAAGGGGCTGAGGTCCTCCCCATTACTAAAACCAGGAGACCCGCCCCACGGACTCCTCAATTGGGACCCATACAGGTATCCCAAAACCAGACATTTAATGACAATCTGAGCTGGGGTTCAATTTGCAAAAATTGATTGCCAGCCCAATCATGTCCTCCTCCAGCTATAGAGGCAATCGGAAGTTTCTAAATATCCCCAAAAAAGCAGGTAAGAATTATTGAACAAGTACCAATGAGAACATTAAACTTGGAAGGTTTTACAGTTCCTAACTGCAGTGGAATTGGCAGGTCACAGCCTGAACCAGTAAGTGAGCACTTGAGTGCCTGGAGTGGGTGGAGCCTAGATCCATCCTTTGTCTCTCCCGGTGTCAGCTGTGCTTCTGGGAACGTGTATGTAGTCAATGTCTGTGTGGGTCTCCACCCCACCCTTCCTTTCAGTGTGCCAGAGTTTGAACTGGAGAATGCTGTATTCCTCAGCTCACCCTTTTTTCCAGGCTGTTTCTGGGAGGGGTGAGGTTATACCTCTTTCTTTGATATCTTGTTCTATAGTGTCTGTATCTCAAATAAAGGCTCTGTCATTGCCTTTGTTTGCCTTACATTATGGCGAGCCAGGCAGCCAAATATCTTTAAAGAGATTTAATTATAAGCCTCCTAAAATATTTACCATGGCATTTCTGATCAATATCATGGGGTGGTTTAGATGGAGAAAGACTAGCCCTTAGAGTGAAGATTTGCCCAGGCACATCCCGGGATTCCTAGGATCCTTATATCACGGGATTACTTTTATCATTAAAAAATGGGGCACCCTGGGGGACAGAGAAAATGTCTGTGAGTCTCCAGCCCTCCTGGCTGAGTATTTCAATAGTCTTAGCAAAAGTATACTCACTACTTGAGAATGACGGTTAGCCGCATCCACATGGCCACTGCTGATGGCCTTGAACCAGCTGAAGATAACTGATGAAAATGAACTATTGCATGACTGTGTTGGAAAAACTGGAAAGACAGGTCACAATCTTGTGTCAACAGTTTATGGGCTGGTTTGGCCTGGTTCTCTGATTAGCGGGGTGTGGGGACCAAGGACCCACACCCTGGGAAAGGGCAAAGGGAAAAAGGGGAAAGGGTAGGGGGATGGGCCTAATAACAAAACAGCAGCAATGATCTGAGGGGAAACAAACAAATTTACTAAATAAGATATTGAAATACAAGATCACACACTATAATACAATATAATACAAGAAAATGAGAATTGAAACTACTAAAGCAAATACAATGAGAGTGTCAAAAAAACTGAAGACCTTACTCGAACTAAGCTGGAGAGATACAGCACCTGCAACAGAGATGAGCCAGACGATCGAAAGGGGAAAGTGATCTGCAAATGGTTTTAAAATAACGCAAAGTCCTCTGGGGTATGTGGTATGTAGATCATCTTTACTGGGACAGGTACCCAGATCTGGAGCATTAACTCCTTAAATCTCAGTGCTCTACATGATGTTATGATGTGGAATACTGTAGTGGAATTTCAGGGTCACAGCCTGAACCAATGGGTGGGCTCTGTGAGTGTGTGAGTGCGGCGGCGCGGCGGTACGAACGGGGGAGGGACACATTTCCTCAGCTCAGCTCTGCCTGCGCGCTGCTACCGGGAGGGGTGAGTCGATTCTTTTTGATATCTTTCCCTCGTGTGCCTATTTCTTAAATAAAGGCTTTGTCATTACCTTCATTTGCTCTACATTTTGGCGAGCCAGGCAGCCAAATATCTTTAAAGATACCCAATTATAAGCCTCTTAAAATAATTACCATGACATTTTTGAACAATTTCATGGGATGGTTTGGACGGGGAAAGGCTAGCCCCATAAGTGAAGTTTTGCCAGGGCACATCCTGGGATTCCTAGGATCCCCATATCACGGGATTGCTTGTATTATTGAAAAATGGGGTCCCCTACGGGATGCAGGAAATGTTCAGGAGTCCCCAGCCCGCCTGGCTGAGTATTTCAGTAGTCTAAACAAAAACGTACTGACTACACGAGAACGACAGTTAGCTGCCTCCACGGTGGCGTGGCCACTGCTGATGGCCTTGAACTGGCTAAATATAACTGCAGAGGCTCTCACTGATGAAAATCAACTATTACGTGACCGTGTGGAAGAACTGGAAAGACAGGTTGCAATTTTGAGAGGGAAAAAACCTAACCCTATAATTCCGGTACAAAAAATCCGAAACATCTCTCTAGAAATTACTGGAGATCCTATACATGACAATCCACATGAACTGGATTCAGAAAATGAAGGCACTAAAAAGTCGGATCTTGAGGCTCCACTAGAGCTAGATCCCTTTGAGATCCGACCAGTTGTAACTCAAAAAACAAAAAAAACGCAGGACAGGCCAGCGGGGCTGCCCCCTGACCAGTGGCCCCCTGCCCAGAGCACACTACATGTAACAGCTCGCCCATACACGGCAGCTGAATTAATGGATTTAGTACAACGGTTTAGACAAAAACCGAGAGAGAGTGTGCCAGCATGGTTACTCAGACTATATGACATGGGGGCAGAAAGCGTTGTGGTGAATGGGCCAGAAATCTCAAAACTGGCATCCATTACTACTCACCCGGCCCTCAGGCAAAGACTATATGCGGCTGTGCAACACAATGAAGAAAATCATTCACTGATTGCATGGTTAATGGCCGCATGCTGTGCGACATGGGCGAATAAAACTGACATACCATTAAATACCGGCCTATGGTCCTCTATGGAGGACTTACAAAATTACATCCGAGAATTAGGTATGAAGGAGGCAATTTATGAGGAGAATTTTGAGAGCCCAGATATGATAAAATTTTCCGCAGGAATGAGGGACCTCATCCTGCAGCAGGCTCCACCACATCAGTATGGTACTTTGGTATCCATACTGAATCCCCTAGTGGCCTCAGAGGCCATTATACAACAGGCCGCCCAATTGGTGGCAGATCTGGGGGAGACAGAGCGCCTGCGCGCCAGGTGCATTGTCCGAATGGTGGTGGAAAAGTCAGACATCCATCCGCCACCACGACCTAGGAGACCTGCCCCTAATGTAATTCAATCTGGACCCATCAGGATCTCAAGAAAACAAATGTTCAGTGACCTGATTAGGGCAGGAGTTCAATTTCAAAAGATTGATGGACAGCCTAACCAGGTCTTATTACAACTATGGAAACAGTTACCAAACAGTCAGAGATTCCAACGCTCCCCTAAAAGGGAAGGAGTTAGACTCATAGAACGGATTCCACAAAACACGTGGAATCTAGAAGACTTCATAGTCCCATCAAAAAAACGTAAACCTCCTCAGGTGGCCCGGGCAGCCACAGTCGAGCCATCAGAGGAAAAAGACTTAGGGATTGCAGAGCTGATGGCATGACAGGGGAGCCAAAATTCCCCAAGACTAGGGTCTCTAGAGGAGACCGGAGACCCTACGCTGAACTAACGATTCATTGGTCCCAAAAGAATGTGCAGCAGGTTATGGCATTAGTAGATACTGGGGCAGAAACATCAATTATATATGGTGACCCAAACCGATTTTCAGGCTCTAAGGCAATGATAGGTGGGTTTGGGGGGCAGATGATCCCCGTAACACAAACATGGTTGAAACTGGGGGTTGGGCGTCTACCACCCCGGGAGTACAAGGTGTCTATAGCCCCAGTTCCAGAGTACATATTGGGGATTGATATCCTGTCGGGTTTGACTCTCCAAACCACTGTGGGAGAGTTCAGATTAAGGGAAAGATGTATTAGTATCCGGGCAGTGCAGGCAATCATAAGGGGTCATGCAGAAATTGAACCTATTTGTTTGCCACAACCACGCCAGATCACAAATACAAAGCAGTATAGACTCCCGGATGGGCAACAAGAAATTACCAAGACTGTGCAGGAGCTGGAGAGAGTAGGGAGTATTAGACCTGCACACAGCCCATACAACTCCCCCATATGGCCAGTCAGGAAGTCAGATGGTACGTGGCGAATGACAGTAGACTACAGAGAACTAAATAAAGTCACGCCACCGATCCATGCGGCTGTACCCAACATAGCCTCCATCATGGATACATTAAGTAGAGAAATAGAAACACCACTGCGTTCTGGATCTAGAAAATGCATTTTTCAGCATTCCAATTGCTAAGGAGTCCCAAGACCAGTTTGCATTCACGTGGGAGGGCAGGCAGTGGACTTTTCAAGTTCTACCTCAGGGGTACGTGCATTCACCTACTTTTTGTCATAATTTGGTGGCACGTGACTTGGCAAATTGGAACAAACCATCTACTGTCAAAATGTTCCACTACATCGATGATTTGATGTTAACGTCTGACTCAATCGAGGCATTAGAGAAGACAGTACCATCATTAATTACTTATTTACAGGAAAAAGGATGGGCTATAAACCCACAGAAAGTACAAGGACCAGGGCTGTCAGTTAAATTCCTGGGTGTTGTCTGGTCAGGTAAGACTAAGGTGTTACCCAGTGCAATCATTGATAAGATCCAAGCGTTCCCGGTTCCCACGAAACCGAAGCAGTTGCAGGAGTTTTTGGGTATATTAGGATATTGGCGATCCTTTATTCCCCACTTAGCACAACTGCTAAAACCCCTATATTGATTAATAAAAAAAGGCCAAGTATGGGGTTGGGGTAGAACAGAACAAGAAGCCTTCCAGCAAGCAAAAATAGCTGTTAAACAGGCCCAGGCGCTAGGTATATTTGATCCGACCCTTCCAGCCGAACTGGATGTGCATGTAACCCAAGAAGGGTTTGGCTGGGGGCTGTGGCAGCGCCAGAGTTCTGTTCGAATCCCAATTGGGTTCTGGTCACAGATTTGGCATGGAGCAGAAGAGAGATACAACCTGGTTGAAAAGCAGTTATTGGCTACCTATTCTGCATTGCAGGCAGTAGAACCAATAACTCAGACCGCAGAGGTTATTGTCAAAACAACTTTACCGATTCAGGGGTGGGTAAAAGACCTAACCCACATTCCTAAGACCGGGGTGGCCCAATCACAAACAGTAGCACGCTGGGTTGCCTATCTTAGCCAAAGAAGCCGCCTGTCATCATCTCCACTGAAGGAAGAACTTCAAAAGATACTTGGGCCAGTAACATATCACAGCGAGACACCTGAGGAAATAGTGGTTACTTGTCCAGAAAAGAGTCCTGTACAGGAGGGGAAATACCCTATCCCAGAAGATGCCTGGTATACAGATGGATCCAGCAGAGGGAACCCAAGTAGGTGGCGAGCTGTCGCATACCATCCCTCAACTGAAACAATATGGTTTGAAGAAGGGGATGGACAAAGTAGCCAGTGGGCTGAGCTATGAGCTGTGTGGATGGTGATAACTCAAGAGCCTGGCAACAGTGCACTAAACATCTGCACAGATAGTTGGGCAGTCTACCGAGGGCTCACGCTCTGGATAGCACAGTGGGCCACTCAGGATTGGACAATCCATGCCCGACCTATCTGGGGCAAAGATATGTGGGTTGATATATGGAACGTGGTTAGGCACAGGACCGTACGAGCATACCACGTCTCTGGACATCAACCCTTGCAGTCACCAGGCAATGATGAAGCTGACACACTGGCTCGAGTCCGATGGTTGGGAAGTACACCATCAGAAGACATAGCCCACTGGCTGCATCGGAAATTACGGCATGCAGGACAGAAAACCATGTGGGCAGCAGCAAAAGCATGAGGGCTGCCCATACAGTTACCAGATATTGTCCAGCCATGTCAGGACTGTGACGCTTGCTCGCGAATGAGACCAAGACCTCTGCCGGAAACTACGGCCCATCTCGCTAGAGGACACAACCCATTACAGCGATTGATTATATAGGTCCCCTTCCTCGATCTGAGGGGGCCAGATATGCCCTAACTTGTGTCGATACAGCGAGTGGACTGATGCAAGCCTATCCTGTAGCAAAGGCAAACCAAGCCTCTACCATCAAAGCTCTAACTAGATTGATGGCATCATACTGGACTCCTGAGGTTATTGAGAGTGATCAAGGTACACATTTCACAGGTGCAACTGTGCAGAAGTGGGCTGAAGACAATAACACTGAATGGCGGTTTCACCTGCCCTACAATCCAATGGGAGCAGGCCTAACAGAAAGATATAATGGGATCCTGAAGGCTGCTCTGAAGGCAGATTCACAGTCCTTGCAGGGCTGGACCAAGAGGCTTTATGAAACCCTGCGAGACTTGAATGAGAGACCAAGAGATGGCAGACCCAGTGCTTTAAAAATGCTGCAGACAACTTGGGCCTCCCCACTTAGGATACAAATTACAAGCAAGGACACCTCACTCAAGCCACAAGTTGGCACCATGAATAATCTTCTGCTCCCTGCCCCTGATGACCTAGAGCCCGGGAGACACAAGGTAAAATGGCCTTGGAAGGTGCAAGCAGGACCAAAATGGTGTGGTCTCCTTGCACCTTGGGGGAGATTGTTAGAGGATGGGGGATCAGTAAACCCTTCAGTAATCGGTGTATGGCCAACAGAGGTAGTAGTTGACACCCCTGTTTTCATTGCAAAGGGGACATTAATCATGTCCATGTGGCAAATTAGAACCCCCACTTTGGTACCCGATATAGTGATTCAGTCGCAGATTTCGGGCCAAAGAGTGTGGTATCGAAGGCCAGGACGTGCCCCGATACAGGCAGAGGTGTTGACTCAAGACCGAAATACAGCCTGCATCTTACCGTGGAGGGCAGACCTACCCCTCCTCACACCTATTAAACATCTGTTTTACTCCCCTTGAGGTTTTAAGTTCACAGGATGGCCAGCAGGAGCAACATCACTCAAACACGCTTATGAGGAAACATCATGACACCCTGTGACGCACTGCTGAACTTTTGGGAACTGGAGAGCATGAATCAGAAGCGCTACTGGTCCTTGAAAAAGATACGCCTCGAGAAAGAACATCAAGTACTGGCCCAACAGAACCGTGAAGGGGACTGCCACTGATTGCCTTTATTGTCTTGGTATCCTATATTGCGGCGGGTGTTGTGTATGCGTCGCGATGTGCATTGTGTCTTGGGCCACCAGGTTGCAGGGGCTCACCCCCTACCTGCTCAGTCATTGGTTCATGCTGTGAAGGGGTGGAGTGTAGTGGAATTCCAGGGTCACAGCCTGAACCAATGGGTGGGCTATGTGAGTGTGTGAGTGCGGCGGCGCGGCGGTACGAACGGGGGAGGGACACATTCCTCAGCTCATCTCTCTCTGTGCACTGTTACCGGGAGGGGTGAGTCAATTCCTTTTGATATCTTTCCCTCGTGTGCCTATTTCTCAAATAAAGGCTCTGTCATTACCTTCATTTGTTCTACAGCATTGTATCATTCAATTTTACCAGAAGCTGGTGCATGATAGAGGATATAAATCCACTCAGTGCCATGATCTTTGGCCCAAGTATTTACAAGAGAATTTTTGAAATGAGTCCCATTATCTGATTCAATTCTTTCTGGAGTGCCATGTCACCGGAAGACTTGTTTCTAGAGACCTAATATGGTGCTTCAGGCAGAATCATGGGGTACTGCATATGTTTCAAGCCACCCAGTGGTTGCCTCCTTACCATCACAGGTTCATGGCAAAGTGATATAATAAACCTGCCACGCCTCCCCATATTTATACTTTTGCCATTGGCCTTCTCCCCAGAGAGGTTTCATCCCCTTGGTTTGTTTAATTGTGGTGCATGTGTCACAGTCATGAATAACCTGTGCAGTAGCATCCATAGTTAAGTCTACCCCTCAGTCTCTAGCCCATTTGTATGTTGCATCTCTTCCTTGATGGCCCGAGTTTTCATGGGCCCACTGAGCTAGAAATAATTCACCCTTGTTTTGCCAATCCAAGTCTATTTGAGCCACCTTAATTCTGGCAGCTCCATCTACCTGGTGGTTATTTTGCTGTTCTTCAGTAGCCCAACTCTCTAGCACGTGAGCATTTACATGACACACCTTTACAGCCATATTCTTTATTTGGGTAGCCATGTCTTTGCACAGTTCAGCAGCACAAATAGGTTTACCTGTTCATTGCCAGTTGTATTATTCCCACTCCTGTAACAACCTCCATAAGGCATTTGCCACCATCCATGAGTCAGTGTAAAGATAAAGCATTGGCCACCTCTCCCGTTCAGAAACATCTAAGGCCAGCTGGACAGCCCTTACCTCTGCAAATTGGCTTGATTCGCCCTTTCCTTTGGTGGCCTCTGTAAGTAGTCGTGTAGGGCTCCATACAACTGATTTCCATCTGCAATGCTTCCCTAGAATACAATATAATCCATCTGTGAACAAGGGACATTTCATTTTCTGGTTTTTTATTGTTTGGGAGGTCTTTTTAGCACACAATTCTGCTGGTAATGTTCTAAACTTATTGCCTTCCAGCCAATCCGTGATCACCTCTAGGATTCCTGGACGGCTAATGTTCCCCATCCGAGCTCGTGTAATCAACACAATCCATTTATTCCAAATGGCATCAGTAGCATGATGCGTAGAGGGAACCTTTCCTTTAAACATCCATTTCAGCACTGGCAGTCAAGATGCTAGAAGGAGCTGCGTTTCAGTACCGAATACTTTGGAAGCAGCCTGAACCCCCTCATATGTGGTTAAGATCCCCTTTTCATTTGGAGTGTAGCAGTCTTCAGAACCCCTGTACATTCGACTCCAGAATCCCAGGAGTTGGCCTCGGGTCTCTCACGGAATCATAGAATCACCAAGTTTGGAAAAGACCCACAGGATCACCCAGTCCAACCATCCACCCATCACCAATAGATCTCATTAAACCATGTCCCTCAACACAACGTCCAAACGTTCCTTGAACACCTCCAGGGTCGGTGACTCCAGCACTTCCCTGGGCAGCCCATTTCAGTGCCTGACCACTCTTTCAGAGAAGTAGTATTTCCTAACGTCCAGCCTGAACCTTCCCTGGTGCAGCTTGAAGACATTCCCTCTCGTCCTATCACTAGTCACACGAGAGAAGAGTCTGACCCCCAGCTCACTACAACCTCCCTTCGGGTAGTTATAGAGAGCAATAAGGTCTCCCCTGAGCCTCCTCTTCTCTAGACTGAACAATCCCAGCTCCTTCAACCGCTCCTCATAAGGCCTGTGCTCCAGACCCCTCACCAGCTTTGTTGTCTTTTTCTGAACACGCTCCAGGGCCTCGATATCTTTCTTACAGTGAGGGGCCTCTCCTTAGGCTCTGTGCCACAAACTCCAGGTGGGACCTTTCTCCTCAGCAGCAGTATGGAGGATGTTCTTTACATCCTGTCCCATCTATACAGGCCCCAGGGCCATGGCACGGGCTATCTCCTTTTTAATTTGCTCAAAAGGCTGCTGCTGCTCAGGGCCCCATGCAGGATTATAGTTCTTCTGCGAAACCTGAAAAAGGGGGCTTACAGTTTGGATCATATATTCTCCAAAAGTCCACTATGCCGAGAAAAGATTGCGTCTTTTCTTATTATTGGGTGAACGCATGGCAGTGATTTTACTGACCACATCCTTTGGGATGTGACGACGTCCATCTTTCCACTTTATACCTAGGTACTGAATTTGCTGTGCAGGCCCTTTCGCTTCGCTTAATAGTGAAACCAGCATGCTGAAGGATTTGAATTATTCTCTCTCCTTTCTTGAAAACTTCCCCTGCTATATTACTCCACCCAATAATGTCATCAGTATATTGCAGTTGCTCAGAAGCACCACCCTGTTCCCATGCAGTTTGAATCAACCCATGGCAAATGGTTGGGCTGTGTTTCCATCCCCGGGGCAAGCAGTTCCAGGTATACTGAATGCCCCTCCAGGTGAAAGCAAATTGTGGCCTGCATTCTGTGGCCAGAGGAATGGAAAAGAAGGCATCAGCAATGTCAGTGGTGGCATACCACTTGGCTGCTTTTGACTCCAATTCATATTGGAGTTATAACATGTCTGGTACTGCAGCACCCAGTGGGGGTGTGACTTCATTCAGGCCACGGTAGTCTACCATCAGCCTCCACTCTCCACTGGCTTTACGCACTGGCCATATGGGGCTGTTAAAAGGTGAGTGAGTTTTGCTGATCACTCCCTGACTTTCTAGTTGACAAATCAACTTATGAATGGGGAGTAAGGAATTCCTGTTGGTGCAGTACTACCATCTGTGTACCTTTTTGTAGCAATTGGTACCCGTTGCTTTTTTACTCGTAGCAACCCCATAACAGACGGATCTTCTGACAGGCCACGCAAAACAGACAGCTGCTATTCCAAAGGCCCATCGATACCCCTTGGGATCCTTAAAATACCCCCATCTGAGGTAATCAATACCAAGTATACAGGGAGCCCCTTGGCCGGTCACAATAGGATGTTTTTGCCAGTCTTTCTCAGTGAGGCTTATTTTCACCTCCAACACAGTCAATTCTTGGGAACCCCCAGTCACCCCAGAATAATAAATTGATTTTGTCCCTTGGTGACTCGAAGGCATTAGAGTGCATTGTGCACCAGTGTCCACCAGGGCCTTATATTTCTGTGGTTCTGATGTGCCAGGCCATCTAATTCACACAGTCCAATACACTTTGTTGTCCCTTTCCCCTGCCTGGCTGGGAGCAGGGCCCCTCTATTTGTTACCTCTATCGTTCTTCTTCTGTGAGTCATGATCAGGGTCCTTATGGCTTTTACCGTGTCCTGCAGCAACTGGAGCAATCTCCTTTTTGGAGAAGTTAACCTTGGTGGTTGATCTGTCTTGTAATTCTTCTACCTGTGCTCAAAGTGCAGGGGTGGGTTTTTTATGCCACTTCTTCATATCTTCTCCATGGTCACATAGGTAACGTCACAAGGCAATACATGGCATAATCTTACTGTTGTCACTTGCTCGAGCTGGAGGATGTCTTCTTTTAATAGCTGAGACGTTAGATGATTTGTACGTTGGAGGTTGGGAGGAAACCAATTTGATCTGCCCTCCAGTAGGCTGTTTTAACAATCCCGAACCCCATCAGGTGTCTCTAATAGTACCACGGGTTTATCGGTTTCATCACAATAAAACACAGTTCATCCATCATATCTTCTTGATTACGCTCCATTCTGTTTACTTTTTCAGCTACTTTTGCAATGGCTGAAACACAAGCTCATAGAGTGGTTAAATGTAACTCAAAGTCAAGTTTTTTCATCAGTTCATTTATAAGGGGTCTTCTTTCCCCTCTGCCATACATTGCTTTTCCAACCTGAGTGATTCTATGATTCTAAATAATGGATGCCTTCTTCCATATCAGTCCATTTCAGGTATCAGATCATCTTTGAAGGGGTATATTTCTTTTACAGATAGCAGCATCTGCTTCCAGAGGGTGAAGGATCCATTCTGGCATGTACTAATACCTCTGTTAATGGCTGAGTTCCTAGCAATGCTACCCAGTTAGTGAGCTTCTCTATTATCTAGCAACACACCGCTGGCCCCATTGTCCCAACTTCGAAGTAACCAGGTGACAGTGGGTTCATTTGGTTGCCGTGAAAATCTTTTCTCAAACCTCTAATTTCAGTAATTTTCAGAGATCAAGTGTTAATGGTGATGATGTCTTCCTCACCTCCTACTCTTTCAGGACTTCTTGTTGCCTTCCTGGGTGTTGGTGACTGCGATCTTATTTGTGGTCTAATCTCTCCCTCTGGATCCTGGAGCCACTCTGGGTGACAAAAACCGAGAGCTTGCCAGTGTGGCTGCTCCAGTTAAATGACATGGGGGCAGAAAACATTGTGGTTAATGGACTGGAAATTTCAAAATTGACATCCATTACCACTCACCCTGCCCTCAGGCAAAGACTATATGCAGATGTCCAACATAATGATGAAAATCATTCATTGATCAAATGGTTAATGGCTCCACGTTGTATAACATGGCCAAATAAGAGTGACATACCATTAAATAAGAGCCTATGATCCTCTATGGAGGGCTTGTAAAACTATATTCAAGAATTAGTCATGAAAGAGGCAATCTGTGTGGAGCATTTTGAGAGCCCTGACCTGATGAAATTTTCAGCAGGAATGAGGGATCTCATCCTGCAGCAAGTTCCGCCATATCAGTATGGTACCTTGGTATCCATACTGAATCCCCTGGTGGCCTCGGGGGCCATAGTACAACAGGCTGCCCTATTGGTAGCAAATCTGGGGGATACAGAGTGCCTACAGGCCAGGCACAATGTCTGAATGGTGGTGGAAAAGTCAGGGATCCATCCACCACAATGACCTAGGAGACTTGCCCCTAATGTAATTCAATCTGGACCCATCAGGGTCTCAATAAAACATGTTTAATGACCTGATTAGAGCAGGAGTACAATTTCAAAATATCGATGGACAGCCTAATCAGGTCTTACTACAACTATGGAAACAATTGCCAGACAGTCAGAGATTCCAATCCTCCCCTAAAAGGGAAGGAGTTAGACTCATAGAACAGATTCCACAAGACACGTGGAATCTAGAAGAATTCATAGTCCCATTGAAAAAATGTAAACCTCCTCAGGTTGCAGTTGCAGGAGTTTTTGGGTATATTAGGATACTGGCGTTCCTTTATTCCCCACTTAGCACAACTGCTAAAACCCCTATATTGATTAATAAAAAAAGGCCAAGTATGGGATTGGGGTAGAACAGAACAAGAAGCCTATAAGCAAGCAAAATAGCTGTTAAACAGGCCCAGGTGCTGGGTATATTTGATCCAACCCTTCCAGCCGAATTAAATGCGCACGTAACCCAAGAAGGGTTCGGCTGGGGACTGTGGCAGCACCAGAGTTCCGTTCAAATCCCAATTGGGTTCTGGTCACAGATTTGGCATGGAGCAGAAGAAAGATACAACCTGGTTGAAAAGCAGTTACTGGATACCTATTCTGCACTGCAGGCAGTAGAACCGCTAACTCAGACTGCAGAGGTTATTGTTAAAACAACTTTGCCGATCCAGGGGTGGGTAAAAGACCTAACTCACATTCCTAAGATGGGAGTGGCCCAATCACAAACAGTGGCATGCTGGGTCACCTACCTTAGTCAGAGAAGCCACCTGTCATTATCTCCACTGAAGAAAGAATTGCAGAAGATACTCAGCCTGGTAACATATCACAGTGAGACACCCGAGGAAATAATGGTCACTTGCCCACAGAAGAGTCCTGTACAGGAGGGGAAATATCCTATTCCAGAAGACGCTTGATACATGGATGGATCCAGCAAAGGGAACCCAAGTAGATGGCCAGTTGTCGCATTACCATCCCTCAACTGAAACAATATGGTTTGAAGAAGGGGATGGACAAAGTAGCCAGTGGGCTGAGCTATGAGCTGTGTGGACTGTGATAACTCAGGAGTCAGGTGACAGCAGATTGAACATCTGCACAGATAGTTGGGTAGTCCACTTAGGGCTCACGCTCTGGATAGCACAGTGGGCCACTCAGGATTGGACAATTCATGACCAACCTATCTGGGGCAAAGTTATGTGGGTTGATATATGGAATGTGGTTAGGCACAGGACTGTATGAGCATGCCACTTCTCTAGACATCAACTCTTGCAGTTGCTGGGCAATTATGAAGCTGATACACTGGCTCGAGTTTGATGGCTAGGAAGTACATCACCAGAAGACATAGCCCACTGGCTGCATCGGAAACTATGACATGCAGGACAGAAAACCATGTGGGCAGTGGCTAAAGCATGAGGGCTGCCCATACAGTTACCAGATATTGTCCAGGCATGTCAGGACTGTGACGCTTGCTCATGAATGAGACCAAGACCTTTGCTGGAAAGTACGGCCTATCTTGCTGGAGGACATAACCCATTACAGAGATGGCAGATTGATTATATAGGTCCCCTTCCTCGATCTGAGGGGGCCAGATATACCCTAACCTGTGTTTATACAGTGAGTGGATTGATGCAAGCCTATCCTGTAGCAAAGGCAAACCAAGCCTCTACCATCAAAGCTCTAACTAGATTGATGGCATCATATGGGACTCCTGAGGTCATTGAGAGTGATCAAGGTACACATTTCACAGGTGCAACTGTGCAGAAGTGGGCTGAAGACAATAACATCGAATGGCAGTTTCACCTGCCCTATAATCCAATGGGAGCAGGCCTAACAGAAATATATAATGGGATCCTGAAGGCTGCTCTGAAGGCAGATTCACAGTCCTTGCAGGGGTGGACCAAGAGGCTTTGTGAAACCCTGCGAGACTTGAATGAGAGACCAAGGGATGGCAGACCCAGTGCTTGAAGAATGTTGCAGACAACTTGGGCCTCCCCACTTAGTATAGAAATTACAGGCAAGGACACCTCACTCAAGCCATAAGTTGGCACCATGAATAATCTTCTGCTCCCTGCCCCTGATGACCTAGAGCCCAGGAGACACAAGGTAAAATGGCCTTGGAAGGTGAAAGTAGTACTAAAATGGTGTGGTCTCCTTGCACCTTGGGAGAGATTGTTAGAAGATGGGGGATCAGTAAACCCTCCAGTAATCGGTGTATGGCCAACAGAGGTAGTAGTTGACACCCCTGTTTTCATTGCAAAGGGGACATTAATCATGTCCATGTGGCAAATTAGAACCTCCCCTTTGGTACCTGATATAGTGATCCAGCCACAGACATCAGTCCAAAGGGTGTGGTATCAAAGACACGGACATGCCCTGATACAGGTGGAGCTGTTGACTCAAGACCAAAATATGGCCTGTATGCTACCATGGAGGGCAAACCTATCCCTCCTTAAACCTATTAAACATCTGTATTACTCCCCTTGAGGTTATAAGATCACAGGACAGCCGGCAGGAGCAACATCACTTCAGCATGCTCCAGTGTCCATGAGGAAACATTGTGACACCCTGTGGTGGACTGCTGAACTTTTGGGAACTGGCAAGCGTGAACCTAATCTGCTACTGGTCTTTGAAGAAGATATGCCTCGAGAAGGAACATCAAGTGCTGGTCTAACAGAACTGCGGAAAAGACTGCCACTAATTGCCTTCAGTGCCTTAACATTCTACGTTGCAGCGGGTATTGTAAGTGCATCATGATGTACGCTGTATTTTGAACCACTAAAATGCAGGAGCTCACCCCCTACCTGCTCGGTCATTGGTTCATGCTGTGAAGGGGTGAAGTACAGTGGAATTGTCAGGTCACAGCCTGAACCAGTACGTGAGCACTTGAGTGCCTGCAGTGGAGGGAGCCTAGATCCACTCTTCGTCTCTCCCTGTCTCAGCAGTGCTTCCACGAGTGCGTATGCAGTCAGTCTGCGCAGGTCTCCCCTCTCCCCCCTCCTTCTTCCGGTGCACCAGAATTCAAACTGGAGAATACTGCATTCCTCAGCTCACCCTTTTTTACAAACTGTTGCTGGGAGGGATGAGTTAATTCCTCTTTCTTTGATATCTTGTTCTATAGCATCTGTATCTCAAATAAAGGCTCTGTCATCGCCTTTGTTTGCTTTACACTAAGAAAAGGAAAAAGCCTTCTCAAGTGATCTGGGACACTGTGTCAAGAGCCACATAAGGAAAAAGAATTGGCAATTGCACAGTTACTTGCGTGATGGGGGATGCTAGCCCCCCTGAACCTAGGGCCCCCAGATGAAACCAGAGGCCTTATGATGAATTGACTATTTTTTGGTCCCAGAAGAACATACAGCAAGTGAGTGGTGTTGGTAGACAAGGGTGTAGAAACCTTAATTATTTATGGTGATCTGACTAAATTCCATGTAGATAAGATGATGGTTGGTGGGTTTGGGGGACAGACTATCCCTGTAACCCAGACACGGTTGAAGTTGAGGGTTGGGCATCTCCCACCCCAGGAGTATAAGGTGTCTACTGCCCCAGTCCCAGAGTATATACTGGGCACAGATACACTATGGTGTCTGACTCTCCAGACAACAGTGGGAGAGTTCAGACTGAGAGATATGTTAGTATCTGGGCGGTGCAGGTGATATTAAGAGGACATGTGAAACATGAACCTATACACCTGCCACATCCTTGCCGGATCACTAATACTAAACAGTGTAGACACCTGGGGAGGCAAGAGGAAATGCCCTGAATGGTGCAGGCACTAGAACAAGTAGCAATCATAAGACCTGCACAAAGCCCATATAATTCCTCCATTTGGCCAGTATAGAAGTCAGATGGCACATGGAGAATGACAGTAGATTACAGAGAATTAAATAAGGTCACACCGCCCATTCATGCAGCTGTACACAATATTGCCTCCCTTGTGGACACATAGAGTAGGGAGATAGAAATCTACCATTGTGTCCTAGAATTGGCAAATGCATTATTCAGTATTCCCATCCATGAAGAATCACATGATCAGTTTGCATTTATGTGGGGAGGCAGGCAGTGGACTTCTCAGGTCCTGCCGCAAGGATACGTGCAATCACCTACATATTGTCATAACTTAGAGGCACATGATCTAGCAGATTGGAATACTCCCCAATAAAATCGAACTGTACCACTATATTGATGATCTCATGTTGACGACTGACTCACTGGAGGCAGTAGATTCATAGTCTGTCTTTGTCACCATTGAAAGAACTCCAGAAGATCCTAGGCCCCATGACATATCACAGTGATGTGCCAGAAAAAAAACAATGGTCGCTCCACCAGAGAAGAGTATTGTTCAGGAAGGGAATTATCCCATTCCTGAAGATGACTGTTGTATGTGTGTGTCCAGCAAGGGTAACTTGAGCAAGTGGAGAGCAGAGGCATACCGTCCCTCCACTGAAACAATCTGGTTTGAACAGGGGGATGGTCAGAGCAGCCAATGGGCAGAACTGGGAGCCATGTGGATGGTTATAACCAAGGAACCCGGTGATGGTATCCTGAATATCTGGACAGATAGTTGGGCTGTGTACTGGCGGCTCACTCTTTGGATTGCACAGTGGGCCACCCAGGAATGGACTATCCACACCCGACCAATATGGGGCAAAGATATGTGGTTAGACATATGGAATACAGTTAAACACAGGACAGTACATGTCTACCATGTTTCTGGTCACCAATCCTTACAGTCACCAGGAAATGATGAAGCTGATACTGGCTCAAGTTTGACGGATTGAGGATGCACCATCTGAGAACACCTGCTGGTTACATCAGAAGCTGCGGCATTCCAGATGAAAGACAATGTGGGCAGCTGCTAAAGCATGGGGGCTGTCCATACAACTGTCTGATATCATCCAGGCATGCTGAGACTGCGATGCTTGCTCCAAGATGAGACCAAGATCATTGCCCGAAAAAACAGCCCATCTTGCTAGATGACACAATCCTCTCCAGCGATGGCAGGTTGATTACATCGGGCCCCTCCCTCAGTCTGAGGGGGGCGAGATATACCCTGACCTGTGTTGACACAGCAAGTGGACTAATGCAGGGCTATCCAGTGCCAAGAGCAAACCAGGTGTATACCATCAATGCACTTACCAGGTTGATGGCTGCCCATGGGATACCTCAAGTCATCGAGAGTGACCAAGGGACTCATTTTACTGGTAACATGATACAATGCTGGGCAGAAGAAAATAACATTGAATTCCACCTGACATGTAATCCGATGGGGCCAGGCCTTACTGAACGCTATAACAGTATTCTTAAGGCTGCCCTGAAGACAGACTCTCAGTCCCTGCAGGGGTAGGCAGAGAGACTCTATGAAACCCTGCAGGACTTGAATGAAAGGTCTAGAGACGGCAGACCCAGTGCCATGAAGATACTACAAACATGGGCCTCCCTGCTTAGAATCCAAATTATGGGCACCGATAATTGGGTAAGACATCAAATTGACAATGAAAATAATCTTCTGCTCTCTGCCCCTGAGAAGCTAGAACCTGGTACCCATAAAATAGAATGGTCTTGGAAGGTGCAAGTAGGATCAAAGTGGTGTGGCCTACTTGCACCTTGGGGGAGATTACTGGAGGTTGGGGTATCAGTAGTCCTCCCGGTAATAGGTACATGGCCTGCAGACATCATGGTCAATACTCTGGTTTTCATCACTAAGGGGACCTTATTCATGTCCCTATGGCAAATCCAGACCTCCCCCTTTTGGTACCCTATATAGTTATGCAGCCTCAAATTTTGGGCCAAAGTGTATGGCACAGACAGCTTGGGACATGCCCCAGTGCAAGCCGAAGTGTTGACCCAGGACAGGAACACGGCCTGTATCTTGCTGTGGAGGGCAGACCTATCCCTTCTGGTACCTCTGAAATGTCTGTACTACTCCCCATGAGTCTCTTCGAGTCCACAGGATCAGCAGGAGCAACATGGCGTATAGATACTCCAGTGTCACTATCAGAACAGCATGATACCCAGTGGTGGACTATGAGGGACTGATGGAATGCGAGCCCAACCTTCCCTGGTCCAAGCAACTATGTGCCTCCAGAACCATCGAGTACTGGCCCACAAAGGAACATGGACTTCAACCACGAACCAATCATTAGTCCTCTCATATTTTGTCATTTACATCACGACGGGTAATTGTACAAAGTGTCTAATAATCAATTATCTTATATTTTGTCAATCTACACCACAACAGACAAATTGTACAAAGTGTCACGGTATAGTGGATCACCATAACGGAAAGGGCTTACCTTCAACCTACTCAATCATTGGTTCATGCCGGGAAGGGGCAAAGCGTAGTAGAAATGCTAAGTCAATGTTTGAACCAGTGATTGAGCACCTGGTGAGAAGGCAGGACCAATCCAGGGGAGCTCAGGTGCATCAATGCACCTGAGTGACTGGAAGGGGTGGAGCCAGGATCCACCCCTTCCCAGACCTCATTTAAGAGTTGGCAGTGGAAGCAAGGGTTTTCTTTTCTTTCCTTCCCTTTCCCTTTCCCTTTCCCTTTCCCTTTCCCTTTCCCTTTCCCTTTCCCTTTCCCTTTCCCTTTCCCTTTCCCTTTCCCTTTCCCTTTCATACTTGAAGTATTCTATGGGTAAGTAGGTTTTTTTTTTTTTTTCCTATGTGTTTATTGCTGCTTCATTAGGTTGTATTCTTGCTTGTTGCAGTCTAGGACTTTGTAACTACATTGCTATTGCTACACTTTCTATTGCCTTACAGCATTACACTTGGTCTTTCTTGTACTAGGTGCCTGGAACTGGACACAATACTCTAGGTGTAGCATCCCAAATGCTGAATAGAAGGAAAGGATCACCTCTTTTGATCTACTGGTGATGTTTTGTCTAATGCAGCCTATGATACAATTAGCCTTTTTGGCTGCAGAGATACACTGTCGGTTCACTTTCATCCTGGACTGCTAGGGCTTTTTTTTGCAAGTCTGCTTTTCAGATTGGTGCCCCCGACATGTACTGGTGGCTGGGATAGTTTGTCCCAAGGTGCAGGGCTCAGCACTTCCCCTAGTTTGAACTTCATGAGGTTCAAGTCAGTCCACCTCTACAACCTGTCCTTGTTCCTCTGGATGACAGCAGGTCTCTCTTAGCCACTCCCCCCAGTTTCATCTCATCTGACGGTTTACTGAAAAATCACTTTACCCCACTGTCCAGATCACTAATAAAGCTGTTACGCAACGCTGGTGTTATTTGAAAACACGAAGGCATAAAATGATTATCAAGACCTCTCTGCCCAATTCTACAGTGGAAAATTAATTAAGCTATAATATAGGTTTTAAAAAGCATGCTCCCAGGGAGGCATTTTACCAGGAAAACTTCTGTCTGAACACTTACATTTAGCTAAGTTGAATTAAAACATCACCAACACACAATCTACATGCTGAGAACAAACTCTTAAACTCTTCTGTTGGGCATTTTTATTCCTTAAAAAAAAAAAAATTCAAGATGCCATGAAAAACTTCTGAACTGCACAAAGATCTTAACCAAGGAAACCGTAGTAGCACTGTTGATATAGAAAAAGCAATATAGACTTCTAAATTTTTTTTTCTTTTTGCTTTGAAAAACAATGCTGCTTTTTCCATAAAATAAATTCAAGGTAGAAAGACTTATCACATGTGAATAATATCAAGAGAATGTAACAATTCCATATAATTCTGTTTCTTTTCCCATTAATAACTTCAAGGAACTTGAGATTGTAAAGAATTTTCCTTCCAACTTAGGATCTGTTGTGGTTTCACTTAGCAGGTAACCCCTTCTCCCCATAGGATAGAGAAGAAAAAAAATAGAACTCACAAGTTAAGATAAAAACTATTTACAGGGGCTGCTCTTACCCTATTATGCATCTTATTCTAATATGCTGGGGATACGGCAGTAGAGGTTGAACCTTCTCACCAACATTCCATCAAATTTTGTTGCCATGCAACAGATGGCAGCAGGGGGGTATTCTGACAAAATGGCATCTGTATGGCAAACAGGTATACAGATTGTAAGGTAAACAGGTATACAGGTATAGGACTAGAGAGATTATCGTGTTACAAAGGAGTAATGAAATAAAGAGCTTAGCCATGTCCTGGGCTCAGAGAAGGGCTCCAAGAGGAGTGATCACCAGAGAGAGATCCTGAAGGACAAAATCAGGTCCCCACAGTATAGAAAGAAGGGCTTCATAGCAAGAAAAGAGAAAGCAGCTTCACAAGGTAGACATACGGGGCAAATAGAGATAGTTTATGTAGAGGGTATTAGAAAACAAGGGATTCCAAGCACTTTCACAGGCGCTATGTCCGGAATAACAAGGAGAATGAAGGCCATAAAGATAAGGACCAGAGAACAGCTCGAAAACATTTGGCAGGGAGGTGATTAGATGTCTGAAGTGCAAGCTGAAACCAGTTTGGGGGATGCCCCCCCTTTGGGGTCAGAAGTTTGCAGCGAGGAAGACTATGAGCCTTCGCGAGGAACACTACGAGCCTTCATCATCATGACCTACTATGCACACGCAGGGGGGGGAGGGACTGCATGCTAATGGGCTCTGGGGAATGTAATGAATATGTATCCGAATTCCTGTCAGCTATTGATTATGTATTAGTTTGACCTATATCTATAGCACGATTTCTCCTGACGGTGTGCAAGTTAGGTGGAACGATCCCCCTTGCACCAGGGTGTACACACGTCACCAATAAACACATACCTGCTCTATATCCTTACTGGCTATAGGGTCTGACTTCCGCACGTCAATTTGGCACCCCAGATGGGACCCACTCTGTTCGGCTGCAGGACCTGCTGAGAGAGGGGACACCTTTGGCGCGCCCCAAGATTTCTTGGAAGGACTCCCTTCCTCACCTGATAACTGCGGGGACAGACAAGGACCGTCCATAGGTGGACCAGGTATGTGTATGGAAAAGGGAGAACCCGTAAGGCATGAGGAGACGTCCTACGCAGGGTATGAAGGAGCGTGCCTGCTCCCCCCCTGAGGTACGTGAGCTCACGGGTTAGGTTGCCGGCTGGGGTAGGAAGACTCCTTGGGGAGTTCGTACAAAGGGGACCTGTAAGTCGTACGCGAGGAAAGAGCAACAGCTCTCCCTTAGGTGATTGGTAACAGCAGGGATTTTGTCAAATGATAACGTGGATTCTCCTGGAGATAGTAGTGGGAGTTAAAGGTCGTATTATTGTTATCACCATCTGCTGAGTGTTCGGTACCGTGTATCTAATCATTTCAGGTCAAGCTGACTTTCGGAAAAATCTTAAAGCTTGCAGCTGATCGACTAATGTACTAGTGTTATTAAGATTCCAGCTAAAGGACATCATCAGCACTGTGTATTATGTATAAACCGTGGTTTTTGTTCTAAATGTCAGAGTGAGTGTGGTGTGAGTGAGACGTGTTCCATTCAGGGAGTGAGTGTCAGTCCATTTATGTAGTACTGTGTTCTGATTGCGGGGAAGAGTGTAAAGGAAGGTGGACAGGCTTCTGTGAGATCTGTTTCCAAGTGTTTATAACTGAACAATATCACTATATGGTGTTAAGGGCTGTTTGTGAAAACTTTGAGGAAATTAGGAATCAATAAGAATTGTGTAAACATCATGGGAGGCTCCCAGGGGAAGGAAATTCCCAAACAAACCCCTTTGGGATGCGCATTGGCACACTGGTGGGATGTTGCAGGGGAATCTGGAGGCACCCTGAGTAAGAAAACTTTAATCAAGTATTGCAATCAGTGGTGGTTAATATATAAGTTAGAAGATGATGAGAAGTGGCATCAGAATGGGACCCTCAACTATAATGCCTTCTTACAGTTACTGTTATTCTTAAGGAGGGAAGGTAAATGAAATAACATGAACAGTTTCTATAATTGAGTGCTCTAATCATGAGACTAAGTACTGGGTGTTTATAGAAACTGAAGAACTGTATTGTTTGATTTGTGGGTTCTGAAGGGAATGGGACAAACAGTTTTGATGGTATAAGTAAGTGTAATTGTTAATGGTATACAGAAGCTTGATTGAGAGTATGTGGAAGTGTAACTGAGGGTATGAACAGTGGACAAAGGAAAAAGGGTCAAAGAGAAAAGTGAGTTTATCTGCACTGGCATGAGAGCAGCCCCCCCACACCGTTCCCCTGCGAGCAGAACTCTCGGAGTGAGAGTGCCGGAGTCAGAGACTGCTGTTGTAAACAGCGTTACTTGCGAATGGGGGGAGGTGGAGATGATGGGGCACTGGCAGTGAGAATAGCCTTCATGTGCAGAGATCTAGGAAACCCAAAATTCCAGTGTTAGCACTGGAAACCTCTGGAGAGGAGGAGGTGAAACTGAAATGTAATGTTAGTACTTTATGGAATGATGAGAGTTTGGAAAGTGAACAGTTTGAGGACGCACGCTGAGGAAGGCAAAGATGAGCAAGGTGTAACAGGGTTGTCCGAACCAAAGAGGGTGAGCAATATGAAGAAAAAAGACTAATTGAGAAACAGGTTGTAAGGAAATTGGGAATAGCAACAGCTGTTACTGTTGCGCTGCTAGAGTAGAGCCTTAGGACCCAGAGGTCCCCTTAGAGAGAGGTAAAGGGAGGGGCCTGGAAGAACCCATGGAGGGTTCCACCCCTGCTGGACTGAAAGCAGTATGCAAACTGCAGGGAAATGAGACATTGGTGGAGAAATCCAACCGTCTCTTATTGCAAAAAGCTGAATGATGGGAACCTGGGAAGTTATTCCTAGCAAATCCACTGGTTAAATTGCAGCTAGGAGAGCAGGATAAAGAGGTTTATTTTCTGGTGGGTACGGGTGCCTCTTACCACCCATAGATGATTTTGCAACAGTAGTAGAAGCTACTGCCCAACAAGAAAAAGCTTACCTTTTGGGATCAACTAAATACGGGCTGAGAAAATAAGTAGGAATACATAAATTCTTGTACATGCCACGTTGTCCAAAACTGTTACTCTGGCAAGACTTATTAGAACAAATGGATGCAGAGATTCAATTCAATAAAACTGGAGCTAAGGGTCAAACAATATTGACTGATTGAAAATTGTAAGTCTGGCTTTAACACAAACTGGGAAAAACAATGGTGTACCCCCAGAAGTTACAGATATCTTAAATAAAGTATGCTTAGGAGTGTGGGTACCAGGGATGCCTGGTAGAGACAAAATGCAGCCCCAAGTTAAAAGCAAGAGCTAGGGCTAGCCCAGTCAGGGTAAAGCAGTGCCCTTTGAGGATATGCAACTGTAGAAGGGTAAAAGAAAAATAGATAACTTTTGGATTTTGGATTACTAATTGAATGTGAATCCAAATACAATACTCCAATCTTGCTGATGAAAAATTGGATAGCAAGTGCTATAGTTTAGTACAAGATTGGAGGGCAAGTAATAGAATTGTTGAATGTATACACTCCGTGGTGGCAAATCCATACACTTTAGTAACCAAGTTAGGGAATGAGTAGGTGGAGTTTACCTTCTGGATTTGAAGGATGCCTTTTCTGCCTAGTTTGGCCAAAGGAAGCCTAAGGTTATTTGCCATTGAATAGGAGAGCCCCAGTTAGGGACAAAAAAGACTCAGTTAACCTGGACAGTGTTACCCAGGGTTGTGAGAACAGTCCAGTGATTTTTGAGAACTGCTCAACTCGTGAGCCTGAGATTTGGGTTCCTCCATCCCACAGTGGAACTTTACTGCAGCATGTGGATGCCACAGAAACAAAGAGGACTGTGTGCAATGGACTGTGAGTGTGCTGAATTTCTTTGTTTAAATGATTATCAAGTTTCTCAACAGAAGGCACAAATAACTCAACGGCACGTGACGTATATGGGATAGGAGATTACAGCTGGACTTTGAACCTTAAGGACTGCCAGGAAAGAAGCCATCTGTCAAACCCCTGAGCCACAATGTGCCAAGGAACTCCATACATTCTCAGGAATGACAGGAGGGTGCCAACTGTGGATACACAGCTACGGACTCTTGGTAAAGCCTCTTCATGAAGTAAGTAAGAGATGGCCAGAGCGGTTGAGGGCGGTGGCTGCATCAGTGTTCAATATTCAAGAACCTGGTAAATTTATGCTAGGCCAAAGAATAACAGTTTTAATATCTGATACAGTGTCTACTGTATTGGAGGTAAAAGGGGGCCAGAGGTTCCTGAAATACCAGGCCATCCTGGTACAGCAGGATGATGCAGAAATAACTGGAACTAATATTGTCAACCCAGCATCTTTCCTTAGCGGAACTCCTGGAGAACCAGTATTTAATGACTGCTTTGAAACAACTGTGGCTACGGACTGTTGCCAGTTGGACCTGAAAGACGAATCCTTAGAAGATGCAGAAGACACCTGGGTTACTGATGGAAGCAGTTTTGTGAGACAAGGAAACCGTAAGGCAGGATATGCAGTAACTGCTACTGACAAGGTAATCGAAGCACAACCATTACCTGTGGGGACTTTCTCTCAGAAGGCTGAAATAACTGCCTTGACAAGAGCCTGAAATATATGGACAGAGGCTAATTATGTATTTGGGATGCTACACACTCATAGCACCATCTGAAAAGAGCAAGGAATGCTCACACACAAGGAAAAACAGCATAATGTAAATTAACCAAAGAGCGTGGCTATTATACATTGTAAAGAACATCAGAAAGGTAACACTGTACAGGAAACTGGAGATAAGATGGTGGATCAGGTGGCAGAACAGGTAGTTGAAGAAGGCTTTAATTCCAGACGGTAAACTTAAAATTTCTGAACCTGAGTCAAAACCTGTAAAATATTTTAAAGAGGATAGCAATCTAATTAATGATTTAGAAGGAAGAGAGCAGGCTGACAGATGGACATGTTGTTTTGCCCTTTGGTATTCTGTGGAAATTGGTTCTAAGGGAGGATAAGAAAATGTATTGGGCAAACAGACATTACAAAGTACAATCCTAGTACCAGGAAAGGGGTTCAAGTGGGCCTATTGGGAAAGAGAAACTTCCAGGGCAACAGTGACAAATTGATTTCTCGAAACTCCCAAGAAAAGGGGGGCATCGCTGTATGTTGGTACTAACTGATACCTTTTTGGGATGGCCAGAGGTATTTCCCTGTAGGACTAATAGGGCTCGGGAAGTAATGAAAATGCTGTTACATGCTGTTAATTCCAAGGTTCGGGGTTCCTGTAGCAATCTCATCAGATCGAGGCCCACATTTTTGCCAAGGTGGTCCAACAAAGAAGCACATTACTGGGAATTGACTGGCAATTGCACACACCTTATAGAGCGCAGTCAAGCGGACAGGTGGAAAAAATGAATCACCGGATCAAATTACAGATAGTGAAACTTGGCCAAGAGGCTGGGATTCACTGGCCACCAGCACTGCCTTTGGCATTTCTGAGAATTCAGACTAAACCCCGAACCAAGGAAGGATTAAGCCCACCTGAGATTCTTTATGGGCGACCTTATACTGTACAAAAGGAAATCTCTATGCAGGTGGGGGATAAGGTGTTGAGTGAATATATGGTCAGCTTGGCGAAGCAATTAAAGAAAATTGAAGAAACAGTATTTGGTGCCAGGGCACGAGGCCTAGATGGTCCAGTGCATGATGTATTGCCAGGCGAGTATGTTTATGTTAAATCTCTCTCAGATTCACCTCTGGAACCAAAGTGGGAAGGACCCTACCAAATTCTCCTGACCACCCATACCACTGCCAAGGTAGAGGGACTTACACTGTGGATACGTCATACCTGCCTGAAGAAAGCACCAGGACCACAGTGAACAGCAGAAGAGAGCAGACCACTGAGAATCAGGATCCAAAAGCATGTATAGGATCTTGCTAATAGTCAGTATGATTGGAGCAGTAGTCACAGCTTGGCAAGAGAATAGCTACTTAAAAATAACTGATAAAATTGGCCAGGCTCTCAACAAATCTTGTTGGATATGCACTGCCTTCCCCAGAGGGGAGGGAAAAGTGCCTGTTTATGGGATAGTGGCACTAAATTGGACCATTCCAGATTGGGTAGAGCACGGAAAGTGTAAGTTTGGGATAGAAGACAAGTCACAAAAGGGACCTAAATTTGATTTACTAGTTATAAACTTTACTAGATCTATCTTTGTACACAGAAAAACTGATGGTAAAGGTGGGGTGGGGGTTGGATGACGGAACTTGACAGGCATAGGGTGTAGTTGGGAATATGGAAATTCTGGGGCAGTATCAGGGATCAGTGAAGCTGGAAGGTGGAACCAAGGTGGGGGGTGTGATCCTAGGATCGATAAGGAGTCACACTGGGTCTCAGGTAAGAACATACTCGGAATTGTAGAGATGGGAGCATCACTCACTCATCAGGAAAATATGGCCAGGCCATGTAAGTTATCTCATGGATACTGGTGGCTACCTGGAGACGGCCAGGCATGAAAGGCATTACCTTTAAATTGGACAGGGACTTGTACTACAGAATACTTAATACCCCAGACCACAGTGCATGAGGAAATCCCTTGTGGACTCCTGAGGACCCCTTGAATTAGAACTAAGCGTACATACAACCCCCTAGCTATATATAACAAGGGATACCACAGCTTTCTGAGAGCCCTTATCCCGGCTCTAGGAGTTACCCAGCTAGACAAAGCTATAGTAAATATCTCTGCAACTCTGGAAACCGTGGAGAATGCCACAACAGATGCATTATGGGCAATCCAAGAAGAGGTATCCTCCTTATCCAAAGTAGTACTCCAAAACAGGATGGCATTAGACCTATTAACAGCCAAGGAAGGAGGGGTATGTACAATAATAAATCAGAGTTGCTGTGCTTACATCAATAAGGATTTAAGAACTGAAACAGATTTAAGGAAAATTTGAAAACAGACGAAAGTCCTACATAGGACAAGTCAGGATGACACCAACTGGAAGGAAGATTTATGGAACTTGCTTACTAGCTGGCTACCAAATCTAGGATGGTAAAGCAGCTCTTCCTAGTTTGTATCATCTTAGTACTGATTGTTGGTTTTGCCTGTGTGATGATAAAGTGCTCCGCCTGCCTGTGCCGAAATACGAGAAAAGAATTCGAGATATGGAAGAAACATGAGCTAAGGCAAAAGGTGGAAAGTGGGACCTATTTTGGGACACATAGAACAGATTAGAGAATCTAGCAGGTAGAAGTCCTGCTAGATTATAGAAAAGGGGAAATTGAAGGGCAAAATCAGGTCCCCGCAGTATAGAAAGAAGGGCTTCATAGCAAGAAAAGAGAAAGCAGCTTCACAAGATAGACATAAGGGGCAAATAGAGATAGTTTAGGTAGAGAGTATTAGAAAACAAGGGATTCCAAGCACTTTCACAGGCGCTAGGTCCGGAATAACAAGGAGAATGAAGGCCATAAAGATAAGGACTGGAGAACAGCTCAAAAACATTTGGCAGGGAGGTGATTAGATGTCTGAAGTGCAAGCTGAAACCGGTTCGGGGAATGCTCCCCTTTGGGGTCACAAGTTTGAAGTGAGGAAGACTACCAGCCTTTGCGAGGAAAACTATGAGCCTTCGTGAGGAAGACTACGAGCCTTCATCATCACGACCTACCACGCACGCGCAAGGGGGGGAGGGACTGTATGCTAATGGGCTCTCAGGAATGTAGTGAATATGTATCTGAACTCCTGTCAACTACTGATTATGTATTAGTTTGACCTATATCTATAGCACGATTTCTTGGGACAGTGTGCAAGTTAGGTGGAGCAATCCCCCTTGCACCAGGGTGTACACACGTCACCAATAAACACATACCTGCTCTATATCCTTACTGGCTATAGGGTCTGACTTCCACACATCAATCCTTCCTCCTTGGGAGTCAGCCCTTAAATGGGGTCTAGGAGGGGTGGAGCCAGGATCCACCCCTTCTGGTCACTCAGGTGAAATTGTGTTCACCTGTGCCCCTGCAGCTGACTCAGCACTCGCCTCAGGTGGTCAATCAGAGGTTCAGGCTGTGATTCAACAGTTCCCATACAGTATCTGACATGGAAGTGCATATGAAGGAAAGGTATGTCATTGATTTTCTCCACGTGGAAAAAATTGCACCTGCTGACATTCATTGATGCTTACTGAACTTTTATGGAGACCAAAGAGTAGATGTGAGCTGTGTTATCAATGTTGTTTTTCTCCTAAAGCCAAAACACAGCATCATACCAGATACTATGGAGTAAAAATCAACTCTGTCTCAGTTGTAACCAGGACAATATCCACCCCTTATTCCATATCGTTTACATCACACTCAGGTCCCACATGCTTATGAAGTTGTTTTGGAAATGAGTCCCATTGTCTGACTCAATTCTTTCTGGGGCACTATGTCACCATAAGACTTGCTTTTCAAGGCCCAGGATAGCATCTCAGGCAGTGACGTGGTATAGTTTTCCAGCCATCTGGTGTTTGCTTCTGCCACTGTAAGTGCATGGTGCTTGCCATGGCAAGTTTGTGGCAATGTTGAGATAATCAACCTGCTAGGTTTATATTTATATTTCAGCCACTGACCTCCATACCAGATGGGCTTTATCCATTTGGCTTGCTTAATTGCAGCACATTCCACGTTCATGGGTAGTGTGTGCAGTAACATCCACCCCTCCCTCAATCCCAAGCCCATCTATACATTGCATCTATTCCTTGAAGGCCTGAGGTGTCACGAACCCACCGAACAACAAATAATACATCCTTATATTGTTAATGCAGACCTATGTGAACCACAGTTGTGGTTTAAGCCAGCAGGCAGTGAAGTACTATGCAGCCTTTTACTCACTCCTCCCTCACCCAGGGGGATGGAGGAGATAATCTGGGGGGGGGGGGAGGGGGGGAGTAGAACTTGTAGGTTGAGATGAAAACTATATACTAAGACAGAAAAGGGAGAAATAATAGTAATGATAATAATATGTGTACATTTACAGAACAAGTCATGCACAATGCTCATCACTGATCAACCAATGTCCAGCCAGTCCCCAAGCAGCAGCTACACACCCTGGCCAACTCCCCTGAGTTCTTACACTTTTTTTGTATGATGTCATACAGTATGGAACATCACTTAAACCCATTTAGGTCAGTTCTCCTGGTTCTGTCTCCTCCCACCTCTTTGTGCACACCCAGACCCCTCACTGGCAAGAGAGTAAGAGACGGTGAAGCCCATTTGGCTCTGTGCAGCACTGCTCAGCAACAAATAAAACATCTCTATGTTATCAACATTGTTATTCTCCAAAAACATAGCATCATACCAGTCACAATGAAGAAAATCAATTCTGTCCCAGCTGAAACCAGGACAACAACTTCATTCCTAGCAGCTTAATCCACCTGCTGTTTGTTTTGATGTCCTTTGGTGGCACAACTTTTGGGTACGTGGGCATCTACATAACATGCTTTTATAACCACGTTGTCTACCCAGGCAGCAATATCTTTCCACAATGCAGCGGTCCAGATGAATTTGCCTCTGTGCTGCCAGCTGTTCTGCTCCCATTGCTGTAACCACACTCATAGGTCATTTGACACCATCTAAGAGCCAGTATAGAAGAAGAGTACTGGCCACTTTTCTCGTTCAGCAATGCCTAAAGCCAGCTGGATGGCCTTCACTTCTGCAAATTGGCCCGATTCACTTTTTCCTTCAGCATTTTCTGCAACTTGTCATATATGGCTCCATACAGCAGCCTTCCACTTCTGACACTTTCCCACACTACGATAGGACCTATCAGCGAACAAGGCATACTGCTTCTCACTTTCTGATAGTTCATTATACAGTGGAGCCTCTTCAGCACACCTTCAGGTCACTCCATAACAACTTCAAGATGCCTTGGTGACTGGAATTTGCTTTTCAAGCTTGTTGTGTGATCAGTGCAAGCCACTCACTCCACATACCATCAGTTGCATGATGTGTAGAGGGGATCCTCCCTTTGAACATCCAGCCCAGCACAGGCAGTTGGGGTGTCAAGAGGAGCCATGCTTCAGTACCAACCACTTCCGATGCAGCTTTGAACACCTTCATATATAGACAATACTTCTTTTTCAGTTGGGAGTATAGCAGGCCTCGGATCCTCTGTATCCCTGTTTCCAAAACCCTAGGGGTTGACCTCAAGTCTTCCCCTGGGGCTTTCTGCCAGAGGCTACAGGTGAGGCCATTCTCCCTGACTGCTGTGTAGAGCACATTCTTTACATCTTGTCCTACCTAGACTAGCCTGAGTTCATGTGGTAGCCCTATCTCCTATTTAATTTGTTCAAAATCTTGTTTTTGCTGAGGACCCCATGTAAAATTGTTCTTCTGGGTCACTTGACAGAAAGGGTTTGCAATCAGATTGTAATCCAGAATATGCATCCTCCAGAAACCCACACCACCTAAGAAACCTTGTCTTTCCTTTTTGCTAACAATGGAGACATGGCAGTTCTTTTGTTGATCACATCCATAGGGATCTGACGATGTCTACCTTGACATTTCATTCCTAAGAATGAGATTTCCTGTACAGGTCCCTTGACCATACTTTGTTTTATGGCAAAGTTAGCTTTCAAAAGGGTATAGATTATTCTCTTCCCTTTCTCAAGAACTTCCTCTGCTATGTTGCCCCACACAATGATGTCATCAATGTATTGCAGGTGTTCAACAGCTTCCCTCTGTTCCAATGCAGTCTGATTACTCCTTGGCTCTCCAGTTGATCAATAAGCTTATGAATGGGTATCCACGCATCTCAGTTGCTGTGATATTGCTGCAGGTGCACCATTGTGACAGTTCCTGCTGTTTTTTGACTCACTGCACCCCCAAAATGGAAGGCTCCTCTGAGAGACCAGGCAATGTAGATGGCTTTTTAATATCCTCCATCTCAAAGACAGCTACAACAAAAATCTACTGATACCCTTTCGGTCACTGAAGTACCCTCTCCTGAGGTAATCTATACCAAGGTTGCATGAAGCCTCTGGGCCAGTCGCAATATGGTGTTTTTGCCACTCATTCCCAGTTAGGCTTACTTCAGCCTCCAACACAGTCAGATCTTGGGATCTCCCTGTCACTCCAGAAATATAGATGAGTTCTGCCCCTTTATAACTTGATGGCATTAGGGTACACTGTGCACTAGTGTCCACTAGAGCCTTATATTCCTGTGGTTCTGATGTGCTAGACCATCAAATCTACACAGTCCAATAAACTCAGTTTATTCCTCCACCTGGATGGAGGCAGGGCCCCTCTAGTCCTGTTTATTTTCCTCGTTACTCATGAATGTGAACCAAAGTTCGTTATCCAACTCAGAAATAAGAACAGACCCTCTATTCTGTTTAGAGAGCTGCACACTGAAAACTAGAGTGGCCATTTTCCTATAAGAGACTCCTTTTGTGATTGTTTTCCCTTTCAACTCCTGTACCTGTATCGCTATTATCAAATTGGCTTTTCCATCCCACTTCCTCATAACCACCCCACAGTCACACAGGTAAAGCCACAGGGTGGCACATGGTATGTGCCCACTATATCCTCTCTCCAACAGAATAACACTTACTAAGCCAGTTGCTGAGGTACCAGTCCATACAGGTGAGAAATAAAGATACAGTCCCATCAAATTGTTGGACCTTTCAGGAAAAATTCTCCACAGTCGAGACAAAGGCCTGTAGGGGGGAAGAGAGACTTTCTTCATATTGTTGGAGTTAGTCAGAAAATTCATCCACACTTTGTTCCTCTCTGTGTTTCCAGGCCATTACTGCCAATGAGCTGGCATATGAAAATAGTGAATTCCATAAAAACTTCTGCCACATAGATCGTGTGCTCTTGACGCTATCTGGATTCTAGGGTGATTGATTGTTGTCCAGGTCAGTATAAACAACCTCCAGTACAGCTAATTCCCTCAGATACTGGATACTATACTTCATGGTGATCCACTTACCTGTCTGACAGGTAACATCTTCCTTGTCAGGATACCTTTCCTTCACAGCTGACAGGAGTTATGTCCAGAGGGGGAGAGATTTTCAATTTTTTGCAATTGCTTTGTCAGTGTCCCCTTACCTAGAGAGGGGATCCTAGCTGCCTGGCCTCCATACCCACTAAATCCAGGCTATCAGCCCTGTTATCCCAGCATCACAACAGTTAGGTGCTCACCTGAAAGATGGCTGAAATCTTTTCACATATCTCACAGCTCACCTAGGGATAAGCATCAGGTGGTTACTAACTCGTTTATAATCTCTGCCAGTTCCTCCCATTCTCATGATGGCCATGGTTTGGAGTAGCTTTACTCATAATCTTCTTCCTGCCCAGTAGCAGTTTCTTCCCTTACTTAAAGGAGCCGATTTTCACATCCATTGTTTTTGCTTATGAATGGGAGCAACGAATAATTGCACAGGTTGGTTCTCTGGTTCAGCCACAGCACCTGTGGCAGTGGTTAGGTCAGATCCAGAGGCATTGTCTTCCTAGTGAGAGTACTGAATAGTGTTTTATAGGTGCAAGCCAGACCCCATCATGGTGAGCTCTAACTCTTTGATATTGCCATGATCAGGGTACACCATTTTAAAAACAGTCAGCTTCTTAGGATTCTGCAATTGTTCAGGTGTGAATTCCAGATAATAGTGATAGATGTCTGCCCATATATTACCCCACACAGTCATCCTGCCTCAGAGTAGATCTCTGGGTGATGTTTTTGAATAGTTTCTTAACCATAAATAAAACCAGAAACACATGCAGAAAACATAACAAGATTGTGCTAGTCTGAACATCCCAGGTATATTTAAAGCTTTTCAGAACCATTTTAACCTGCCTGGAGCAAAGAGTATACATGTTAAAAATTTCCACAGTAAGGTTCCTGAAGTGTGAGAATTATGGCACTATTGAGCGTAAATACCAAATTAAATTTACGGTCAGTGCAACATGAGCATATGATATATACAAACTGGCAAAACTATAAAGAAGCCTAGGTCAGCCGTCAGAAGTGATAAACAATGCAACTGGAGTTAAGAAAAACAACTTTGAAAGTAAATAAAACCACACTGTGAACAAAAAGATGAGCATTGTAATCAGCAGCTATTAAGCTACTATAACATTTACAACAATTTTGTTTTAACATGTTTCAGTCAGATCCATTGTTATCTCACCCTTCTAGTCTCACATTGGGTGCCAAAAGGACTGTTGAGGTTTAACCTGACAAGCAGCTAAACACTACATAGCCTGTCACTCACTCCCCCACCTCTCCTCCCAGTGGAATGGGCAAGACAATCAGGAAGAAAAAAAAAAAAAGCAGAACTCAAAGGTTGAGATAAAAACTATTTACTAAGACAGAAAAAGAAGAGAGAAATAACAGTAATGATAACAATAGGCAAGGGCTGCTCCTACATATAATAGAATCATAAAATAGTTTGAGTTGGAAGGGACCCTTAAAGGTCACCTAGACCAACTCCCCTGCAATGAACAGAGACATCCACAGCTAGAGATCAGGTCGCTCAGAGCCTGGTCCAGCCTGACCTCAAATATCTCCAGGGATGGAGCTTCCACCACATCACTTGGCAACCTGTTCCAGTGCTTTACCACACTCACTGTAAAAGACTTTTTCCTTATATCTAACCTAAATCTCTCCTCTTTCAGTTTGAAACCATTTCTTTGTCCAATCACCACAGATCCTGCTAAAGAGTCTGTCCCCTTCTTTCTTGTAGCTCCCCTTTAGATACTGAAAGGTCACTAACAGGTCACCTTGAAACCTCTTCTCCAGGCTGAACAGCTCCAGCTCTCCCAGCCTGTCCTCACAGGGGAAGTGTTCCATCCCTTGAATAATTTTTGTGGCCCTCCTCTGGATGCACTCCAACAGGTCCATGTCTCTCCTGTACTGAGGTCTCCACATCTGGACACAGTACTCCAAGTGAAGCCTCAAGGCAGAGTAGAGGGGCAGGATCACCTCCCTCAACATGCTGGCTATGCTTTTGATGCAGCCCAGGATACAGTTGGCTTTCTGGGCTGTAAGTGCATATTGTTGGCTCATGTCCAGCTTGCCATCCACCAGTACCTCCAAGTCCTTTTTGGTAGGGCTATGCTCTATCCTTTCATCCCCCAGCTTGTATCAGTAGCAAGGGTTACCTTGACCCAGGTGCAAGACCTTGCACTTGGATTTGTTAAACCTCATGAGGTTCTCCTGGGCCCACTGCTCAAGCCTGTCTAGGTCCCTCTAGATGGCATCCCATCCTTCAGGCGTGTCCACTACACCACACAGCTTGGTGTCATCTACAAACTCACTCAGGGTACACTCAACCCCACTGTCAATGTCATTGATGAAGATATTAAAGAGTATCCATCCTAGCACTGATCCCTGAGGGACACCACTCATCACTGATCTCCATCTAGACATGGAACCATTGATCACCACTCTCTGGGTTTGATCCCACATCCTATTCCTCATCTATCAGACATTCCATTCATCAAATCTTTCCAATTTGGAGAGAAGAATGTTGTGGGGAACTGTGTGAAAGGCCTTACTGAAGTCTAGATAGATGACAACAGTGGCTCTTCCCTTGCCCATTGAAGCAGTTATGCCATCATAGAAGGCCACTAGGTTGGTCAGGCAGGACTTGCCCTTGGTAAAGCTGTGCTGGTCCTCCTGTATCACCTCCCTCTTTTTCATGTGCCATAGCATAGCTTCCAGGAGGATCTGCTCCTGGATTTTTTCCAGAAACAGAGGTGATACTGACAGGTCAGTAGATCCCTGAGACATTCTTTTTACCCTTCTTAAAAATGAGTGTGATGTTGCCTTTTTTCCCAGTCACCAGGGACTTCACCTGACTGCCACAACTTTTCAAACATCATTAAGAGTGACTTGGCGACTACATCAGCCAATTCTCTCAGGTCATGAACCTGATCTTCGCTCACAACAGAAGAGACACTGCTTCCCCAATCCCATACTTCTGAACCATTCATTTGATGGCTGTGTGATGAGCAGTTATCAAAGAAGACTGAGGCAAAAAAAAAGTTGAGTACCTCAGCCTTCTCCTTGTCTGTTGTTACCAGCTTGCCTGTGTCACTCACTGGGGGGGTACACCATCTTGGCCTTTCCTTTTCTGTTTGAGGTACCTATAAAAGCCTTTCTTGTTCTTCTTGGCACCTCTTGCCAAGTTTTGTTCGAGTTGGGCCTTGGCTTTCCCCCATCCCTACACAGCCCAGCAGTTTCCTTGTACTCTTCCCACGGTACATACCTGTCCCTGCTTCCACTGCCTGTGCATTTTCTTCTTGCTCTCCAGTTTAACCAGCAAGTCCCAGTTCAGCCATGCTGGTCTCCTGTATGATAACACTATTTGACAGAGCAAATTCTCAGCTACAAAACATTATTTTCCAACATCATCACCACCATTAGCTATGCATTTTTGCTAGAGATAAACAAGACCCTGCATGTTGCAGTCATAAAAATAAACATGGCTGTCTGGAATGTCACTTGTCTTCACGTCACTGTTGCCACTGCTGAAACACACCACCCACTGCCTCACTGTGAGTGTGTATATATATATTTATAAAACAAGTGATAAACAACACAATTACTCACCACCTGATGCCCAGCCAGTCCCCAAGCAACAGCTGCCCGCCCCCCCTAACCCCCCCCAACTCCCCTCAGTTTCATCATTTTTTTCCCACATGATATCATACGGTATGGAATATCCCTTTGGCCAGTTTAAGTCAGCTGTCTTGGTTATGTCCCCTCTCAAATCATTGTGCTCCCCCAGCACCCTTGCTGGCAGGGCAGCACAAGCTGAAAATGTGTTGGTTCTGTGCAGCACTGCTCAGAAACAACTATAAAATTACCAAGTTATAAGCTTTGTTTTTTTCCTAAAGCCAAAACATAGCATCATACCAGACACTATGAAGAAAATCAACTCTATCTCAGCTGAAATCAGGACAGATATTTGTGGAGTAATCCATACATGAAGAAAATAAGATGTCCGTAGCAATTATTGTCAGAGAAATTCACTTTCAGAAAAAAAAAAAAAAAAGTCTATTTCCATACAGAACATGAAGCATGTAAAATATAGAAACAATAACAAAAAAAGATTTCCTATAAGCCTTTCTTTTCAGCAGAACTCATTTAATTTAAAAACAATGCGTATAAGCCCAAGGAATACAAAAACACTGATCTGCAGTCTACATACTAAAAACCAACATTTACTTTGTAACTCTAATACTAATCCAGCTTGGTTTAGAGCACTGGAAGATCTCTCTCTACAAAGAAAGAACATTCTGTCATGGTTTTCTAATTTTTGGTTATCGGTATTACACATCATAACATCATGTCGTGCACTGGGAGTTAAAGAGTTAACGCTCCAATGGTCCTGGGTCCCCCCACCACGCTAGTCGAGGAAACCGGTCGAACCAGGTCGAACCATTCCGTAAACAGTTGACATTCTTGGTGGAGAATGCGGGGAATGGTATGTTTCTGTGGATTAGATGGCCTGGCACATCAGAACCACAGAAATATAAGGCACTGGTGGACACTGCTGCACAGTGTACTCTGATGCCCTCGAGTCATGAAGGAACAGAATCAAGTCATATTTCTAGGGTGACTGGGGGTTCCCAAGAGTTCAGTATGTTGGAGGCTGAAATAAGCCTCACTGGGAAAGACTGACTAAAGCATACTATTGTGACTGGCCCAGGGGCTCCATGCATACTGGGTATTGATTACCCCAGAAGGGGATATTTTAAGGATCCCAAGGGGTATCAATGGGCTTTTGGAATAGCTGCTTTAGACACAGTAGGTGTTAAGCAGCTGTTGGTTTTGCATGGCCAGTCAGAAGATCCGTCTGTTATGGGGTTGCTATGAGTGCAAAAGCAACAGGTACTGATTGCTAAAAAAGTGGTGCACAGATGGCAGTAACATATCAACAGGGATTCCTTGCTCTGCGTTATAAGTTGATTCATCGACTAGAGAGTCAGGGAGTGATCAGCAAAACTCACTCATCTTTTAATCGTCCCATATGGCTAGTGTGTAAAGCCAGTGCAGAATGGAGGCTGACGGTAGACTACCGTGGCCTGAATGAATTTACACCCCCACTGAGTGCCGCTGTACCGGACATGTTAGAACTCCAATATGAATTGGAGTCAAAAGCAGCCAAGTGGTATGCCACCACTGACATTGCTAATGCCTTCTTCTCCATTCCATTGGCCACAGAATGTAGGCCACAGTTTGCTTTCACCTGGAGGGGTGTTCAGTGTACTTGGAACCTTCTGCCCCAGGGATGTAAACACAGCCCAACCATTTGCCACAGGTTGATCTAAATTGCACTGAAACAGGGTGGTGCTTCTGAGCACCTGCAGTATATTGATGATATTGTTGTGTGAGGCAACACAGCAGGGGTACTCTTAAAGAAATGAAAGAGAATAATCCAGATCCTCCTGTGAGCTGGTTTCGCTATTAAGCGAAACAAAGTGGAAAGGATCTGCAAAGGAAATTCAGTTCTTAAGCATAAAGAGGCAAGATGGACGTTGTCACGTACCAGAGGACGTGATCAACAAAATTGCTGCTATGCCTCCACCCACTAGCAAGAAAGAGACATAATCTTTTCTGGGTGTACTGGGCTTTTGGAGAATGCATGATCCAGGAGCACCTCTCCTATGAGGAAAGGCTAAGGGAACTGGGATTGTTTAGCTTGGAGAAGAGAAGGCTCTGGGGAGACCTCATTGCGGCCCTTCCAGTACTTGAAGGGAGCATATAAACAGGAGGGAGAATGGCTGTTTACGAGGGTGGATAGTGATAGGACAAGGGGGAATGGTTTTAAACTGAGACAGGGGAGGTTTAGGTTGAATATTGGGATGAAGTTTTTCACACAGAGGGTGGTGACACACTGGAACAGGTTGCCCAAAAAGGTTGTGGATGTCCCATCCTAGGAGGCATTCAAGGCCAGGCTGGATGTGGCTCTGGGCAGCCTGGTCTAGTGGTTGGTGACCCTGCACGTAGCAGGGGGGTTGAAACTAGATGATCATTGTGGTCCTTTTCAACCCAGACCATTCTATGATTCTATGAAACTACAGCCCCATAGTAAACCCCCTTTATCAGGTGACATGGAAGAAGAAAAATTTTATGTGGGGCCCTGAGAAGCAGCAGGCTTTTGAGCAAATTAAAAAGGAGATAACCCATGCCACGGCCCTGGGGCCTGTATAGATGGGACAGGATGTAAAGAACATCCTCCATACTGCTGCTGAGCAGAAAGGTCCCACTTGGAGTTTGTGGCAAAGAGCCTCAGGAGAGACCCGAGGCCGACCCCTTGGATTCTTGAGTGGAGCGTACAGGGGCTCCAAAGAGTGCTACACTCCAAATGAAAATGAGATCTTAGACGCATATGAGAGGGATCGGGCTGCTTCCTAAGTAATAGGTGCTGAAACCCAGCTCCCTCTAGCACCCTGACTGCCACTGCTGAACTGGATTTTTAAGGGAAAGGTTCCCTCCACCCATCATGCTACTGATGCCACTTGAAGTAAGTGGATTGTGTTGATTATGCAACAAGCTCGGATGGGGAACCTCAGTCATCCAGGAATCCTAGAGGTGATTATGGACTGGCCCTCCTGAAGGCAAAAAGCTTGGAACATCACCACCAGAAGGATTGTGTGCTAAAGGAGCCCCACCATACAATGAATTACCAGAAAATGAAAAGAAATTTGCCCTGTTCACAGATGGATCATGTTGTATTGTGGGGAAGCATCGCAGATGGAAAGCTGCTGTGTGGAGCCCTACATGACAAATTGCAGAGGCCATGGAAGGAAAAGGACAATCAAGTCAATTTGCAGAGGTAAAGGCTGTCCAACTGGCCTTAGATGTTGCTGAACGGGAGAGGTGGCCAATGCTTTATCTTTATACTGACTCATGGATGGTGGCAAATACCTTATGGGGGTGGTTACAGCAGTGGGAACAAAACAACTGGCAACAAAGGGGTAAACCTATTTGGGCTACTGAACTACATTGTTCATTGCTGCTCAAATAAAGAATATGGTTGTAAAGGTGTATCATGTAGATGCTCATGTGCCCAAGTGTCAGGCTACTGAAGAAAAACAAAATAACTGCCAGGTAGATCGAGCTGCCAGAATTAAGGTGGCTCAAATAGACTTGGACTGGCAAAGCAAGGGTGAATTATTTCTATCTCGGTGGGCCCATGAAACCTCTGGCCATCAAGGAAGAGATGCAACATACAAATGGGCTAGAGACCGAGGGGTAGGCTTAACTATGGACACTATTGCACAGGTTATTCATGACTGTGACACATGCGCCAGAACTAAACAAGCCAAGAAGATGAAACCTCTCTGGGGGGAAGGGCGATGGCAAAAGCATAAATATGGGGAGACGTGGCAGGTTGATTATATCACATTGCCACGATCTCACAATGGTAAGTGTTATGTGCTCACCATGGTGGAGGCAACCACTGGGTGGCTTGAAACATATTCAGTACCCCATAATTCCACCCGAAGCACCATATTAGGTCTCGAGAAACAAGTTCTATGGCAATATGGCACTCCAGAAAGAATTGGGTCAGATAATGGGACTCATTTTAAAAATTGCCTTCTGAATACTTGGGCCAAAATCATGGCATTGAGAGGATTTATCATATCCCCTATCATGCACCAGCTTCTGGTAAAATCGAATGATACAATGTATTGTTAAAAACTGTGTTGAAAGCAATGGGTGTCCTAACATTTAAGCACTGGGAGAAGCATTTGGCAGAAGCTACCTGGTTGGTCAACACTCGAGGATCTATCAATTGTGATGGTCCTACCCAGTCCAGCTCCCTACGTTCTGTAGAGGGAGATGAGGTTCCTGTAGTACATGTAAAGAGTACGTTGGGAAAAGCAGTTTGGGTCTTTCCAGCTTGCAGAAAGGGCAAACCTCTCCGTGGAACTGTTTTTGCCCTGGGACCTGGGTCCACTAGGTGGGTGATGCAGAAAGATGGGGATGTTCAATGTGTACCACAAGGGAATTTGATGTTGGGGGAGTGCAGTCGGTAATTCCATGTATATATATGTGTGTATGCATGTGTTTAATGCTTGTTCATTATCATTTGTTTCTATACATTAAGCATGATGTAGTGATGTGGAATAAGGGATGGAATGTCATGGTTTTATGATTTTTGTTATCGGTATTCCACATCATAACATCATGTAGTGCACTGGGAGTTAAAGCTCCAATTCCCGGTACCTGTATCAGATGAGAAGAGCTACATCCCCCAGAGGACTGTTCACTTTTCTGTTACTGTTTCCACTCAGAGGGAAAGATAAAAACCGTTCATAGATCACTTGCCCTTCCCTCTTTTCTCTTCTGGTCAGCCTGGCTAGAAGTCTTGCTTCAGCATTAGAGAAAGGCCTTCGGGTTTCGGACTTTCCCTCTCATTGTATTTATTATCTTCAATTATAATTATATTGTATTATATTGTATTGTAGTGTGTTATCTTGCATTCCAATATCTTATTTAGTAAATTAGTTTGTTTCTCCTCAGATCATTGCTGCTGCTTTGATTTTAGGCCCATCTCTCTACCCTTTATCCCTTTGCCCTTTCTTTACCCTTTTCCCGAGGCATGGATCTGTGGGTCCCCCTGCCCCGCTAGTCACGGAACCTGGCCAAACCAGCCCGTAAACCATTGACATTCTTACATTTTTAGTTTAGTTCTATCTTTCTGAAGAACACTATTCTGATAACAAATTTAAGGTCAGGAGAAAAAAAAAAAAAAGGCTCTACCTAAATTACCAGATTTCTCAGAAATGACAATTTCTAAATTGAGTTTATTTCTTAAGTTTCCCCAGATTTAAGCTTAAAACCATCAAACTCCTTTTGAGATTACAACTACTAAGAACTTAACTGTAGCATTAACAGAAACATCTCCCCAAATGCTTGGTTCTTACAGACATGAGCCTGCTGCAAATTTAAATGAGTTGGCAGACTTCCCTCTTACAAACAACAAAGGCTCCTTGTGATTACTGAGGAACTGAACTGAGGTACTCAACTGTACCTCCCCAGTTACCATCACCTCCTCCGACTCCCCATCAGCACCAGCATACAGCCCACGTTAACAAACCCAGAGCTTCTTATTGCCTTCCTGATATCAGCATATCTCATTTGAGGGTGGCACCTCAGGTTTGGAGATAAGTCTATCAAAGTCTTTGCACAAAGAGCAATAGCTTATTGGAGGTTTCTTGTGTACACTAAGCTAGAATAGCACGTTTAAGATCGCACTTAAGACTAGTCATAGATTGAGCAAAGGAGAATCAGCACCATAAAACTTGATCATATCAACAAGTCCCTTTTACTAAAAATGCATATCCTTTAAGATGTGATCCAACATAAGGCAGCATGGTCATAAAATTCACAGAAAGAAAGCATTTGGTGTTTTTGCACCATGATATAGGTAAATTCACCCCACGATAAAATTATGATTACTTTTGTTCCTCATACATTTTATGAGCTCAGCATGCATAACTCAACCAAAGATGAATAAATGTTTTTCTTGTTTATCTAGTAGTGCATTTTCACTTCAGAATAAGCCATAACTCCTACTCAGTGTTGTCCACCACTATATATCTGTTTAGTGATACTTTAAGCTTGAACTAGTAGGCCTGTGTGGATTACAGCCCAAAGGTCTCAAACACAATGCATTTTTAATCAGCATATGGTTGAAGAGGTAACTGAGGCAGACACTGATGAGACAGAAGCACTAGCAGATGTGAAAAAAAAGAAATGAAAAAAAACAACAAACCTAAACACACACCTCCATCCCTAAACAATTCTCAACACCAAAGATCTCCATCCACAGCATTTCACCGTCCTTTGCTGCTCTGCACCAGTCTTGAATATCCTTTTGCCCAGGGAGGTGGCGGAGCCACTGACCCTGGTGGTGTTCAAGGAATGTTTAGACGCTGTGTTGAGGGACATGGTTAAGTGAGAACTATTGGTGATAGGTGGACAGTTGGACTGGATGATCTTATAAGTCTTTTCCAACCTTGGTGATTCTATGATTCTATGATTCTAACATTGTGCACAGCACCTGAATGCCAGACTAGCAATAATTGCAAGAATTCAATTCCATTTGGCTGCCTACAACACAACATCTTAACCTAAACTCACAGGCACTGTTGATGACTCAAATTATTTCACATTACTGTCTTGTTGAGATATTTGTTCAAGGTTGAAGTTCTGCTTTAAGTTCCAGATGTCCTGTTTATCTATGAAAAGCATACTGGGTGACAAAAACATATTTCATGACTTCAAGACATTCACAAATAAGAACAATAAGAACAGACATCCTTTAGATAGACTATAAATAGAAGCCAGTGCAAAGATGTAACACCATAATGGGATGGAAAGTACAGTGATAGTAGCAGGGTGGCAAAGCCATTGGCTGCAGCAAATGAGAACAAGCCCAAATGCAGCAGCTGTAGACACAGAAACAAAGGAAAAAGGCTGTTTAGCTACAGAAGGCCTCTGGTAGGCAGGGATCTTCAGAGAGATACCCTCACTTCTAGGCATCTATACCAGGCATCTTAAGGAATGGGATATTTCCCTTCCTAAACAGGACTCTTCTCTGGTGGAGCAACCATTGTCCCTTCACTGATATGTCACTGGGCCTAGAATCTTCTGGAGTACTTCTTTCAGTGGTGATGAAGACAGACTACTCCTCTGGCTGAGATAGGTGACCCATAGTGCCACTGTCTGTGCTTGGACCACCCATGCCTCAGGAAGGTGTGTCAGATCTTTCATCCACCCCTAAATTGGCAAGGTCATCTTAACTATAACTTCAGATGTTTGGGTTATTGGCTCTACCGCCCAAAATGCAGAATAGGCAGCCAATAACTGTTTTTCAGTCATGCTGTACCTCTCTTCTGCTTCATGCCAGCCCTGAGACCAGAACCCAACTGGGGTTCAAATGGAATTTTGGTGCTGCCATAGGCCCCAGCCGAACCCATCCTGAGTTAAATGGACATCAAGTTTGGCTGTAAGGGTGAGATTGAATATACCCAGTACCTGGGCCTGTTTAACAGCTAGTTTTGTTTGCTGGAAGGCCTCTTGTTCCATTCTCCCCCAGTCCCATTTTTGGCCTTTTGCTGTGAGCCAATACAAAGGCCTCAGCAGCTGCACTAAGTGGGGGATAAAGGAATGCCAGTACCCCAATATATCCAAGAATTCTTGCAGCTGCCTTGGCATGGTAGTGACCAGGTATGCGTGAACCTTGTCTATTATTGCACTGGGTAGTACTTTGGTCTTTCCTGACCAAACTACACCCAGGAATTTCACTGACAAGACTGGACAATAGGTTGGTGAATGCATGTACCCTTGAGGCAGGACCTGAGAAGCCCACTGCCTGCATCCCCATGTAAATGCAAACTAATCTTGTGATTCTTCAGCAATTAGAATACTGAAGAATGCATTTGCCAAGTCTAGAACACAATGGTAGGTTTCTATCTTCCTACTCAATGTATCCATCAGGGAGTCAATATTGGGTACAGCTGTATGAATGGGCAGCCTGACTATCTCTGTAATCCACTATCAATCTCCATGTGCTGTCTGACTTCCATGCTGGCCACATAGGGGAATTATATAGGCTTTGTGCAGGTCTTATGATCTCTACATTCTTTAGTTCCTGCACCATTCTGGGGATTTTCTCTTCCCCCCCCCCCCCCCCCATGAGTCTATACTGTTTAGTATTAAGTAACCCAGTGCAGATTTGGCAAGCAAATAGGCTCACATTTCACATGGCCTCTTAATATTGCCTGCACCACCTGGATACTAATACATCTCTCTCTCTCTGTCTGAACTCTCCTACAGTTGTCTGGAGAGTCAGACCCCGTACTCTATCTGTGCCTAATGTATACTCCAGGACTGGGGCAACAGACACCTTATACTCCCAGGGTGGGAGATGCCCAACCTCAACCATGTCTGGATTACAGGGATGGTCTGTGCCCCAAACCCACTAATTATCACTCTATCTCCCTGGAATTTGGTTGGATCACCATAAAGAATTGACATTTCTGCACCTGTGTCAATTAGTGCCATAACCAGCAATATGTTCTTTTGGGACCAAAAAAAAAAAAAAAATCAATTCAACATAGGGCCTTTGGTCCCAACTGGGGGCTCTAGGTGCAGGGGGGCTGGCATCCCATCATGCAAGCAACCGCACAAGTGCAAATTCTTTTTCCTCGGGTGGCTTGGGTCACCTGAGGAGGGTTTTTCCTTTTATTGGAAAATAGGAAATCTTCCAAGTTCCACATTCATTCACACCCCTGATTTTCGGGGATATTTTGAAACTTTTCTTTTTCCTCCAACTGCCTCTATAGCTGGAGGAGGACATGATTGGACTGGCAATCAATTATGCAAATTGAACCCCAGCCTGGATAAAGTCATTAAGCATCTGGTTTCAGGACACCCATATGGGTCCTGATTGAGGAGTCCATGGGGCAGGTCTCTTAGTTGTAGTTATGGGGAGATAAATATCTCTGCCCCTTCCAATGTTTGGAATAGTGCACCTGGTCCAAAGGCACTGTTTTCCCCAGATCAGCCACCAATTGGGCAGCTTGTTGGATGATGGCCTCCAAGGCCACTAAGGGGTTCAGTTTGGACACCAGTGTGCCATACTGGTGGGGAGGGACTTGTTGTAGTATGAAGTCCCTCATTCCTGCCAAAAACTTAGCCAGGTCTGCATTCTTGAATGCGTCATCATAAATGGCCTCCTTCATTCCCAGTTCTCTAATATAATTTTGGAGTTCTTCCATTGAGGTCCATAAACCATTATTTATTAGTACATCACTTTTGTTCAGCTATGTGATTCTACATGCCATCATTATCCACTGAATTAGAAAATGGTTCTTGTATTGTATGTATTACCATCGTACACAGCCTCTGTCTGAGGGCTGGATGTGTTTTAATAGATACCAGTTTGGAAATCTCGGGCCCATTAATTGCCACACTTTCAGCCACCACGTCCCATAATCTCAAGAACCAGGCTGGTATGCTCTCTCAGGGTCTTGGTTCCATGAGTTCAGCAGCTGTGTATGGGCACACCATTACATGTAATGTGGTGTGGGCAGGGGGCCACTCTTCAGGTGCCAACCCCGCTGATCTATCCTGGATTTTCTTTGTCTTTTGAGTTATTAGCAGTCTTATTTCTAGGGGATCTGAGGTTCCCAGATCCTCTAGTTGGATTTCAGTCTGTTTGGCTTTCTTTTTGTTCTTAGATTCAACTAGGATCCAAGGATCCTGCTGATCTAAATTCTTTTCCCCTTCTAATGATATAAGCCTTAATTTCAAAGGGAAAGTTCTATTTGAAGGCGAGGCAGTTTGTCCCATCAAAGATGTAGCTTTATTTTCCAATTGTCTAATATGGGCTTTTAAGAGCTCATTTTCATCTTTTTAATTCTTCCTCACAGGAATGATATGCATTAATAGTAGCAGCATTGCTGTAGCATGGCCGCTGCTACTATTTCCTCAGTTGTCAAACAATTTTGGCCTAATTTATTTATGAAGTGAGCCATTTTTGAAGGGGATTTAATAATGGGACCATTGTCCCTTATAGGTCCCCATTCTTCAATAATCCGTGCAGAACATAGCCACAGGGAACCCAGGAGTTCCTCTTTCAGTTTATTAGTGGTCCCAGTGACCATCCAATGCACCATTTTTTTTTTAGATAATTCATCCTAATTAAGTATTTGGCTGGCTCACAAAGTGTAACACTATAATATGATGGAAAGTACAGAAATAAAAGCAGGATCTGAAAGTCTTTGGCTACAGCAAATGAGAACAAACTCAAATGCAACAGCTGTAGACACAGAAACAAACAGAAAAGGCTACTCACCTTTGACAGGCCTCAGGTAGGCAGGGATCTCCAGAGAGTGATCTCTCTCATCTCCACTGCCAACCCTTAAATGAGGTCTGGGAAGGGGTGGATCCTGGCTCCACTCCTTCCAGTCACTCAGGTGCACTGCATGCACCTGAGCTTCCCTGGATTGGCCCAGCCTTTTCAGCAGGTGCTCAGTCACTGGTTCAGGCTATGACTTAGGCATTTCCTCTACAAAAGATTTCTGGAGATTTCCCACCTTGCACCCTATACAGAATAAAGCAATATCTCCTCTCTAAACACTTAGACTTTTGAATGTTCTTCAGGAGATTTAACACTGACAACTTGCCTCAGTTTTATAGTTTTTTCACGACATCATATGATATGGAACATCCCTTTAGCCAGTTTAGGTCAGCTGTACTGGTTCTGTTCTGTTACTGGCAGGACAACATGAGGAGCTGAAAAACTGAAACATCCTTGGCTCTGTACAGCACTGCTCAGCAACAACTGAAACATTGGTGTGTTATCAACACACTTTTTCTCCTAAAGCCAGAACATAGTATCATACCAGACACTATGAAGAAAATCAACTCTATCTCAGCTGAAACCAGGATACTATTCAACACAGAGTAAATTACAATGATTTTTCTATCTCCATGAAAGAATAGATGCACAGTTTTGAGAATCATTACAAGACCTCCATAAAACCACCCTCCTCAAACTACATCAGATTTGATTAGCTAGTTAACAGCAGCACAAATTTGCATTTGTCTGTAAATAAGCTAGTATAATTTTAACCAACATTAAAAAGGATTTTGTCCTCCCACACTGACAGAGGTGGAGGCAACAACTTGGGAAGCAAGCCCTGCCTTCCCTGAAGCTGAAGAAGGGCCTGGGGTGACAGACAATAACTCACTGGTATTGCTGACTATAAGCGACTATTTTAATTTAAGGGTTTGGGGACTCCATAAAACTGTTGATTCCCTTCCACTTCCACGGTGCCCAGCTCCACCTCCCCACCCTCACACCACGGGGATGCGGTAAGGTTTGTACCAACCGGATAAGAAAACCTGCGGGCAAGGCAGATGAGAAGGAAGGTCCCCGGCACGGCCACCCAGAGTGGGGGCGCAGAGGAGGCCCCGACTCGGAAACAGCGCTAGGCACTCAGCCCCCTAGGGCAGGGAGGTCCCATTCGGGGACACGGCACCAAAGGCACAGTAGGGAGAGCAGGCTCGGAGCCGGGGCAGAGAGGGGTAGCGGCGGTTACCTATATTGAGCAGCAGCCCCGCTATGGGTGAATCCAAAGTAGTTGCCGGTGGCCATTTTGGCATCTTCTCCCAGCCGGCTGGGTACTGTGGCGACGATATTCCAGAGGCGGCGGCGGCAGCAGCGGTTGGGGCCGTGACAGGAGGCCCAGCAGGAAGAAGTGGGGGGAGAAAAAGAAGGGAAACAGAAAAAACATGCGAGAGTCAGGTCAGACATGACGCCTCAGAATCCCCGCCGCCTCACAGCCGTCCCCCACCCACCCACCCACGGACCCCAAGCAGTGTTACTTACCATAGGTAAACGAAACTACCGGGCATATAGGAATCATGAGTCCGAGCTGGCGGCGGAGACGGAGGCGGAGGCGTCGTCTGAACTCCTCCCTTCCTCTTCCTCTTCTCACCGCCGCGCAGCGCTAACTCGCTCCCCCTCCCCCCACCACCTACCTATGGCAGAGCGCGACCAAACCGGAACTGATATACAAGCATAAAATGTCAGAGAAACCGCTGGGAGTGGTAGGCCGGCCCGTAGCTACACTATCTCCCCATGCCCGCAAATGAACGCGTTTGGTATCGTGGGAGCCGCTGCCGCACTGAGCGGCTCAAGCAGGTGCACATGCACCAGATGCTTTTTGGAGCTGCATTCTTCCACTATCTCGAGGTCTAGGTGTGAGGGAGTACTGCATGTACCACTTTCCTGGCTCATTCCTCCTTCCATTATTTCATGGTTTGTGCCCATAATTGCACCACAGCCATACTTGTGAACTTACATGGTAAATATAAGGCCGATTCTCATCCTTGCCTACATTGGTACAACACACTGTAGTTGGTAACACAAGTAGCAAAAGTCTGGGTGAAAGGGATCACCACCAACCTTGCCCTGTACCAATATTTGTCCCTATGTATATACTGGACATGTCAGTACTGACTGGCTTTCCCACCCAAGCATGTTATCAGCTGAAGTCTGACATGCAGAGCAAGTACCTCATTACCATTTGTGCAAGGCCATGCAGCCAGAAGGCAGAACACGTGCACAGAGCTCACAGCAAGACCCAGGACTAGCTTAATTTGCAGCAAGTAAGTTCTAGGCCCAGATGAATCTGAGGGCACACCACTACAATCACACAGATGAAGAACAAGGTTAAAAAAAAAACAACACCAATGTGCACATCGTCTGACCTGTCCCCAAGGTGCTACAGCAGGTGCATGTCCACAAAATTGTGCAATGGTTCCCACATGCTTACTGTACACACAAGGTAAAGACTCGCACATACAGGATCCACTTATCTGACAGGGAGCAGTGGTCCATCAGATTGCTCCTAAAAACTGCTGGGCACTACATTGCAGGCCATGCAGCCACCCCCTGGTGACCAAATGTACACTGCAGTTCTGTGCTTCATGTGTTTCACCTTTAGGCAATCCTTCCCTCTGAACAATAGATGCTTCTCAAAACTCTGAACACAGCAAAACTCAAATACTTCTCATTTGTGTGCTTTGCACTATGACATGCAGTTTTCATAAACTGATTGAAGCTCATAAAACACTCACTTCTGGATTAATTCAGAAGTGATCATTTCATAGTTAATTGTTTTTCATAAGCCCCACCTATCCAAAACATCCCTGCTTGGGATCTCCTACTGTTCTCACAGAGACACGGGTTTTCCTTATCCCAAAGTACAAGCAGTCTTCTTAGGCAGTAAAGCTTCAGAAATATTTCTGTTCGGAAAACAAATGACAAAAGGAAAATAATTTATCATCTGAAGTTCACATTATTGCAGCTTCTTTTTATTTTGCAAGATATTTAATAGCATTATGAAACAGGGAATTTACAAGAGTTAGTTAAAAGCGCACACCTCTAATTTTTGGTATTAACTTCTTGTTTTTCTGTTATTGAACTAAAAACAGGCCATACTGAGATACTTTCACTTCATAGTGAAAACTATGCAGACCTCATGGATCCCCTTCTAGAGAACTCATTCCCCAACCTCCCTTTATTCTAATTTCAGAAACAGTCTAGAATTTGATGACTTCTGGATATTATCTCCACTTGAGACACATTTATCCTGCGGGCCATGTATCACAATTTAGTCTGGTTTCTGTGACAAGTGGGCAAAGCATCCCAGGGAGAGAAGGGGGGGAAAAAGGGAAGAGGTAGGAAAATGGGCCTGGATGAAGGAAAATGGCAGCAATAAGCTAAGGGGAAAACAACAGCAAAAAAAAAACATCTTCGTTTACTAAATACAGTAGCAGAACGTGAGATAATACAATATGGAATTGAATTCAATTGGAATTGAAGCTAAGAAATCAAATAACATGAGAAAAAGAGTTTCCAAAACTGAAGTCCTTACTCTAATGCTGTAGGTAAAGCAGCTAGGGAGCAAAGAGGGGAGTCTTGTGACTCCAAGTCCATTTTATCTTTCCCTCCAAACAGAAAAATGAAGTCTTCTAGTTGTAGTTCATTCTTCTCTTCCAAGATCAAGAGACCCGAACTATCAACAATATATGGAACTGCAGTATTAACACTTTAACTCCCAGTGCACTGCATGATGTTATGATGTGGAATACTGATGAAAAACCATGAAACTGACACCGTGTTCGATGATAACCCAAGATGTTTAGTTTTAAGCAGTTTATTAAAAGGTGCCTTCTCTGAGAACCACAGAAGCTGATCACTCACCTACAAATTTTCAAATGGAATGTATTGAGTTGCAGTCAGATATGCAACTCAAAGAAAAATCTGATCATGTCTGTTTTAGTTTAACCCAGCAGGTGGCTTAGCACCACGCAGTCATTTGCTCCCTCCCTACCTTCCAAGTGGAATGAAGAACAGAATCAGGAAAAGAAATAGTTAAAAAAACATAGTAGAAAAAGGATAATAACTATGACAATACATATATGAATACATATAACGAGTGATGCACAAGCAATAGCTCACCACTTACTTACCAATGCCTAGGTAGCCTCCCAAGCAGCAGAAAAGTGTGAGATGAACTCCCACCTCCTTCAAAATTCCTTCCACACACTATCATAAAGTACAGTGTAACAGTAGAGGGTCCAGACAATAGGAAGATATTTACAAAAGAAAAAAGAGAAATACTCACCCACCTTAGGTGGCCTAGGCTCACAGAAAAAAAAAAAAACCACAGAAAAAGAATACCTAGAAAAAGATCCTTCCACGTTGACAGTCAGCCCTTAAATGAGGTCTAAGAGAGGTGAAGCCAAGCTCCATCCCTTCTGGTCACAGAGGTGAATTGCCTTCACCTGTGTTACCAGGGCTGACCAGTCTAGTCTCCAGGTGCTCAATCAGTGGTTCAAGCTGTGACACAACAGTTCCCATACACATGGAATATCCCTTTAGACAGTTTAAGTTAGCTGCCCTAATTCTGTTCCCTCCCAGCTCCTTGGCCCCTTCATTGAGAATGGCCTTGGCTCTGTATATGGCTTAGCAACTATAAACATTGGTGTTATCAACATTGTTTTTCTCCTAGAACCAAATTAACATCATACCAGACACTCTGAAAAAAACAATTCTATCCCAGCTAAAACTAAAAGAATATCCACCCCTTATTCCAAACTATTTACATGTTCAGATCCCACAATTTCCATACATACTAATTATAATCACTAATCTTGCTTATTTTTTTAATAAATACACACACATTATTACCATAATCTATGGACTATACATCTTAAATGTACTTAAATGTAGTACATTATCTTCCCCTCTGAACACAAAGTCCCCTGGGGTATGTAGTTCCCCTTCTCTTCTGAGAACCAGGTATCCGGAAAGTTGTCAGCCCACAAAACTGGAGTATTAACTCTTTAATTCCCTGTGCTTTACATCATGTTATGAAGTGGAATATCGAAAAGAAAAATCATAAAATCATGACATTCCACCCCTTATTCCACATCACTACATCATGCTTAATATATATACATGATACAAACAGTAATTAAAATGCATTACACACACATATCTATATACATATATATACATGAAATTAATGACAGCACTCCCCAACATCAAATTCCCTTGAGGTCCACATTGAACATCCCCATCTTTCTGCATCACCAACAAAGTGGACCCAGGTCTCTGAGCAAAAACAGTTCCACAGAGAGGTTTGCCCTTTCCAGAGGCTGGAAGGACCCAAACCACTTATCCCAACATGCTCTTTACATGTACTACAGGGACCTCATCTCCCTTGACAGTATGTAGGGAGCTGGACTGGGTAGGACCATCACAATTGATAGATCCTCGAGTGTTGACCAACCAGGTGGCTTATGCCAAATGCCTCTCATGGGCCCACTGAGCTAGAAATAATTCAGCCTTGTTTTGCCAATCCGAGTCTATTTGAGCAACCTAAATTCTGGCAGGTAGATCTATGTGATGGTTATTTTCCTGTTCTTCCGTAGCCTGACTCTTGGGCACATGAGCATCTACATGCCGCAGCTTTACAACCATATTCTTTATTCAGACAGCAATGACTTTCCACAGTTCAGCAGCCCAAATATGCGTACCCCTTCATTGCCAGTTGTTTTGTTCCCACTGCTGTAACAGCCCCATAAGGCATTTGCCACCATCCGTGAGTCAGTGTAAAGATAAAGCATTGGCCACCTCTCCCGTTCAGCAACATCGAAGGCCAGCTGGACAGCCTTTACCTCTGCAAATTGGCTTGATTGTCCTTTTCCTTCCGTGGCCTCTGCAACTTGTTGTGTGGGCTCCACACGGCAGCTTTCCATCTGTGATACTTCCCCAAAATATGACACAATCCATCTGTGAACAGGGCAAACTTCATTTCCTTGTAATCGATTGTATGGTGGGGCTTCTTCAGCATGCGATAGCTCTTCTCCTGGCGATGTTCCAAGCTTTTTGCCTTCAGACCAGTCCATGATCACCTCTAAGATTCCTGGACGACTGAGGTTCCCCATTTGAGCACGTTGTATAATCATTGCAATCCACTTGCTCCAAATGGCATCAGTCGCATGATGGGTGGAGGGAACCTTTCCCTTAAACATCCAATTCAGCACTGGCAGTCGAGGTGCTAGAGGAAGCTGTGTTTCAGTACTGATTACTTAGGAAGCAGCCTGAACCCCCTCATACCCATCTAAGATCTCCTTTTCATTTGGAGTGTAGCAATTTTTGGAGCCCCTGTACGCTTGACTCCAGAATCCAAGGGGTCAGTATCAGGTCTCTCCCACTCCAAGTGGGACCTTTCTCTCCAGCAGCAGTGTAGAGGATGTTCTTTACATCCTGTCCTGTCTGTACTGGCCCCAGGGCCACAGCACGGGCTATTTCCTGTTTAATCTGCTCAAAAGCCCACTGCCGCTCAGGGCCCCACGTAAACTTATTCTTTTTCCGCGTCACCTGATAAAGGGGCTTACAATGATGCTGTAGTTTGGAACTTGCATTCTCCAAAAGCCCACCATGCCCTGAAAAGATTGTGTCTCTTTCTTGCTAGTGGGTGAAGACATAGCAGTGATTTTGTTGATCATGTACACTTAGGAACTGAATTTCCTTTGCAGGTCCATTCACTTAGCTTCTCTTAAAAGCAAAACCAGCTTGCAGAAGAATTTGGACTATTGGCTTTCCATTGTTGAAAACTTCCCCTGATGTATCACCACACATAATATCATCAATATACTGCAGGTGCTGGGGGGTACCTCCCTCTTCCCATGTAGTTTGGATCAACCCGTGGCAAATGGTTGGGCTGTGTTTCCATCCGTGGGGCAAATGATTCCAGGTATACTGAACGCCCCTCCAGGTGAAAGCAAACTGTGGCCTGCATTCTGTGGCCAGAGGAATGGAAAAGAAGGCATTAGCAATGTCAGTGGTGGCATACCACTTGGCTGCTTTTGACTCCAATTCATATTGGAGTTCTAACATGTCCAGCACAGCAGCACTCAGTGGGGGTGTAAGTTCATTCAGGCCAGGGGAGTTTGCTGTCAGCCTCCATTCTTCACTGGCTTTACGCACTGGCCATATGGGGCTGTTAAAAGGTGAGCGAGTTTTGCTTACCACTCCCTGACTCTCTAGGTGATGAATCAACTTTTGAATGTGGAGCAAGGAATCCCTGTTGGTGCTGTACTGCCATCTGTGCACTGTTTCTGTAGCAATCGGTACCTGTTGCTCTTCCACTCATAGCAATCCCACAGCAGACGGATCTTCTGACAGGCCATGCAAAACCAACAGCTGCTTAATCTTGTCTGTGTCTACAGAAGCTATTCCAAAGGCACATCGGTCCCCCTTGGAATCCTTGAAATGCCCCCTTCTGAGGTAATCGATACCAAGTACACAGGGAGCCCTTGGGCCAGTCACAATAGGATGTTTTTTGCCAGTCTTTACCAGTAAGGCCTATTTCAGCCTCCAACATAGTCATTTCTTGAGAGCTCCCAGTCACTCCAGAAATATGACTTGATTCTGTTCCTTCATGACTTGAGGGCATCAGAGTACATTGTGCAGCTGTGTCCACCAGTGCCTTATATTTCTGTGGTTCTGATGTGCCATGCAATCAAATCCACATAGTCCAATAAACTTGTTATCCTTTTCTCCCCCTGACTGAGGGCAGTGACCCTCTATTGGTTACCTGTAGTAACTGGAGCAATTGTACTGGTGATCTGTTTTGTACTTCTCTCACCTGTGCTCTTAATACAGCAGTGGGTTTTTTATTCCACTTCTTCATATCTTCTCCATGGTCACATAAGCAACACCACAAGGCAATATGCGATGTCGTCTTACTATTGTCATTTGCTTGAGCAGGAAGGCGTTTGCCTTTAATAGCTGAGATTTTTGATGATACAGGTGAGGTGGAAGGCCCATCACCCTTAATTAGCTTGCTCATTTCCTTCAGTAGACTCCTTTGACCATCCTGATCTTCATCAGTTTTTCTGATATGGGTTTGTCATGATTAATCAACAGAGACAATTCCTCCTCCACTTTATCTAGTCTGTTTGTTACTTTTAAGATGGCTGAAATGGAAGCGTGAGTTGGAGGTGGCTTTTGTTCATAGTTTTGAAGTGTAAGAATCAGTTCAAAAACTGGGGGTCTTCTCTGTTGGTCCTCGTATCTGTCAAATGTTGCTGCTACTGTACCGGCATACCTTTCTGGTGCTGTTCTTGTGAGTTTCTGCCATATATCACGCATACTCCTCGCTCTCTCAGGATCATGATCTTGGCATGGATCATTAGGAACTAACATGGGGTCATACAACACTTCCATCACGGCTGTTTCCCTCAAATACTGGATACCTTATACAGTAGTATTCCACTTTTTCGTCTCAGGCTTCAGATCATCTTTGAAGGAACACTTTTCCCTCATGGCTGCTAACACTCGTTCCTAGAGAGTGGTGGCTCCATCCAAACATCTACTAATCCCTCTGTAAACAGCTGAGTCTCTGGCAATACCTCCTAGTTGGCGCACTTCGTTACCATCGAGAGAGACAATACTGACCCAGCTGTCCCAACAGCAAAGCAACCAGGGGACAATAGTTTAGTTCACGTGCCATGTAACCTTTCTTGAGCCTTGGATTTCAGTCATCTTCAGATGTCTACAAGTAGTGCTAACAGTGACTTCCTCCTCCTCACTCTCCTCTCCATGTCTCTTTGTTTTTTCCATTGCCTTTCTCGATGACAGTGGTTTTGAGGAGGGCCCCTCACCTCGATGTTCCTCTACCTCCTCTGCTGCTTCTTCTTCTTTCCATTCTAGACACGAGGACACCTGTTTCCATTTCTGGCCTTCCACAGGGGCAACTGACATTGATACTGGTGTCTCCTGTGACTGATCAGGTGTCATGGTTTTGTGATTTTTGTTATCGGTATTCCACATCATAACATCATGCAGTATACTGGGAGTTAAAGAGCAAATGCTCTAGTTCCAGGTACTTGTCCGGAAGAGAAGAACTACGTTCCCCAGAAGACTGTTCGAGTACTGTTATCATTCCTGCTTAGGGGAACAGATATAAGGCCTGTAGGTCACCTGACCTGGGCCCCTTCTTCTCATCTCGTCGTGCTCACTTTCGGATCGTCTCGCTTCTGCTCCCGACTGCACGCAAGGCTTCAGTATTAGTGTAAGGCCTTTAGCTCTCAGACAATCCTTCTCTCAATTATATTTGATTTTATTAACAATTATAATGAATTATATTGTATTATAGTGTGTTATCGTGCATTCCAATACTGTATTTAGTAAATTAGTTTGTTTCTCCTCAGATCGTTGCTGCTGTTTTTTTTAATTATTCTTTCTTGGGGGGGGGGTCCCCTGTTTCCCTCTTCTGGAGGCGCAGATTTTGCAAAAAAAATCCCTCTGCCCCACTAGTCACTGATCTGGGCTGGACCAGCCCGTAAACCGCTGACATTTTTGGTGGAGAATGCGGGCAACAGCTGCTTTTTAGCTTTTTAGAACGAATCTCTCTCTGCTCTCGGAGAGCTTCGTTGGAAAAGTTCATTTCTTTCACAGGTGCTCACTGAAAACTTGACCTTGAAAGTCCAGGCGGACTGCCAATATTCTGGGATAATTGTAAACTTTGAGCACTGCTATCTTACTTTAGTAAAGAAGAAGGAAAAAAAAATGATTCTGCTTTCTCTGCTTTCTGTTTTAAACCAGTTTGTAGAGAGAGCTGCGAATTTCACAGAACTTGTGATTTTGAAGCAGGTTCCCAGTCTCTCTTTCAAATCCTTTATGAATTGTTTGAATGCTCACCTGACCACGTTGTCAATCTCCCTGAATGCACTGTTTGTCATTGTAATTATTTCACTCAGTATCTGTATTTTAATATTATGAAGAAGAAGCCTTCCCCAAAGTCAGAGAATACTGAGTGGAAGGGAGTGTGGAGAGGCTTGGGAGAGACTTTAGAGAGATGGACATGTTCGGTGTCGTGGAACTTTACTCCTGAACACCTAAAAGATCCTGAGAGCCTAAACAGATATTTGAGACAGGGATGTTGTGGCCTAGGCAGATCTGAGGAGGCACAAATGATTTGGGGCCTGGCTAACGCTTATCGGGCCTTATTTAATACTATCCCAGAGAGGGAGAGAGTTTCTGAAATTGAGAGGAAGAGTGTCCATGCTGAAAGAGAAAGTCTCCAGGAGTCAGTATTAGATGAGCGAGAGAGTCTTCAAGACAAGAGGGAGAGTTTCCAGGAGAGAGTCCGAGCTGCGAGGGAGAATCTTCAGGCCCAGGAAGAGTGTCTCCTAGTTGAGAAACAGAGTCTTCAAATGCAAAGAGAGAGTCTTCAGTCTGAGCGAGACGCCCTCCAGTCCAAAAGAGACACCCTCCAATCTGAACTAAATACCCTCATAATTGAACGAGACAGACTCCGAGCTGAGCTGGAGAGTAAGAGCATCGGGACTGACCAACCTGATCAACCACAAGAGGCACCAGAATCGATGTCAGTTGCCCTTGTAAGAGGACGGAAAACAAAACGAATTTCCACTCAGTTAGAACAGAAGGAAGAGGAGGAAAGAGGTCCAGAGGAGCAGCTCCAAGTTCTAGGGGAACCACTCCTGAGTCCAGGGGAGGGGCCCTCAATAAGATCACGGTCACCAACACCCAGGAGAGTAACAAGAAGTCCTGAAAGAGCAGGAGGTGAACGAGACATCATTACCATCACTGATAGATCTTTGAAAATGAACAAAATTCGTGGTCTGAGAAAAGACTTCACACGCCACCCAAATGAGCCTATTGTCACCTGGTTACTTCGATGTTGGGACAGTGGGGCCAACAGTGTGTTGCTAGATAGTAGAGAGGCTCGTCAGCTCGGTGGCATTGCTAGGGACTCAGCCATTGACAGAGGTATTAGCACATGCCAAAACCAGGCCTTCACCCTCTGGAAGCGGATGCTGTTGGCTGTGAAAGAAAGATACCCCTTCAAAGATGACCTGATGCCTGAGAAAAGGAAATGGACTGATATGGAAAAAGGCATCCGTTATTTGAGAGAACACGCTGTGGTGGAAATGTTACATAGCCCCACTTTCATTCCTGACGCGCCTGACCAAGAGCATGATCCTGAGAATGTCAGCTGTACACCACATATGTGGCGTATATTCACAAAGACTGCACCAGAGAAGTATGCCAGTACATTTGCAGCAATGTATGACAGAGGGGGAGAAAGAACTTTTATAAAAGAACTGATTAATAAACTCCAAGACTTCAAGTTACATTTAATCCCTCTACGCCAACCTGCATCATCCAACGTCTCAGCTATTAGACTGGCTATCAACAGGAGACGACCTCCTGTTCAAGCAAGTGACAACAGTAAGACTAGGTCGCGTTTTGCCTTGTGGCATTACCTGCGTGACCATGGAGAAGATATGAAGAAGTGGCATAAGAAACCCACTCCTGCACTTCAAGCACGGGTAAAAGAGTTAGAAAATAGATCAACCACCAAGGTGAATTTCTCCAAAAAGGTGGTTGCTCCAGTTGATGTGGGACACGGCAATACTCAGGAGGACAACAGAAGTAACAAAGAGAGGGGCCCTGCCCCCAGCCAGGAGGGGGAAAGGGACAACAAAGTGTATTGGACTGTGTGGATTAGATGGCCTGGCACATCAGAACCACAGAAATATAAGGCACTGGTGGACACTGGTGCAAAGTGTACTCTAATGCCCTCGAGTCACCAAGGGACAAAATCAATTTATATTCAAGGGGTGACTGGGGGTTCCCAAGAGTTGACTATGTTGGAGGCTGAAATAAGTCTCACTGGCAGAGACTGGCAAAAGCATCCTATTGTGACTGGTCCAGGTGCTCCCTGTATACTTGGTATTGATTACCTCAGAAGGGGATATTTTAAGGATCCCAAAGGGTACCGATGGACCTTTGGAATAGCTGCTGTAGACACAGAAGGTGTTAAACAGCTATCTGCATTGTCTGGCCTGTCAGCAGATCCGTCTGTTGTGGGACTGCTATGAGTAAAAGAGCAAGAGGTACCGATTGCTACAGAAACAGTGCACGGAAAGCAGAACCACACCAACAGGGATTCTTTGCTCCCCATTCAGAAGCTGATTCATCAACTAGAGAGTCAGGGAGTGATTTGCAAAACTCACTCACCTTTTAACAGCCCCATATGGCCAGTGCGTAAAGCCAGTGGAGAATGGAGGCCGACTGTAGACTACCGCAGCCTGAATGAACTTACACCCCCACTGAGTGCTGCTGTGCCGGACATGCTAGAACTCCAATATGAACTGGAGTCAAAAGCAGCCAAGTGGTATGCCACCACTGACATTGCTAATGCCTTCTTTTCCATTCCATTGGCCACGGAATGCAGGCCACAGTTTGCTTTCACCTGGAGGGGCGTTCAGTATACCTGGAACTGCTTGCCCCAGGGGTGGAAACACAGCCCAACCATTTGCCATGGGTTGATTCAAGCTGCACTGGAACAGGGCGGTGCTCCTGAGCACTTACAGTATATTGACGACATTACTGTGTGGGGCAATACAGCAAGGGAAGTTTTTGAGAAGGGAGATCAAGTAGTCCAGATCCTTCTTAGTGCTGGTTTCGCTATTAAGCAAAGCAAAGTGAAAGGACCTGCCCAGGAGATTCAGTTCCTAGGTATAAAGTGGCAAGATGGGCGCTGTCACATCCTAACAGATGTGACTGACAAAATCACTGCCATGTCTCCGCTCACGAATAAGAAAGAGACACAATCTTTTCTGGGTGTAGTGGGCTTTTGGAGAATGCATGTTCCAAACTATAGCCTCATTGTAAGCCCCCTTTATCAAGTGACTCGGAAGAAGAATAATTTTGTGTGGGGTCCTGAACAGCAGCAGGCTTTTGAGCAGATTAAGCAGGAGATAGCCCGTGCCGTGGCACTGGGGCCAGTACGGTTAGGACAGGATTTAAAGACCATCCTCTATACTGCTGCTGGAGAGAAAGGTCCCACCTGGAGTTTGTGGCAAAGAGCCTAAGGAGAGAGCTGAGGCCGACCCCTGGGATTCTGGAGTTGGGCGTACAGGGGATCTGAAGAGCACTGCACTCCAACTGAAAAGGAGATCTTAGCTTTGCCAGTGTTGAACTGGATGTTCAAGGGAAAGGTTCCCTCTACCCATCATGCTACTGATGCCACTTGGAGTAAGTGGATTGCGCTGATTACGCAACGGGCTCGCATGGGGAACCACGACCGTCCAGGAATCTTAGAGGTGATTATGAATTGGCCTGTAGGCAAAAAATTTGAAACATCACCAGGAGAAGAGATATTGCATGCTAAAGGAGCCCCACCATACAATAAACTACCAGAGAATGAAAAGAAATTTGCCCTGTTCACAGTTGGATCATGTCGTATTGTGGGGAAGCATCGCAGATGGAAAGCTGATGTGTGGAGCCTCACACGACAAGTTGCAGAGGCCACTGAAGGTGAAGGACAATCAAGTCAGTTCGCAAAGATAAAGGCTCTCCAACTGGCCTTAGATGTTGCTGAGTAGGAGAGGTGGCCAGTGTTTTATCTTTACACTAATTCATGCATGGTGACGAATGCTTTATGGGGGTGGTTACAGCAGTGGAAACAGGATAACTGGCAAAGGAGGGATAAATCTATTTGGGTGCTGAACTGTGAGAAGACATTGCTGCCCAAATAAAGAATATGGTTGTAAAGCTGCGGCATGTAGATGCTCATGTGCCCAAGAATCAGGCTACTGAAGAACAACAAAACAACCGTCAGGTAGATCGAGCTGCCAAAATTGAGGTGGCTCAAATAAACTTGGACTGGCAGAACAAGAGTGAATTATTTCTAGCTCGGTGGGCCCATGAAACTTTGGGTCATCAAGGAAGAAATGCAACATATATATCGGCTAGAGACCGAGGGGTGGACTTAACTATGGACACTTTGGCACAGGTTATTCATGACTGTGACACATGCACCACAATTAAACAAACCAAGGGGATGAAACCTCTCTGGGAGGAAGGGCGATGACAAAAGTATAAATATGGGGAGGCGTGGCAGGTTGATTATATCACCTTGCCAAGATCTCGCAATGGTAAGCGTTATGTGCTTACCATGGTGGAAGCGACCACTGGGTGGCTTGAAACATATGCAGTATCCCATGCCACCACCCGAAACACCATATTAGGTCTCGAGAAACAAGTCCTATGGCGACATGGTACCCCAGAAAGAATCGAACCGAATAATGGGACTCATTTCAAAAATTCTCTTATAAATACTTGGGCCCAAGAACATGGCATTGAATGGATTTATCATATTCCCTATCACGTACCAGCTTCTGGTAAAATTGAACGATACAGTGGGTTGTTAAAAACTATGCTGAAAGCAATGGGTGATGGAACATTTAAGCACTGGGAGAAGCATTTGGCAGAAGCCACCTGGTTGGTGAATACTCGAGGATCTATCAATTGCGATGGTCCTGCCAGCTCCCTATACACTGTAGAGGGAGATAAGGTCCCTGTAGTACACGTAAAGAACACGTTGGGAAAAGCAGTTTGGGTCCTTCCAGCTTCTGTGATGGGCAAACCTTTTCATGGGACTGTTTTTGCCCGGGGACCTGGGTGCACTTGTTGGGTGATGCAAAAAGATGGGGATGTTCAATGTGTGCCACAAGGGAATTTAATGGCGGGAGAGCGGAGTCAATAATTCCAAGTGTATGTACATGCGTTCAATGTTTGATAATTGATTATGTTTGTTTGTATACATTGAGCATGATGTAGTGATGTAGAATAAGGGGTGGAATGTCATGGTTTTGTGATTTTTGCTATCAGTATTCCACATCATAACATCATGCAGTGTACTGGGAGTTAAAGAGCAAATGCTCTTGTTCCGGGTACTTGTCCGGAAGAGAAGAAGAACTATGTTCCCCAGAAGCCTGTTCGAGTAATGTTATCATTCCTGCTTAGGGGAACAGATATAATGCCTGTAGGTCACCTGACCTGGGCCCTTTGTTCTCATCTCGTGCTCACTTTTGGATCGTCTCGCTTCTGCTCCTGACTACACGCAAGGTTTCAGTATTAGTGTAAGGCCTTTAGCTCTCAGACAATCCTTCTCTCAATTATATTTGATTTTATTAACAATTATATTTGACGTGTGGAAATCAGACCCTATAGCCAGTAAAGATATAGAGCAGGTATGTGTTTATTGGTGTCGCGCGTACACCCGGGTGCAAGGGGGATCGCTCCACCTAACTTGCACACCGTCCGAAGAAATCATGCTATAGATATAGGTCAAACTAATACATAATCAGTAGTTGACAGGAATTCGGATACATATTCACTACATTCCCGAGAGCCCATTAGCATACAGTCCCTCCTCCCCTTGCGCGTGCGTGGTAGGTCGTGATGATGAAGGCTCGTAGTCTTCCTCATGAAGGCTCATAGTCTTCCTCACGAAGGCTTGTAGTCTTCCTCACTTCAAACTTGTGACCCCAAAGGGGAGCATTCCCCGAACCGGTTTCAGCTTGCACTTCAGACATCTAATCACCTCCCTGCCAAATGTTTTTGAGCTGTTCTCTGGTCCTTATCTTTATGGCCTTCATTCTCCTTGTTATTCCGGACCTAGCGCCTGTGAAAGTGCTTGGAATTCCTTGTTTTCTAATACTCTCTACATAAACTATCTCTATTTGCCCCTTATTTCTATCTTGTGTAGCTGCTTTCTCTTTTCTTGCTATGAAGCCCTTCTTTCTATACTGCGGGGACCTGATTTTGCCCTTCAATTCCCCCCTTTTCTATAATCTAGCTGGATTTCTACCTGATAGATTTTCTAACCTGTTCTTTGTGTCTCAAAATTGGTCCCACTTTCCACCTTTGGCCTTAGCTCATGTTTCTTCCTGTCATGGTTTTATGATTTTTGGTTATCAGTATTCCACATCACAACATCGTGCAGTGTACTGTGAGTTAAAGAGCAAATGCTTTAGTTCCGGGCACCTGTCTGGAAGAGAAGAAGAACTACGTTCCCCAAGAGCCTTTTCGAGTACTGTTATCATTCCTGCTCAAGGGAACAGATATAAGGGCGCAGGTCATCTGACTCGGCCCTCTTCTCGTATCACCATGTTCCCTGCTGGATCGGCTCGCTACTGCTGCTCCCGACTGCACGCAAAGCTTCAGTATTAATGTAAGGCCTTTGGCTTTTGGACAATCTTTCTCTCAATTACTTTTGATTTATATTGTATTGTTGTGTGCTATCTTTCATTCCGATACTATATTTAGTAAATTAGTTTGTTTCTCCTCAGATCGTTGCCGATGTTTTTAATTATTTTGGGGTCCCCTGTTTCCCTTCCTGGAGGTGGGGATTTTGCAAAATCCCTCCGCCCCACTAGTCACGGAACCAGGCCGGACCAGCCCTTAAACCGTTGACACTTCCATATCTCGTATTCTTTTCTCGTATTTCGGCACAGGCAGGCAGAGCACTTTATCAGCACACAGGTAAAACCGACTGTTGCCTTCTGCAATTGCAATGTTGGCCACCTGTGTTAGCCCTCTGCGCTCACACTTACCAATGGCAAAAGGGAGAGGCCTATCCCGTACAGCACGTACTCCCGTCAAGCGCCTACTACAACAACCAACAATCAGTACTAAGATGATACAAACTAGGAAGAGCTGCTTTAACCATCCTAGATTTGGTAGCCAGCTAGTAAGCAAGTTCCATAAATCTTATTCCCAGTTAGTATCATCCTGACTTGTCCTATGCAGGACTTTCGTCTGTTCCCAAATTTTCCTTAAATCTGTTTCAGTTCTTAAATCCTTATTGATGTAAGCACAGCAACTCTTATTTATTATTGTACATACCCCTCCTTCCTTGGCTGTTAATAGGTCTAATGCCATCCTGTTTTGGAGTACTAGTTTGGATAAGGAGGATACCTCTTCTTGGATTGCCCGTAGTGCATCTCTTGTGGCATTCTCCACGATTTCCAGAGTTGCAGAGATATTTACTATAGCTTTTCAAGCTGGGCAACTCTTAGAGCCGGGATAAGAGCTCTCAGAAAACTGTGGAATCCCTTGTTATATATAGCTAGGGGGTTGTATGTACGCTTAGTTCTAATTCAAGGGGTCCTCAGGAGTCCCCGAGGGATTTACTCATGCACCGTGGTCTGGGGTATTAAGTATCCTGTAGTATCCTGGGGTATTAAGTCCCTGTCCAATTTAAAGGTAATGCCTTTCGTGCCTGGCCGTCTCCACATAGCCACCAGTATCCATGAGGTAGCTTACATGGCCTGGCCATATTTTCCTGATGAGTGAGTGATGCTCCCATCCCTACAATTCCGAGTATGTTCGTATCTGAGACCCATTGTGACTCTTTATCGATTCTAGGATCACACCCCTCACCTTGGTTCCACCTTTCAGCTTCACTGATCCCTGATACTGCCCCAGAATTTCCATATTCCCAACTACACCCTATGCCTGTCAAGTTCCGTCATCCAACCCCCACCCCACCTTTACCATCAGTTTTTCTGTCTACAGAGATAGATCTAGTACAGTTAATAACTAGTACATCAAATTTAGGTCCCTTTTGTGACTTGTCTTCTATCCCAAACTTACACTTTCCATGCTCTACCCAATCTGGAATGGTTCAATTTAGTGCCACTATGCCATAAACTGGCACCCTTCTCTCCCCTCTTGGGAGAGCAGTGCATATCGAACAAGATCTGCTAAGAGCCTGGCCGATTTTCTCAGTCATTCTCAAGTAACTATTCCCTTGCCAAGCTGTAACTACTGTCCCAATCACACCGACTATTATCAAACTCCTATACATGCTTTCGGATCCTGATTTTCAGTGGTCCTCTCTCTTCTGCTGTCCACTGTGGTCCTGGTGCTTTCTTCAGGCGGGTATGATGTATTGTAGTGGAATTCCAGGGTCACAGCCCTGGGTGTGGGGGTGGGCTATGTGAGTGTGTGAGTGCGGCAGTGCGGCGGTACGAACGGGGGAGGGGCACATTCCTCAGCTCGTCTCTCTCTGCGCACTGTTACCGGGAGGGGTGAGTCAATTCCTTTTGATATCTTTCCCTCGTGTGCCTATTTCTCAAATAAAGGCTCTGTCATTGCCTTCATTTTTTCTACATGTATCCACGGTGCAAGTCCCTCTACTTTGGTAGTGGTATGAGTGGTCAGGAGAATTTGGTAGGGTCCTTCCCACTTTGCTTCCAGAGGTGAATCTGAGAGAGATTTGACATAAACATAGTCGCCTGGCAATGCATCATGCACTGGACCATCTAGGCCTCGTGCCCTGGCACCGAACACTGCTTTTTCAATTTTCTTTAATTGCTTGGCTAGGCTGATCATATACTCATTCAACACCTCGTCCCCTTCCTGCATAGAGATTCCCTTTTGCACTCTATAGGGTCGCCCATAAAGAATCTCATATGGGCTTAGTCCTTCCTTGGTTCAGGGTTTAGTCCGAATTCTTAAAAGTGCCAAAGGCGGTGCCTGTGGCCAGGGAATCCCAGTTTCCTGGCCAAGTTTCACTATCTGTAATTTGATCAGGTGGTTCATTTTCTCTACCTGCCCGCTTGACTGCAATTGGTAAGGTGTGTGCAATTGCCAATCAATTCCCAATAATGTGCTTATTTGTTGGACCACCTTAGCAATGAAGTGTGGACCCCGATCTGATGACATTGTGGCAGGGACCCCGAACCTCGGAATTATCTCATGTAACAGTACCTTTGTTACCTCCCGAGCTTTATTAGTCCTACAGGGGAATACCTCTGGCCATCCCGAAAAGGTATCAGTCAATACCAGTGTATACCTGTACCCCCCTTTTCTTGGAAGTTCCGAAAAATCGATTTGCCATTGTTGTCCTGGGTAATTTCCTCTCCCTATTTGTCCTAGTGAGATCTTATAACCTGATTTGGGATTATTTCGTAGACAGATCTCACATTGTTGAGTCACCTGTTTAATGGTGGTATATAAGTTTCGGGCAACTATCTGCTGGACCAAATGTTTATATAGCGCCTCAGCCCCCCAGTGGGTCTTTCTATGTTCAGCCATCACCACCGCCCATAATAAAGCTGTGGGAACAACTATTTTGCCCTGCGGAGTAGTGACCCATCCCCCTTCTCCTACCTGCCCTCCTATATCTTTTATAAGGTTATTATCTTCCTTTGAGTACCTAGGTTCATTATCAATTTGGATTTTACCGTCTGGGACCAGAGACTGCACCTTTACTGGATCCTCCTCCGCTGCCCTTTTAGCCTCTCGGTCTGCGAAGGCATTGCCCATCTCGTTTGGTGTCTTCCCCTTTTGATGCGCTTTGCAATGCATAATGGCCACTTTCTCTGGTAGCTGTACTGCTTCTAAAAGTCTGAGAATCTCCTTGGCATTCTTAATGCCTTTCCCTTGGCTTGATAATAATCCTCTCTCTTTCCATATTACTCCATGGGCATGCACCATGCTAAAGGCATATTTTGAATTGGTCCATATGTTGATCCTTTTTCCTTCTGCTTGCTCTAATGTTCGAATTAGAGCTATGATTTCTGCTTTTTGTGCCGAGATGTTTGGAGTTAAGGCTCCTGACTCCATTACCTCGTTATCAGTTGTTATAGCATATCCCATCCTCCGTACTCCTTGGCGCACATAGCTACTACCATCGGTGTACCAAGAATTTTCAGCGTCCTCTAGCAGTTCCTCCTTCAGGTCTGGCCAGCTGGCACACACTGCCTCGATGGTTTCCAGACAGTCATGGGTTACTGATTTTCCTGAGGCCCCGCTGAGGAATGATGCTGGATTGATAATATTAGTTACTACTATCTTTACATCATCCTGTTCCACCAGGATGGCTTGATACTTGAGGAATCTTTGTGGTGAGAGCCAATGCCCACCCTTTGCTTCTAATACTGTTGAGACGGTATGGGATGTTAATACTGTAATCTTCTGGCCCAGAGTAAATTTACGCGCTTCCTGAACATTTAACACTAGTGCAGCCACTGCCCTTAGGTAGCCAGGCCATCCTCTGCTTACTTCATCCAACTGCTTGGAGAAGTAGGCTACAGCCCTTCGATAGGGCCCCAAGTCCTGGGCCAGAACCCCTAAAGCTATTCCCTGTTTTTCATATGAGTAAAGCCAGAATGGTTTTGTTGTATCTGGAAGTCCTAAAGCAGGAGCTTGCATGAGTTCATGCTTTAATAGTTTAAAGGCTCTCCTGGTTTCCCCATCCCAAGTGAGAACACTGGGGTTAGTTTTTAAAAGTGCAAAGAGCGGTTTTACCAGTAGTCCGTAGTTATGTATCCACAGCCGACACCAGCCTGTCATTCCCAGGAATGTGCGCAGCTCCTTAGCAGTTTGTGGTTCAGGCGTTTGACAGATGGCTTCTTTCCTCACTGTTCCGAGCGTCCTTAATCCAGCTGTGATTCCGTAGCCTAAATAGACTACTTGCTGCTTAGCCACTTGGGCTTTCTGTGGAGAAACTCTGTGTCCATTAAGTCCAAGGAAATTTAGTAAGCTTATAGTCCATGCTATACACAATTCTTCTGTTTCTGTCGCTATTAAGAGGTCATCTACATACTGCAATAAAACTCCTTTCCCAGAGGGGCGTTCCCATTGCTCTAAATCTTTTGCTAGCTGATTTCCAAAGATTGCCGGGCTATTCTTGAACCCTTGGGGAAGCACTGTCCATGTAAGTTGTGTTCTCCTTCCTGATTTGGGATTTTCCCACTCGAATGCAAATAATAATTGGCTTTCAGGGCTCAGAGGCAGGCAGAAGAGTGCATCCTTCAGGTCTAGTACGGTAAACCAAGCCAATTCATTAGATAACCTGGTGAGTAATGTATATGGATTGGCTACTAGCGGGTACAAATCTTCTACTATCTTATTAATTGCTCTCAGATCCTGTACTATACGATAACTCCCATCAGGTTTCTTAACTGGGAGTATCGGAGTGTTGTATTTCGATTCACACTCCACTAGTAACCCATATTTTATGAATTGGTCAATTATCGGTTGTATCCCTTCTCTATCTTCTGCTCTCAGAGGGTATTGTTTAATTTGGGGGGTCTGGGCTTCTTGTTTTACCTTAATTACAATGGGAGAGGTGTTATTTGCACGCCCTGGGACCTCTGTTGCCCATACCCCTGGGTAGACTTGGTTAATTATTTCTTTGGGAATCCCCGAGTCCTCCGAGGCTGTTATCAGTGCCAAGCTAAGCACTTTTACAAAAGAATCATCTTTTACTTTGAACTTCATTTTCCCTGATTCGAACCTTATCTCTGCCCGTAATTGCTCTAGTAGATCTTGCCCTAGGAGGTGATGTGGTGAATCAGGCAGATACAGAAACTGATGTATCCCTACTTGTTTTCCCAATTTAAATTCCAAAGGTTTGAGGAAATAAGCCCTCTTGGGTTGAGCAGTGGCTCCCTTTATTGTTACAAATTCCTTACTTGTCGGGGTCAAATCTTCATTTAAAACTGAATATATTGCACCAGTATCTACTAAAAATTCCACACTCTGCTGTTTACTCCCTAGCTTTAATTTAACCAGTGAATCCGCTAGGGTAGATTTCCCCGCTTCCCGTCAGTCTTCCTCTACAGGAGCTTGGACCTTAGCCCATGCCGCCCCTTTTCTTTTCTGCCTTTTTAGCGGGCATTCATTTTTCCAGTGCCCCTTTTTCCTTCAGTTAGCTCACTGATCTTTCTCTAGAGGCTTTCGCACTTTGTTTTGTTCACCCCTCTTGGCTTCCTGTAGGACTGCTATTAGCATTCTTTTCTCCCTTCTCCTCTCTACCTCCTCCCGGTTACTAAACACTCTCAATGCCTCCTCTAACAAACTCTCCAAGTTTCGGGCAGCTGATGCTTTTAGTTTCTGCAGTTTCCTTCTGATGTCCCCTGCAGACTGCCCTATAAACAGTGATACCAATTGTTGTATACTCTCCTCTGATCCTGGGTCTAGGGAAGTATGCTTTCTCATGGCGTCCCTTAACTTATCCAAAAACTCAGATGGTGATTCTTTTGGACCCTGTCTGACTGCAAATAAGTTAGACCAATTGATTGTCTTGGGGATAGCCCTCTCCATCCCCTTCACTACCCATTCCCTGTACATTTCTAAACGTTCCCTTCCTGCTCTTGTGTTTGGATCCCAATAAGGGTTCTGTAATGGAAAATGATCCTTAACATCCTTGCCCCTGCCCTGTATACTGTCTTCAACTAGAGTCTGTGCTGTGTTTAAGATTAACTGCTTTTCTGTCTCGGTCAACTGATCTAATAGCAATTGAATATCGCTCCAGTCTGGTTTGTGTTGTCTTATTAAGAACTGGAAATGTCTCGTTACTCCCAGTGGGTCATTCTGATAACCTTTGGCTACCGATTTCCAGGTTTCCAAATCAAACAATGAAAAGGGGACTTTGATTAACACTGGTTCCCCATTTGGCCCTACTGCCTCCCTTAGTGGGGCTATTATTAGAGGTTGTTGACTCCGGGTCCGTGAAGCTATCGGGGAGTCGGGAGGCGCCTGCGCCCCTGAGGGTGCCTGCACCTCAGAAGGTGCTTGTGCCCCGGGAGGAACCTGCTCCCCATCCTGTGCCCCGGGAGGCGCTTGCGCCCCTTCCTGTGCCCCGTCCTGTGGGGGTGGCGTTTCCACAGGAGGCTGATAATGTTCTAATAATTCTTCAGACTCTCTGATGTTACCTATTTTTATGCATTGTTGCCCAATACTGCAGGATGAGCAGCAGCGTTTAACCTTATTCTCCCCCTTTTCACGCCGCTCCTTTTCTAAGGTTAATACAAATGGGTCATGGGGCGCACCCATCCCACAATCTTCGCCACTCGGGATGATCTTGGAGAGTGAAAAACATGTCTGCATATATAACTTCATCCCATTTGCCCTCCCTTCTTAAGAATAACATAAACTGTAGGATGGTATTATAGTTCATAGTTCCATTCAGGGGCCACTTTTCTCCGTCCTCTAACTTATACAGTAACCACCACTGATTACAGTACTTTACCAAAGTTTTCTTATTCAAAGTTCCTCCTGGTTCCCCTGCAATGTCTCTCCAGTGTGCTAATATGCATCCCAAAGGAGTGCGTCTGGGGATTTCCTTCCCCTGAGCTCCCCCCATGATTTTACTGCTTTTTCACAAATTGCCTTTACCACCTTAAATCTCCGCACCAACCCATGATATTCCGCCCACCGCTCACAACTGCAACCCAGATTACCAGTCCCGATCTAATTTCCCGCACACTAAAACAAAGTATAGTGATGTTTCTTCCCAATTTACGGAACATATACAGACAAACAACACAGAGGACAACTTTTGCTTCATCTGGACTCACTCACCACATTCATGCTGGCACTAAGAATAGGAATCATGAAACATAACGCCGGCCTTAGGTATGTTAGAGCTCAAATACATGGTACCGAATACTTGCAACAGATGGCAAAGAATTAAACAGCCAATAACCCCTGGTAGTACAGCTAGAAGCACCCAAGATACCATGTATCAGGATACCCACTATATCCCGCACCTGCAGGAAAGATCATCCCTGACCATTCCTGCTACCAACCACCTAAGGGAGAGCACTTGCTCTTTTCCTCATGTACGACTTACAGGAACCCTTTTCCCTTTCACATACCTGGTCCACCGATCGATGGTCCTTGTCTGCTCCTGCAGTGATCAGGTGAGGAAAGGGAGTCCTTCCGAGAAATCTCGGGGCGCACCAAAGGCGTCCCCTCTCTCAGCCGGTCCTGCAGCCGAACAGAGAGGGTCCCATCTGGGGTGCCAAACTGATGTGCGGAAATCAGACCCTATAGCCAGTAAAGATATAGAGCAGGTATGTGTTTATTGGTGACGCGCGTACACCCTGGTGCAAGGGGGATCGTTCCACCTAACTTGCACACCGTCCGAAGAAATCGTGCTATAGATATAGGTCAAACTAATACATAATCAATAGTTGACAGGAATTCGGATACATATTCACTACATTCCCGAGAGCCCATTAGCATACAGTCCCTCCCCCCCTTGCGCGTGCATGGTAGGTCGTGATGATGAAGGCTCGTAGTCTTCCTCATGAAGGCTCATAGTCTTCCTCACGAAGGCTTGTAGTCTTCCTCGCTGCAAACTTCTGACCCTGAAGGGGGGCATCCCCCAAACCGGTTTCAGCTTGCCCTGTAGACATCTAATCACCTCCCTGCCAAATGTTTTCGAGCTGTTCTCTGATCCTTATCTTTATGGCCTTCATTCTCCTTGTTATTCCGGACCTAGCGCCTGTGAAAGTGCTTGGAATTCCTTGTTTTCTAATACTCTCTACATAAACTATCTCTATTTGCCCCTTATTTCTATCTTGTGTAGCTGCTTTCTGTTTTCTTGCTATGAGGCCCTTCTTTCTATACTGCGGGGACCTGATTTTGCCCTTCATACTGAATTATATTGTATTATAGTGTGTTATCGTGCATTTCGATACTGTATTTAGTAAAGTAGTTTGTTTCTCCTCAGATCATTGCCGCTGGTTTTTTTAATTATTCTTTTTTTGGGGAGTCCCCTGTTTCCCTCTTCCAGAAGCGCGTATTTTGCAAAAAATCCCTCCGCCCCACTAGTCATGGAACCGGGCTGGACCAGCCCGTAAATCGTCGACATCAGGTTTGACTTGGAGACTTCCCCCTTTGGCTTGAACCTCAGCTTGGAAACTCTCCAGAATAGTATTATATAGACCATGGTAAGCACAAGCCAAGCCTCAAATAAGTCATACCTCCTTAGATCTATCTAAGCCGCACCATCCCTGACTCAAATGCTGGCTTATTTTCTTGGGATCCCACAGATGTTCAAGAGTGAAATCCCATGACACTGCGGGTCCCCACGCTTCTACGATTTTCCCCAAACCTCTCCATATTCCCTGCCAGTCAGCATTCTCTGGTTTTGGAGAAGACTTCTTCCACATAACGTGAATGGAGAGGAGTACATTCAGGGAGATTGATAACATGAACACAAGCATGATCACTAACTCAGCATTTCAAATATGTGTAAAGAACTGAGAAGAGAGCCTGGAAACCAGTTTGAACATCATGTTGTTTGTAAAATTATCTATTCCATCTAGGATGTAATTGACAAAATTCAAATTATATGACATTGCATATAGGTACCAGGCAGATGTCTCCGTCAGTGCCCTTACTTGGTTATATATATATATAACTTCACAACAGGAAATGATGAACTTAATAAGAAACCAATAAGTTCCAAAAAACATAATGGTCTTTAATCCTTTATGCAGCACTCCAAAAATGAAGAACAGATTCATAGCTGGCAGTTGCTAAAAAGGGGAAAAAAACCAAACAAACACAAAAACACTCAGTACAATGTCCAGAGCCTGGCAGACTGCCCGGCCTACAGTCTAATCTATGAAGGTCAAAGCTAGCTACCAGTGCTCTGCAACTCCCTGACAAAGAAGTCCTTTTTTTCTGCTAATGTTGTAAAGGTTCAGTTTGCCCACATTCTCCACCAAAAATTATCACGGAGTTTTCTAGATCAATCTGTGTCTGTGACAGGGGGCAGCAGACCTGCAGGCCCACCAGTCAAAAAAAAAAAGGGAAAGGGAAAAGGGAGAGGGTAGGGAGATGGAAGCTGGGCCCAAAGACAAAACAGCAGCAACCACCTAAGGAGGAAAGTTACTTTTACTAAATATGATATTGGAACGCAAGATAACACAATATAATACAATATACATGAAATTGAGGCTAATAAATCAAATAAAATGAGAGAGTGTGTTTGAAACCAAAGGCCTTACTCTGAACTGAAGGCACACGGCTGGGGAGCACACCCACACACTGACAGGCAGCAAGAGAGAGGGTCCCCCGTCTTCCTCCCGTGACTTATCTTCCTCTCTGAACACAAAGTCCTCTGGGGGATGTAGTTTTTCTCTTCTGAGAACCAGGTATCTGGAAAGTTGTCAGTCCATGGAACTGGAGTATTAACTCTTTATTTCCTCATGCTTTAAATGATGTTGTGATGGGGAATACTGATAAAAAAGAGCATAAAACCATGACACCAGCTCAATTAGCAGATACTTGAGTGTCGACTAACCAGCTGGCTTTTGCTAAAAGTGTATCCCAGTGCTGGAATGTCCCAACACCGGTTGCTCACAAAGCAGTCTTTAACAGCACTGTAGTATTTTTCTAGAGGCTAGTTCTAATGCTGTAAAAGAATGGAAAGTGCAACAACAGAGTAACAGCAAAGTCTAAGGCCACGGCAAATGAATAAAAACTCAAACACAGCAATAGTACACACACAGACACACACACACACAGACACACACAAAAAAAAAAAAAAAAAAAAGGAAAAATTTACCTAAGCTACACAGACCACAGAGAGGCAGGAAAAAAACAGAAACATACCCTTACTGGGAAGGGGTGGATGCTGTATGCACCTGAACTCCCCTGGGTTGGCCCTGCCTTCCCACCAGGTGCTCAATCACTGGTTCAAATTTGACTTAGCATTTCCACTACACTCTACCCCTTCATGGCATGAATCAATGATTGATCAGGTTGAAGGAAGCCCTTTCAATTATGGTGATCCCATACACCGCAACACTTTGTACAATTTGCCCATCGCGTTGTAGATTGATAAAATATAAGACGATTGATGATTGGTTCATGTTCCTTTGTGGGCCAGTACTCGATGGTTCTCCTGGAGGCACATAGTTGCTTGGACCAGGGAAGGTTGGGCTCGCATTCCATCAGTCCCACATAGTCCACCACTGGGTGTCATGCTGATCTGATAGTGACACTGGAGTATCTATACGCCATGTTGCTCCTGCTGATCCTGTGGACTCGAAGAGACTCATGGGGAGTAGTACAGACATTTCAGAGGTACCAGAAGGGATAGGTCTGCCCTCCACAGCAAGATACAGGCCGTGTTCCTGTCCTGGGTCAACACTTCGGCTTGCACTGGGGCATGTCCCAAGCTGTCTGTGCCATACACTTTGGCCCAAAATTTGAGGCTGCATAACTATATAGGGTACCAAAAGGGGGAGGTCTGGATTTGCCATAGGGACATGAATAAGGTCCCCTTAGTGATGAAACCAGAGTGTTGACCACGATGTGTTGATGGCTGCCCATGGGACACCTCAAGTCATCAAGAGTGACCAAGGGTCTCATTTCACTGGTGCAATGGTACAATGCAGAAGAAAACAACATTGAGTGGTGATTCCATCTGCCACATAATCCGACGGGGCACGCCTTACTGAACACTATAATGGTATTCTTAAGGCTGCCCTGAAGACAGACTCTCAGTCCCTGCAGGGGTGGACAAAGAGACAACGAAACCCTGTGGGACCTGAATGAAAGACCTAGAGACGGCAGACCCAGTGCCCTGAAGATACTACAATCATAGGCCCCCCCACGTAGAATCCAATGGGCACCCAAATTGGCAAAACCCCTT